>NW_027526203.1:148256081-148591859 GCF_048455015.1 Haemaphysalis longicornis
AAGCACTTTGAACAAGTGTCGCCTTGTCCCTGAAACTGACAAAGATCAAGCAGCCGCAACCTTCACGCCCACATGTGAAGCCATACAAGCATGATGGCGTGGGTCTTTTCTGTGAAAAGGCCATTTCAAACTGGTGCGGCTAGTATTGTTCTCTTGGCTACCCTTCGGTACCTGGAAAGCAGAAATCGCGAACGCAGAAACTCCCTTACAAAACGATCCATCGGAGTCGAAGTAATCCTATTGCGCCTGATTTCTCAGGCTTAATCGTGGATGTCACTGCAACTTTTTTTCTTTATTACCTGCTTGGTACAACAACAGAAAACTAAGGGACATGCATACAAACACTTCAAGGTAAAAAACACCAACCAATACATTTTGGCCGGTTTGGTTTTGTTAAAAACGTCTCATGGTTACAAGGGTGTCTAGTATGGGCACCCAGCTGGGTGGATCTTCCTCTAGTTTGAATACAACTCTGGTGTAGGCAACACTCTCAGTGAAATAATCCTTAGCAGGCCGTCCCTTTGTGTTTGCATGCCTCCCATCCGTACGGGGTTTCCATACGGTATGCAGGCTCAGGAGCATGAAGATGTCCAATGGAACACCCACTTTATTTTCGGTATGCAAGAAACGTATGCATGTGGTGTGACCGGTATGTCCTCCTTAAGTGTTCGCTGCAGAATGTCCCAAGGGAACACATCATCGCAACACTCCAAGAAAATGTCTTGGGGTGTTTCCGGCTTATGACAAAACGCAGTGGAAGTGCCAGGGCACAAAATTCCCCCTTTCCTGTCGCCATGGTTTCACCGAGAGTGTCGTGGTGTGCAGTTGGAAGAAGAAACTTTTAACGTATGTCTTAATCGGCATCGTTTAACTCGCTTTAGGACTTTCCTTGCCGAGCCTGCAAACTCTATGGATATGATATACTGGAACCAGCCGCAAAATTTCGATGACGTCGTTATACAATTTGATCCGTGGTACGCTGCTGGCGTACTCATGTGAAAACCGCCCTTCACAAAATTGCTTAACCACACCACTTCGCACAGAAACCGGCGTAAGCCACACCTCCTTACACCGCTTGAAAAAACAATGAAATCAGGCAACGCGTCTCGCATTCTTGAATCATTGTTCGTATGAAATCCTCTCTAGTCTCTCAGGAAGAGGAACCGTGAAACGACTTGTTTCAGAAATGAATGCAGTAAGCCCAGTCCACCAGACTTCACGGAAAGAAACAAATTGAGCGACTCATGCACTCCCGCGTGGAGCCCCCGACAAAAACTGCAAATGCTCTGTGGAGCCATTGAATGTTGGTACATGCAATGCACATAACCTGAAGCACATACCATACATTGGCATCCAAGAACCCACTGCACACAGTAGGTCGGGTGAACATCGACAACTCGCGTCCACCCCACTTTGTTGTATTTCGCCGTACGCGCTCGGTTTCCATAGCCCAATAGCAAGTTGTGTCCCGGTACTGATCCAGTGGCACGCCAAGGTATTTGGAAGGCGTGCTCGCCTACTGGACTGGACTGCGCGCCCCCACACGAGAGGTATTCGTATACCGAAGACGAGGGCGCTGAGTGTCGAGAGTGAATTTCGAGAGCTGTCATCATTTCCATGCGCCATTTCGAATGACAACGGCATACGAGTTCGCATGGGCTGACGACGATGCGCAGGCAGTGACGGACGTCACCGTTGCCGAAGAAGCGGACCCTACTAGCAACCCTGAAAACATTCCCAACCGCCGACTGCAGCCAAGCATGCGTCAGTGCTGAGATTCGCCACTGTTGTGGGCCTATGTACAATGCCGGATGTTCTCATTTGTACGGCGTTCGCTAGCTTGAAGGCAGTGTGGTTAATTTTACTACGCAGATGAAGTAAGCGAATCTGAAAGACCTTTATCATGTTAAGTGAAGTGCGGTAGTCGTCGCGCAGTGGTTAGAATTTTCCATGCTGCGAGGAACAAATCGATAAGCTACCGCTTGTCACAAAATCTCGGAAAGCTCTCAGTGATGTGCAGAGTTATCAGAAAATCTTTACACAGGCATTTTATATTCAGAATTATCGATATATCGAATTATATCGCGATATATCCGACTTCGACTGTACAGGTTTTCAAATTCTGTGAAGAAAATCCCGCACATGTTTACCTCTGCAGGAGAACATAGGATGCTCGTTATCCAAATAATGCTCCCATCGTTCATCTTTGCACAATTGCCCCCCTCTTGCGGACGAATTTGCTGTCCTCAGTTTCAGTTTCGAATATTGCTCCCCATCAAATCCCAGTGGCACTGGTGCATTTGAGTGCTGCGCAGACAATTTAGGTGATGCCGTCCTTTCTTGATTAGCCACAACCATCGTCCTCTCTCATTGATCCATCGAACAACTTGCTGAATGTCCTGGAAACGCCGTCCAGCTGGCCTCGGGCCTGGACGTCCTCAGGTGCGGTCGCCTGTTTCGCGGCGTCCCCAAGACGTACCGGTGGCTCGCAAGCGTCATCTAGGGCCTCGTCTCCTTCAGGCTTCGCAGCCAGATCGTGCTGCAGTAGGCCTGCGTGAATATCGTCGTTACAAGTGCCGTCTCGGACAAGCGTCTCTTCTTTCTTCTCGTCTAACTCCTCGTGTACTCCGGTTTTATCACTGAAGAGATCTTTTCGGCTGGCATCACCAGCTTCGTAGGCGACTTTGGCTTTCTCCACAGCTTCCATCGCCGGTTGGTCCAGCTCTCCATATTTCCCGACAGGCCCGAAAGCATCGAGCTGGACCTTGCTACGAGGCGTGTTGCCAGCTTCGATGCGAACGTTATGCTCTTGCAGCGAAAGCTGTGACATCCCAGAGCACAGATCCACGATTCGGGGACTCAAGTGTACATTCTCGGCATTCGCGTGATTTTACCAACGTCTTGATTTGGTGAAAGGAATTATCAAAATGAAAGGCCCAGAATGAAACAATATCGGGCCTTATTTACGGGCATTGTTCACAATAAGCAACAAGGAGTGCAAGTGGTAAACATATATCATATGCTGTCGTCGTGAAGTTCTTCGGCTTCAGAAAGAAACTCTGATAAGGCGATCAGCAATTTCAGTAATTAACAGGATATTTTGGGCTCACTAGAATTGTAATTGCAACGTTTAACTCCATGAAGTGCTCCAATAATCTTTTTTAGCATCCTTTTCAGGACGACCGGACCACAATAAAGCAGGAATGTCCTGCATTCAATAGCTGTCCATTGCTACCAGGAATCTAGGCTTCTTGGTCTCCGCTTCAAGTCGCTAAGAGGATTTTTATTAAAGCTGCTCAGAGAAGCTGACACTGCAGCCTTGCAAGAACGAGCCATCTTCAACGAGCATGGTTTCTTAGGCGCCCAATACGGCTGGAGTTTTCTTCACCCCACCCAGACACACCAATAGCATGTAGTCCAAACGAAACTGGCTGACAGGCCCAGCATCTCAGCAGTGCAATGGTGATTCCTTACGATGATAGAGTGGCTGAAGCTACAGTCTAAAACTCATGTCTGTTCGGAGAGAACCATGCGTATCTGGAAAATTTATTTTTGTCGTCCTTCGAGCGTTGACCTTCCCAGATGCGTACAGTTTTCGCGTGCATAGCAGCCAGTGGGGCACCACATATGAATGCGTGTGACACGACTGTAAATGCGCGACCTTGGTGAGCGAGACCTTCTGTGAAAAGCTCATTCATCTCACCAAGAAAGCTCTCCTCGTAGGCTTGCAGATCGGCTGGTTTGCCGTCACCGTCGTAAAGCGCAGCAACGAATGGTGCGCCATTTTCTCTTTCTTTTACCTTCACAAGCACACGCCAGAATTCTCTTTTCGATCTCCGTGAAACGTTCATCCCATCAACGTTTGCAATCAGAGAGAACGTTGCACTCTTCAGGGCTGTTTCCTGAGATGTGCTACAGGCGTATACCAAGAAAACAGAATGATCCATCAGTCATAGTACCTACTTCGATACTTCTAGGTATTCTCAAAAGTGTCCTAGCATCCATTGGCAACTCCGGGTGGTAGGGCTTGAGCGCTTTCAAAAGCGGGCTGAAGTGCGAGGCCGGTATTTTTGTTTCAAATTCCTATCGTGTAAGTTTTTCCTGTAGGCTACTTGTTCTTTGTAGGATTTCTTGTAGCGTGCTTGCACGAGCGGCAGTCGGTGAGTGGGTATCGCTATCTGCCAATGAATTTAGCGTCTGGGTCTCGGTCTGTCGACAGCTGCAGGCTGCCACAGTCAGAAATATCCGCGTTGTGCTCATGGGTGGAAGCGACTGTCACCGTTGTTCCTCTTTACGTAACTTCCGCCGCAGGTACAGCATTCAGTGCTTGCGTAGGTGCGTCCTCCAGCTCTACAGTTATTTCCAGCATACAGTTTTTCGCCTTGCCTTGAATATTATTAATATACGCCGGCGCCCTTGACGAGAGTTCGCATCACTGAGTCTGAGTGCACTTTTTATCCTGTTCATTTTCGGGTAAATTCGCTTATTTACTTCAATCATCTGTGCTATCAAGAAAGGCCCGCCTTGCATGCGTGGCAGCATGGATTATAATGAATCCAGAAACACGCGGTAAAATTTCAGATCTGGTGCTTCCCGACCTCGAGTGAACCTCGATTATGGAAAGTGAAGTAGTTTGAGAAAAATATATATATTACGCACCATTTTTGAAACTTTACGGGTACGCAGGAGCCATAACTTTGAGCCGCTCAAAAGCACCAAATATACTGCTGAGCTACGCATCGAAAAAGTAACCGGGAAAAGAATATGTGCGTGCCGCGGTGGCTGACTTTCCTTCTGGGAACCTGATTTCTGACTTTTTCAAAGCGTCCTGCAGCAGCACGTAGTCTGCAGCCCTAGCTTCCGTCGAGTTCAATACTGCAGTGAAAGGGGGCTGGAGAAGGTGGACGCGAGTGACGCCTCTTTTTGAAAAATGAGTTTCATTGGCAACGGCACTGGAAGCAAAACGTGCCGGTTTCTACCCTTCTCTTTTCCTCTTTACCCATAGCTTGTGGCCCGCACATACTCCCCCAGCCACCATGTGGCAAAGCCGGGTGTCGAAATATTCGACAATAACTAGGGTTCTAAAATCTGCGCGCGACCGCACTTGTTTATGCAACGGTGCTCGATTCGATATATTTTTGGTTCAGCATGACGGCGCATTCACGCCAGGGCTCTGAGCTCTGTCAGGATACAGGCTTAAGAAGTTTCCTCTTTATTTTCGGTACTCTTCAAAGTTTTGGCATTGGTTGAATGCTTGAGGGACGCCATACAAGCTATGTCATCAATACGTCTGCCTTGATTTCAGTTGCAGCTACAAACGCTTCGGACACAACTTTAAAAGGTCTCACCAAAAGCAAATCTGCAGGGTTGCAATCACGCAGTCGCAATCACGCAGTGCTGGTGATAACTTTAGCTTTTAGTGCTTCCAGGAACGGAAGAAATAATGAATGCATTTATTGGCACTGCTGCAGGGTCCCTTTCAGGCATTTTAGTTTGCACATTAGGTCATCTTAGCCTGGCTGTCAGCATCGCAAGCTTCACGAAAGGCCGGCGATGATCACTGGTGGAGAAATAAAATTTATTTCGCGAGCACTGCCCGCAGTTACGCGCTCCTTGCCTTTTCTGTGGTTATTTTTGCGTGCTGTCGCAGCCGAAGAGTGACGTACTGTTTGATCACATGTACAGGGTTTTCCCCATATGCTTAATTTGTTAAAACGACGTCTCACGCCTTGAATAAAACTGCTGAAAGGATTGCCGGAGCTCCAGGCCATCGATTAAAGTGAAGCCGCACTCTCGGCAGAACACCTGCAAGTCAGCGTTCACAAGCGTGTATAGGTAGTTCTCACGTCGGAGCTTGTCGGATACACTTGCCTCCCCGCTGTACCTGTTGTGCCGCCCAGGGGAGTCTGGTAGAAAAAGCTACATGCGCGGTCGTATTGCGTTCGAGGATGCTGTGAGCTAGCCTATGATACTTGTGCCCGTACACGCTGCCACTGTCGTTGACGTTGTTAATGCCAATGTGCACAATCACATCAAAGCCAGCTACCTTCGACAGCAAGCGCTCGATCCGAGTCCCTCCGTGCGCGACAACTTTACAGCCAGGCCCTGACGCGAGGGAAATTACTGGTTTAGTTGCTTTACCATCGAGTCACCGACACCCAAAACATGAGCCATGGCAAATTTGAAGTTGCAACCGGCAACAAGGAGCAGGACGCATTAAGCTACAGTCCACGACACGATCTAACGAGTACAATGGAGCTAAACATAACAAATTTCTGCAAAATACCTAATCAAAATGATTAAATCCTATATTATCAACACGAAAAAACAACGCTGCGAGGCAGCGGTCGTGCACAGAGCATACGATATTTTTGGCTTGCGATTGATAAAGAACCACGGCGAAATTCTGGAGGTCCACAGGTGTACCAGGTAGCACCAGCACAGTAGCAGAATAAGCGCGCTGCGCACGTCGCACGCTCGTAGGCTGAGTGAAGCGCACGTACGCGCGGCGCGCTCAAATAAAAAAGTTCAATTACGTAATGTCAGTGACGTCGTGTGATGTTTTTTAACGTGACGTCACTTTTGTGGGGCGGAACCTCTGCAAGGGGGCTCTTTCATCTCATACCCCACACAGGGCACGAGACATCACTTGCGTATTGATGTCTTGCCTCAGATATGTGCAATGTTTTTTTCATTGCTCAACAATGTTGAAAAGTATGAACATTCTCAGCAGGTTTTTTAGAAATGACGTTGAGTATGTAAACGTCTCATGCAACATCTGCTTTAACTTCGGACGGGTGGCTGAATCAAGGGACGGACAGATATAGATAGACAGACAGACCAAAGCATCCGCGCTGAAGTAGCAAAGACTATCGTCGTTAAAAACTGACTTGCCCTCATATCGCCCCGCGGAGAATGGTTCGAAGAAACTATCATCAGTGCTTTCGGAACGCGGGGATTGTGGCGTGGGGCATTTGGGACGCGGAGCTATCATCACGGGGATTCTGCACACGGGGCAATCGTGATACATCAGTGCCATTTACCGCAGTGACGCCACAGTAAACAGCCGACCTCAAATTACACAGCCACACATAAAACAGCCTCGAAGTACAGAGAAAATAAAACGCAAATACAGGCTGCAGTGCAGTTTTTATCTTGGAGTCCTTTGTAAAAAGAAGGCAGATCAAAACAACTGCTTTTTTTTCTGGCAGTTCGAACTTTTTTTTTGTGAGCAACTGTAGATCATGGTTCTACTTCCAGTAAAAGTTCACGCGCATTGCCCAAAAGCGTTTGATTACCTTCACAGAAGCAAATTCACAGTGCTGATCAAACTAAATAAACAAGCTTTTTTCGAGCCTATCCCCCCCCCCCACACCCCCAATAAAATGTCACCGAATTCCGCAGACATGTTGCTTCAACCACCACTTCTCTATTTCTCTTCAGGCGTGCAGCTTGGCTGTCGAAAGTACATTCTGTTTCACAATCTGAACAGTGAAATGCCACTGGTTGAACGGTGTGTCCTCGCTGTTGAAATGTTCAAGAGAAGCTCTGAGTATATCTTCGCGCGTTGTTGCTCTTATTTATGCAACAAGCCAAGTCGGGAACGACCACATCTCCCGTGCCTTTACTTTGTCACAGCCCTGGTCAAGTTTGTCATGCAAGAACCCTCACAACAGGTGATTCCCGGAAGTGATTTCCCCATGTGGCGTCGAGTGCATTTTTCAGTTCAGCCACAGCTTTTTAATTTTTTTTTATGGCTTTCGACTATGCAGTGAAGCGGGCTCAGCTCAGCATGTTCATAACATCACCGCTTTACGGTATTCCTCGCAGATGTGAAAGGGGCAGCCAAAGGTAAACTTGGCTAAGTTTGAGTGTCTCGGTGGCCACGTAGCACCCTTAAAAAATGATCGGATAATTGCAAAACAATATCTGTAAAGATAAACACTGGTTTCTGAGCAACACAAGCATGCGAACTATTCTCTAGATTTTTCTCTCTCTCTAGATCTCTAGATTCTCTAGATCTAGATCTTTGCCACAAAGCGACACGCAGTATTGCGTGTCGCTTTTTGCTTGCGCCACAGTGCTCCCCTCGGAGGTTTTTGCTCTTCCTCCTGCTTTTAAAGCGGCACCCAAACCCGAGAACACATGCAATTGCAAAGGGCTTCCGCGTCGTTTCAAAACGACGGCATCTAGTTCTGGAGAATCGGGCCTCTGGCTGCCACCATCGAGCGTTGCGCATCTTTCGCGTTTCCGTCGCCGCATCTGAGGCATCCACAAAGCGGGGCTGCGTCGGCACAGGAGCTTTCGAATCTGTTCCCCCATCCAATATTCTCGGCGCACTGGTCTGTGATTGCAGACTCAAGCTCTTCGTCGAAACCGCCTCAACAGAAAGAATGTGCTCGGTATTACGAGCCTTCGCACCGCGCACTTGTAGCAGATCTTCACTCATGCTGCAACTAACTCAATGCCCTTCAGGATTTGGCCGAGCGGCTATCGCACGCCCAGTTTACTCCTGCCAAGGACAACGGCTGGCCGCCAGATTCGGAGGATATTGGGCATTCCAGTCGGGAATTTTTATCAAACCCCGCAGCCTACCGGAAGTCCTCCTTCTTCTGCGCGGGCGACTCGTACCGAAACACGGGAGCTAAACAAACTGCTCGCCCCACGTGCGCTGCTCCTGTGGTCCCCGCGTGCCTACATGTTGCCACTGTATGTTGCCACTGCCACTACACCGATGCTGCCCATGCCAACACGGGTACAGCTGTTGCCGGCGACGTCTCATTTGGCACCAGTGGCGTGCGAACGATTCAATTTCGATGGGGGAAAACAGGAGGGAATGAATAAAATGGGGAAAAAGAAACAAGAAAAAAAGCTAAAACAAGGAATCACGTCCAAAATAAAAACAACCTGAGGGTACCGCATCCGCACTGTTCCAGGCCTCCCGATTCTTTTGTTCATTTTTGTTTTTATAGAGAGCATTCCAAATGGCTCAGCATCTTGATGAGGCTGCTAAGGTTGGTGTGCGACTGGTGACTGGTAAAAAGAAAGTCATCGGTAGTTATTTGTTGACATGCAGGGCTAGTGGCCTTATCCGGCTTGTTTTCCGAGTCCACAAATTTAGGTGGCAATGGTGGTGGCGGGGGCGGCCCCTTCGGCCCAATCCTGGCGCCATATATGCTAATGAAGCGTGACTATTTTCCTGGCTTTATTTTTATTGCATGAGGCTAGATAAGACATGTCAGCAAAACATTTTATTGCCCATTAATGTGCAGATAGAAAGAGAAGACCAGACAACAGTGGAGCGCGTAGCTGTGGCGGCGCTACCTACTACGAGCTTTCATCGTGTGGTTACCCTGAGGGCTTCATCAACTCTGTTCAGCGACAGCGCCCTCTCCCTATGCTGCCGACGTCGAACATCAAAAGCAAGCGGCGATTCCGTACGTGCCCGGCATAAGATAGGCTCTGTCACGCATATTCCGCTCATACAACGTGCAAACTGCACACGTGCCGTCTCGCAAACTAAGGCATGAACTTCTAAACGTAAAGGACAAACTGCAGACAGAGAGGTATCCAGGAGTTGTTTACGTCATTCCTTGTGCAGACTGCCGTTTCGTGTTTATTGGCGAGTCAGGAAACTTTGCGCAGCGCCTGCAGCAGCATCAAAATGATCTGAACAAGAAAAAAATCGCGCCAATCCACCCCGTGAATGTGGTTGGAAAGCAAAGCTGCAAACGGCACCCGTAACGATTACCCATGCGACGTCACTTAAATTCACTCACATCGCTCTAGAAATAGTAAAACCAGAGAGAAGTGAAATGCACTTAACCACACCATTTATTACTTCAAAGAAATATTCTTGGTAAGGTTAAATCAATGCATGATGCATGAACGGTGTTTGGTTGAGTTGTATTGGTGTAGCACAAGAGTGGAAACTTTTTTTTATAAGTGTAAAGTAAGCTCCAACCCGGTGTTAGACGTTCTGACTTCTCCGTCTCTGCGCCGCGGACGGAGGCGACAAAGATTTGCGGCAGGGAAGGGAGAGCAGGAGGAAGAAATACTTCTGTTCAGATTTCTGAACAGCCCAGAGTGCAGCCCTGGGGAGTGATTCCTTCTTCTGTGGGGCCCATATGCAGTCCGCGCGGCCTGTGTTCTGTCCACCCGCTGAAGATTGGTAGGTAGAGAGGGCATGGACAGCAGCATCTCTCATTGCTCTTGTTGGGTAGTTGAGGGAAAGAGAGGAGGCTACTCAGGGCTAAAGTCGCACCCCCCGATTACGGGACGGAGTGTTCCTACTTCTGAGCAAAATTTACATTCAGCGTCGTAGCGATTCGGATGCATTAAGTGAAGACGCATAGGCTGTGGGAAGGACCCCGGATTGTATGAGCCGTAGGGTAGTTTGTTGTTCTCTGGAAAGGTCAGGGTAAGGCGAAGGTACAGTCTGTCAAAGAAGGCGATCATGCTGGGTTATCTCCCTGAACGTGACAAGCGGGTGACTGTGCTCGTGCAGCTCCATAGCACGGGAGGTAAAAGCGCAGGCTTGTTGGGTGGGCGTATTTGTTGTTCTCCAGATTTCGGCGCACGTTAAAGATCCCCAGGTGGTCAAAATTAATCCGGAGCCCTCCACTACGGCGCGCCTCATCGCCTGCGTTGCGTCGGCGCGTTAAACCCCCACAATCAATCAATTGTTGCTCTCCATTGAAGCGTGAGGGGGTGTCCAGAGGAGCTGAATGGAACCGTGTGAGGAGTGGTTTTTTAGCACGCGCAGTGCAGGTCAGGACACCCAACCCGACTGGTAATTCCAGTAGGCTTGCTGGGAATCGGTGAGTACCCTCCGAACCCCTGGTTGAGTGAGAGCCAACCTCTTCTGCTGCCGTCATTTCTTGGGTCCTAAGCGAGGTACACGCAAAGAGGTTGGTTCTGGAGGTAGCCACAATGATGGCATATGGCTGCCCTCGATGTTTGCAGGCGTCTGTGTAGATAACTGCATGATCCCCACCGAAGGTGGTGTTTAGCGCTGGAGCCCGTGCTTTTCGGTGGCCCTCGTCATGTGAGGGGTTCATATTTCTAAGCAAAGGGAGCATCTTTAGTTTTAATCTCCAAGAGTCTGGGAGCACGTCAAGCGGAGTGACATTCTGGGCTGCCGAGCCAATCTGGTGAAGCATGCGGTTACCCACCGCATTTCTGAGTCTGACCTTCTGGTTAGAAAGATGGCCTTCTATCAGCTCTTCCACCGTGTTGTGGAGCCCCGTGCTAAGCAGCCTTTGTGTGGACGCACTCATTAGAAGACCAATGGCCTGCTCGACCGCCTTTCTAATCATTATATAAAGCATCTCTATGTCTTCATTGTCGAGAAGAAGACAGCGGGTTGATGTAAGTGACTCTCGAGAGGACAAAAGCTTCAATTAATCGAAAGGTACCGGATTCCTTTAGGCCTGGCTTCTTGGTGGCAACTCGCCTGATCATGTGTGTGATTTGATTAATGCTGTTTTCGAGGCGCTGCAAGGAGACGTCACTCTTGGTGTTAGCCTCGAGATGTAGGCCCAGGATCTTGATGCTGGGGCTTGGAGTGATGGCCTGGCCATCAAGGAGCATTTGAATGTATTCCTTGATTTGGCGTGAGGGCGGACGACAAGGAGCTGTGATTTTTTACGTGAACACTGGAGGCCACATGCTTTAGCACATTGGCGTACTAGAAGTGAGATGCCATGCATTGGTGTGAGCTTCCTTTAATTTTTGTAACTCTTAGCACACGAGCAAGGTGCGCACAGGGCCGCTAGACGGGCGTGAGTGGTCGCTTGACGCTTTCACGTTGCATTCAGCGAGAACGCAGGGGGTAAACCCGTAGATGTGCTTGGTGAGTACACCACCTGTATTCCCTGTCTTCACGTGGGCTCTTAGCTAAATCGGTAAGACAACGGGCTCTCACTTTGTTAGTCTATTAGTTCCAGGTTCGATTCCCGGCGGTGCCAGTAAATTCTTTTATTTGTTCGCTGAGTTTTCTGGTGACACCAACGGTCGCGAAAGAACCCTTGGGGGGTAGAGGTAGAAAGCTTTGCTTTAAAACGTTTCGACAAGCACCCTTGCCGAGCACTGCGATACCACATCGCAAACAATCTACTGGTCTGCTACAGGTGTCCTCGCAAAAGAAAGGAATGCCACCTGACGCCTGCTACTGGAATCACTTAACATACAGACGACGGAAAACACGCTGAATAGGAACGCCGGAAATCTGCCGCCAATCTACGCAAGTTGCCTGCACAGCATTGTGAAGCGTACTTAAGGCGATTATTTCCCTTCAAGTTTTTATTGTGACCAAGGCTTCAGTGTGGAAGCCGAAACGTTAATTTCCTTTAAACTCTAAATAACGTGGTCGGTGTCCTGGCCTTTCTTCTTCAAAATGCATCCCGACCAAATGGGCTTCCGCATACCCTTTGCTTCAATTACACAACCTTTTGCTCAATACTTTCACCCTCAGGGTTGAGAATGTTTCCATTTGTATCGTTCTCAGGTTGCTTTTTTTTTGCACCATGCCAGGAAAATCACTAAGCGCACCTATAGCCAATAAAAGGAGAAAAAAGGCTAGCTTACCTTCCAAGTTCACAAGAGCAGATTGCCCTTTGATGCCATTGATGGTGTCCTTAAACCGAAGAGCCACTTCATATCTTGAACCATCATCTCAGATGTCCTTGCTTCTGGTGGCTCATATATGATGTACCGCATGCTGTCTTAAATGAAAAATAAAAACTCGTCACACAATCTCCTCACTACAAGCATGGCACAGAATTTACTATTTTTTACAAGCAGTATTCTTCTCAAAACATTTTATGTAAAACTTTATTTCGCTTTCTTCATTTTTCTTCACTTTTCACGTGTATTTTCCTGCCGCATTCAAGCGCACTCAGTTATTCGTCAGCCCCTGTACTATGTGTTTCTTGCTTAGTCCTGCCATCTGCGCTGTTTTCTTCAAGTTAAAATGTATCAACAGGCCCTTCAGTGCACCAATCTGCTCTCGTGAAGTTGGCAGCGTTGCTGTTTGCATTTACCCATGTGATAAACAAGTTTTGCAACGTGTTTGGAGAAGTAAATATTAAGGCAACTGGTTTACTGTTTTCCACTGGCCATGCCGAAGAACTGCAGGATAAACATGGCTTACCTTCAGGGTGCTCCCAAGGAATGAGGCACCATGGGCATCCAAAGTTGCCATTGAAGTTGACCATATTGAGCCTGGCTGCTCTTGCTAGAGCATCAACTGAGCACGCCAGCACAGCTACCCTGGACACATGCGTGTGAGCCTCATGGTTCCACTTGACTGCCTTCATGCCATTGAGTTCCTTCACAAATGTGTGCAAGAACAACTGCATGTCAGGATGCTTGTTTCCAAACCACAGTCCTGCAAGAATGGAATGCTTGAAGCGCACGTGGGGTGGAAGTTCATTAACAATGAACTGAAGGGGCCAGATAGAAGTCTTTGAAGACTTCCATACAGGGCTTCCATCTGTGTTGATGAACAGTGTCAAGTCATCCTCACTCAGGTTTCTTGCCTTTCGCAGCATTTTGTTGCACTCAGCATTGGTCACATCAGTAGTTTGCTCTTCGGGCTGCTGAAGCTTGTTGAGGTTTTCATGAAGGTCAGCTTTTGTTTTTTCAACAAGAAAGCTGAGCTGCTTCTCCATGTTAAGAATAACAAAAAACAGGCCATGGTCTTTAAATGTCAGAATTTGATCAGTGTGTTGGCACATGGGGCAGTCAGCTGACAGCCCTTGTGCACCATTTCACATTCACACTTCTCACAAACATAGTGCTGTTGCACTATATCCTGTGTTTCCTTGGACCAGAGCTGCCTAAACAAATACTTGCTCTTTGGCAATACATCCGTTCCGAAAAGAAAATTGACCAGCTTCGCCAGATCACCAAGGGCTGATCATGTCAGCCCATGGCAAACAGTAAATGACATAACGGCTGCTGTAACACCTGACCTTGTAACTTTGAAATTGGGAAATGTTCGGTCATCAAACTGCGCAAAGCGGGAATGAAGCATGCCATCCTTATCTGATACGTCCAAAAACCCGCTGTCACTCTCATCGTACTGTCATAGCTGTACTCCGAGCCGCAATACTCGCTGTTATGGTTGCCTTCGTCAATCAGCTGATCGTTCTCGGCGGCCTGACTCGTTGAAGGTGCCGCGTCGACATCAGCCGCGCCGCCTTCATTGCTTGCATTTGAAGGTCCGTCTTCGCTTTCCGAGTGGTCCTGGGAGACGACCTGTGCGTCACTTGCAGGCTCAACGTTAGATGCGGTCGGACTAAGCGCTAAAGCTTCGAAGTATTTTTTCCGCTTGCAGCTTGTTGACGCCGGCACATAAAAATAACTGTCACGGTCCAAGTACCGTTTCCACCGCGCTCTCGCAAGGGTGTCGGACATGGCTGGTCGTGTCCGCAGGCGTCAGATGGTAAAGCACATACACATAGTCGCAACCACACAAAAATAAAAGTAGTTGAATGCGCCTATGCACCAAGGCTGCGCTGTGATCTAACAAATGTTTGCGGCAGCGTGGGCCCATCAACAGAAAAAAAACAACAAAAAAGCGTACTCAACACTGCAGGAACCAACCAATTTGTTCTGAGGTCGCTGCAAAACTGGCAAAAAAATATTTCTTTGTGTGTCAAAAGCATATTTATATACCTCGCAAAACATACTGCTTGCTGAAACTTGTTTTTTGTTTTGCTTCTTATCGAAGTTAAATTTATATGTGAGTGAAGAAAGCTGGCAGTTAATTGTACGATTTAATTTGGGTAAGCAAGAAATTAAGGCCACGGTCAATTCAGTTAGTCAGGTCAGTTCAACTGTTCAGGTCAATTGCCTGAAATAAGGCTCGGGCCCAGCAAACGCTGCTCATTCTGTTTGGTCCCGCCCGTGAACGCCTTAACGTTAGGCCCCACCATGTGCACTCGTATGTTCGTGCTGTGGCCTACATGACCAGCAAGCCTACAGCTGAAAACTGATTAGAAAGTCGAAGGATGCCTAGTTAATTGCTATTGGCCCCGAGGACATACCGTGG
The DNA here is from genome assembly GCF_048455015.1 of Haemaphysalis longicornis. Taxonomy (NCBI): domain Eukaryota; kingdom Metazoa; phylum Arthropoda; class Arachnida; order Ixodida; family Ixodidae; genus Haemaphysalis; species Haemaphysalis longicornis. Next base: position 148,271,140 of record NW_027526203.1, read on the forward strand.
CGCCACCTACGAGTGACGTCACTTGTAGGACTCAGTGTTTTATCGTCTGCTACAACACGTTTTCTCTGCGTATACTACCACGTGTTATTTTTGGTGTGGCCACCGTGTGCACGCGGTTTTGATGCAAATTACCCAAGAAAGTGGTCTACGGACCTAACAGAATTCCGAAAAGCAATAAACGACTCGCGTGTAACCAGCGGCACGTCCAACCCGCCCGGCCACGCGAACGACTCGCGTGCCCCGGCGGTACCCGCGCGTCTAGGTAGCTGCTGCTGTCATCGTGACCGAGAGCTAGAACAGCTCGCCAACACCATGGAAGACGACGGAGCTGATGTCGAAGAAGGTAAGCTGTCAATTCGTTATGAAATATTTATGTAAACAGCTATGGTAACGTGCCGCTCAGTAGCAATCTCGCCGCGCGCACGGCGGACATGCGCCGACAATGACCGCGCGAGCACGGTGTGCGGATTGCTTCGCCGCTCATGCTTGTGCTGGTAGGATGTGAAATACGGCTTAATCAGTGCCTATACTTGTTTTAGTTATGCCCTGATTTGACTAACGATCACCGCTGTACTGCATACTGCTGCTATGTTTACTTTTTGCGACTTCGTCGGCAATGAATGCGAGTTTTCAATGCTTTACAGGCCAGTTTAGACATGCCTGTTTACATTTAGTTAGCGCCCCGCCATGGGTGACTACATTTTCAGCGCAGACTTTTCGTCTTTTTCCTGTTTACAGTGAGCCTGCCTTTCTCTTGCGTCCTTGCAGAGAAGTGGGTGCAGCGTCCTATTCGTGCAAAGCAGAGTATGACAAAATCACAGTGGTGGTAGCATTTATTTGCACAAAAAACGGGCGTAAACATTTTTAAAAACTGGTTCTGTAAAAGACCCCTCATTGTTTCATTGCAGCTATTTCAACACAACTGCATGTAAAAAGATGTTATTATTCACATATATATTCACATGCAATGAGTACTGGAGAGCCCAAATGACAGCAAGTGTTTGATGAAATTTTGGGTTTTTTTACATTGCTTAGTTCCAAGCACAGTTTCACGGCTTTGAAGCTCACAGATGGCAACTTATCTATTTTTAGCCAACACAAGTGCAAGCACGTAGCACTCCTGCTGCATATCAACTCCCAGAAGAAATTCAGTGTGCTGTCGTCTACAGACCTGCCCCAGCAATGGGGCAAGACCCAAGAATTGGGGGTAAAAGAAAAATACCAGCCTAGAAAGATTGTGGACCTGCCAAGCTCAAAAAAGGTAACTAAGCTATGTTCATTTTACTATTGACCGTTTGTGAAATAGTAAATGTAGGGCACGAAGGATAATCTCAACTCGACATCTTACAGTGAGTCGTCTAATTTAACTTAATTGCATAAATATTAGCAACTTCAACACTCTTCCTGTGGAAATAAGAATGGAAGCAAACCTACCGTTTATGTACACCCATTCAGTCTCGGATACCAAGAATGGCATGCATAAATGTCTTCCCTTTACTTCACAACAAAACCTGCTCGTGCCCTCTGGACCCTATCAGCTGTGTTCTGTGCATTGTGCTCGAAAACTGACAAAACAAATTTGGTCAATCGTCCAGCCTTCACAAGTAAATGTGGCACACCAGTGCACAAAAATGTCCGTGCTCTACCTATTCAGCTACACTATAATGCAATGAAAGCCCACTGCACGTTTGAGGAGGAGGAAAAGGAGGAGGAGGAGAAAACTTTATTGAACATGTTGATCAAACTTGTAAGTGGGCGGGGTCCTCAGTCCAGGACTCCGTTGGTGCGGCCTAATGACCTGCTTCTTTTGTGTATATTTATTGACTGGACGCCAATGCGATGCTGTTTTAGGTCAAGAAGGAGCACATCAAGTTGCCGGAAGACAACATACTGAAGAGGCTACTTCATGGATTGCCCTAACGCTCATCTGCGCTCAGTCACAGCGAATGCGGTAAGAACACGCTCTACGATATTGCCAGCAGTTTGGCAATGTACACTATGCCTGTTTGCACCATGTCAGTGTACATAACTGGTCATGCCTAATTTGGTCGCCTTGTATGCATAATTTTTGAGGCTGCCTTGCTGGAGGTGTCAGTCCTTACACCCTACTTAATGCCGCAGCTTTAGTTTGCATGTGCAGCTATAAAGGTGATGACGCCCACTAAGCATAGCCAACCAAAAAAACAATATGGAATATTTTCACTTGGCTTCACTGCAAAGCACCAATGCAAAAGAAGTTTGAAGATCTGTGACAGAAAAAAAATTATTTTGCTTTCCACACTGGCAACCATCCTTTGCGATCTAACCAATTCCACTTCCTTTTTGTGTTACCCCCTTCCAAACGAAAACAAGAAAAAAGTGGGGAACAACACCCGTGCGAGCAAAACTATAGCAGATTTACAGCCAATTAGATATAAATGAACAGGTGCAACCGCCAAAAATGTAAATTAAAAAAAAAACAAATTAGTCATAAAAACACCAAAATACATGTTTTTTATGTTATCTGTTATCGTTCTGTCTGAAGGTCTTTCTCGCGATACAGTGGCCAATGTGGCCCCCGCTGCTGTTTTGAGTTTGTTTGTCGTGAAGGGTTTTTTTAGCCATTTGAATTCTCACGATTGCTTACTTTTCGGCACAGCTTCGGGTGTAAGTCCACGCTTCTTCCAGCCTGCCACAAGTCAGCTTTGGTTAGTCACACCGGTGACAAACGTCCGCGATAAGTTAGCGGGAGCGACGGCGAGCACTTACCGAACATCTTAGCGGCGGCGTCATACACGAAATCCTCGTCGCGGAAGTGCTTGCTGCAGACGCGTGAGTGAACGCCGGCACCTTTTCCCGTTTTCAGCTTTACTAGCCAAGCATCCCGCACTTTTTTACACTTGGGGTAAATATGAAAGCTTACACCTGGTTCGGTCGCATACGTACGGCACTGCGGCACCGAGCAATACACCACCATTCTCACGTCGTTTGCAGTCAAGCTACCACAGTTGCTACGGCTATGAAGTCCCCAGGTGGGCAAAGTACGCCTCTCTTATTCTAACTTAACTTCAAACACCAAGAATTAAGGCGAAGACCCACTCACAAAGCGAGTCACGAATGAAGCGTCACGCGCTGCAAGCCAACTGCGCAGCAAGATAGGAACGGCCACAGAACAGGGAGGATGGAACGGCGATCTGGGGAATCCTACAAGCATGGAGGAAAACCTTTTCTTTCCTCCATGCCTACAAGTGACGTCAAAACGATCGCAGCGCCAGCCTTTCGAGTGGTGGGCCTCGCGGCCAATAGGATCAGCAAGAAATAAATAGTTGTTATCAAATGAAAAGCGAAAGCTGGCCACCATCAGAATGCGCACCTTTATTCCTTTTTCCTTTGCGAACATGGAGGTGTGGGAACGCGTCACCTAGGCCTGATGATGAAACTTTTTCGAAGATAAGGCCACACACAGCGTCACGTCGCCGTAATTTGTTATTGCAAAATATAACCATGATCGGTATTTACATATGAACGCAGATACTACGTCGGAAAGGTTGTCACGCTATCAAAAAATGAAGAAAACAGGAGAACAACAATGCACATTGATAAAGTTTCCATGGCTGCATGTTCTTTCAACACCAAACTGAAACCACGAATGATGAACAGAATGAACAGGAGGTCGCATGAACAGTAATAGTTGAACCTCATGCACGCAAATGCCTCGAACATAACTTAATGCATTTCCTATTTCTGAAGTTGCTAGCAAAGCAACTGCTAGCGGCCAACCCGACCACATCTGGCTCATGAATGACGTGACCATCACCTTATCACTAGGGTATGCCAATCACCAAGAAACGAAAACCTGGAACTGGATTTTTGTGTCGAATGTATATTACATATATCTTGGTTCCGGCTAGAGAACAACTATTTTACCTGCGTCATACTGATGAAATTGCCGCAACCAAGTACTTGGTTGGTGAAGAAACCACGCATACCTTGACATTACCTAGCTAAGGAGATAAAGGTACCAACACCTACTGCTCGATGCACACACACGCACGTGCCTGGCCTTGCCAAAAAAGGAAGGCGCAACAATGTATAGCGATATAATAACAACTGATATAACGCTACCACGTACCGAGCAGTTTGGGCAGTTTTGGTCATATCAGGTGGGCTTTCCCAAACCTCCTTGCCCTTTGCTGCTTTGGACCACTAAGCAAAATGATTCTTTATGGGACTTGTGATAAGTATTGCAGGCTCTAATGAAGAGCATATTTTCGTTTTAGGCAATGCGGGAGTTGGCGTCGAACCAACTGCTCATGTGTAGTGCCCGCGCGCCTCTTCACACAGCAGAACCAACCGCCTTAAGTGTGGAAGAGTAGTGCCATCCAGCGGCTCCTAGAGAAGACATTGCGCCCGACAGACGTGTGCACACTTGGCACACTGGCTCAGTGGCTAAGCCCAATGACACTGGTTCAATTATTGGCTGCGGCGGCCGCTATCTCGATGGAGGTGAATAGAGAAAACGCCTGTGTTGCAGAGATTTCGGCACGTGTTAAAGATCCCCAGGGGTTTCAAATTAATCCGGAGCCATTCACTACAGTGTGCCTCACCGCCTGTGTAGCGTTGGTGCATTAAATCTGGTAATAAAATCAATCAACGTAGCACACACTTTAAAATACTGGCGCTAGACAAAATAAGCGTCGTTTCTTTTCTCAGCGCAGCTAAAGCATTCGGAGGATCATAATAAATGTTGCTGTGCCCACAATACTATACACAGATTGCACAATTATCTGGCTGCGTATTGCTGCAGATATGGCACCAAAACCAAAACAAACTAGCAAAACAAGCGTTTGGAGTCGCTGTGGGGTCTATTGGTTTCTGGATTTCATTTTGTTCTTCGATGTTTAAACATGGCACTACAAAAACTTCCAGTTGATATTTTAGAAATTTCTGAAGGCGTATTGTTAAAATATTTGTCATGCAATCTCAACCACTTCCGGTGTAAGTTGCATGCTATAGCCAGTGGCAGCGACAGCTGCCTTCATTTTGCGCTATTTGCTACCTTATTTTAGAAAGGTTGCTCATGAGAGTGTTCTCAGTGAGGTCTAAAGCAGCTTGCATTTTGTGTTTAGTGTCACCTTTAAGAAAATATAGGTGGGTGAGTTTCAGGTTTTTTTGTGTGAATTTAGTTCTTACTCAGTGTTCTCATGTTTTCAGAAAAGCTCGAGTCACTTCGGGTCAAGGCCAAAAGCACGCGGGAGCCGTTCCCGAGGGTCCTTGGAGTGGGCATAACAGAAACGACCACACCAGCTGCATCCAAGAAAAGGGCAGCTGGCCGCTCTGTAAGGCAATTTAACAATGTGTAATTACAAATTCCTCTTGGCAAACATGTTCCTTTCACGGGAAGAAAGGCTCGGGAGGGGATTGTAGACACTACATGGGTTGTGAGAAGTGTGGCATTGAGAGAAGCTCTTCAATAGAGAACAGAGTAAGCGTGTTATAGAGATCTGGAATCTGCCACGCACCGCCTTACGAACAAGCCATGACTTGGGACCATGAGGACTTGCTTAAATTAAGTGTCGATCCATGACCTGCCAAGCATGGTAACTTTGATCCGCTCGTTCCCCACGCATAGCCGCTCACGGGCGACCTCAACAAAGTTGTGGGGCTTTTAGTGGTTATTGGGGGTCAAGCACCATTGTAGCGTGGTCGTGAAAGGCTGGCGTACCAAAACCCATGTTGCAGTAAAGCTGAGCTGATGTCCACTGATTGTTTGGAGCGGTGACAGAAGTGAGTAAAGGTGAAGGAAGAGGAAAGTGTGAGCAAAATACAAAAGAGACTGGGAAACCTGAGATGGCATTTCACGTCACATGAAACTCCACGTGAAGGCTGGTTAGAGCCTCTCCTAAGCTTTTCCTTCCCCTGCATTAAAAAGCATGACTAAAAACAGTTACAGACATGCTGGTGTCCAATAATCGGGACGTGGGTGATGGCTAAGAAAACTTGTGGCACCAAACGGGAAACAATGTTAGTATAAGTGCAAAGTTATTGCTTGTTTTTCCAGACCAAGGACACTGAGAAGCAAACTAAGAGGAGGAAGGAGGCCGCTAAAGCTCTGCATGAAAATATCATGGCAGATTTAAACCGAAGTACGGATGCAAGGGTATGCGTTCTTTCATTATTATTTTAATGGCACACAATACACAAGGAGTTGCATATGCCTGAGTCATGGTTAATTACATACACTTATTTTGGATCACTTGATTGAAAATTGCATGGCAGTTCAGATTGTAGTGGCTTGCTCGAGTACCAGCAAATCAGGCAAAAATTCTAGGTAACATTGGGAATGGGCAACAAAAAATTTACATAATTGCAGCTACAAACTTTAACCTCATCAAGCAACAAGTAGTGGGATCCAATGTTCTTATTAGTGAAGAAGCCATTGGCAAAAGTACAGTTGATTGCCATGCTTATACACAGTGTCGCAATAGGTATAATATTCGCAAACAAATAGTAAAACTGAAAACAGGACACCGTTTGTGTTTCAGTTGCGTCTGCTTTCATAATTTACAGGCTAAAGTAGACCCGAAACGACCTCGCCTTGGTGCGCGACTGCGGCGGAACAAAGAGCCATGAAAAAGGTTCAGAAGAAGCTGGAATTAGCGGAGGCACAGGTGCAATTGCTAACCAACGTGCTGTTGGATAGAATAGGTAAATATGCCTTAAATCTTGGTAATGTGCCCACATTGAAGCATTAGGCCATTCTGCAGTACACCATACTTATAAAGACAATGCGTAGGATTGCCACTTGGATAATCTGTAGCGCGACTAAATTTAAACTGTCACGATTTATTGGGTGTTATTTTTTCTGCATTGAAAATTTGGTTACGCGTTTCCATGCATCTTGTTCGGCTGTTCGGGTGCCATTGCTTATAAAAGATGCCCAAGCAACGCCGTGTGTACAACCAACCTCTCATGCATTCTCTCTTTACATCACTGAAATTCACACAACCATTATGCGGGATTTTGCTTTTTCTTGCAGCTGCTGTTGAGATATTTTCGCTATTCACAGACAAAGTTTAAGCTTTTGGCCTAGCAGGACTTTCTGCTATACTAGTTGAAGTCTCTTGGTATGTAGTGCAATGAAAACTCATGGACAATCAACCCAAAGTAGAGAGGACAAGAGCTGCGTTTTTGTTTTAAGGGAGAGTGCTTGTTTCTTGCCTTTCAGAAGGAAGGATGCTATAGTGGTGTATGACATTTAGGCGCACATAAAGATCCCCAGGTGGCCAAAATTAATCCGGAGTCCTCCACTACAGCGCGCCTCATCGCCTGAGTAGCGTTGGCGCATTATACCCCAGAATCAATCGGGATGCTATAGTGGCAGAAACGTGGCTGAAAGTGCTGGCGGAACATGGTAAGAACGGGTTACTGCGTTACCTGTTATTTTGTTCACTGAGAGCAAAAATTTCAGGTTAAAAATTAAGGTAGTTTGCGGTATCCAGTGATTGTAGTTATATGTGAACGAGAAAAGTTTTTTTTTCTTTTACACTGCCAAGTCCAAGAGGAGCGCCATGCCAAATTCCAATTCTTTCTTGCACACAAGCTGCTCCGGTCTTTTAGTGAGCCCCCCGCACGGGGCACCTTGAGTAATCTTGGTGACGGTGTTGGCGACACCGCGGACCCCGAGCCCCCACACTCACGCTGTAACCGACCGTGCTAATGGGTTTTAAGGTGAAGGGTAGAAACCAGAAACGGTGGCCGTCGGAGCACAGGTAAAGCTTCGGCGGATGGGCTCCCTGTCTGTTTACCAGGCAGGGAGCTCCGGGACCTCTTTGACCATCAGGGTAAAGTCAAAGAAGAAAGTACCCCCGTCCCCTGCTTGTATACTATGATATATGGCATTTTCTAAACACCCCCCCAAACGTGATCGGCCCCCCAAGAGGGACCGCACCGAACTTTCTTTTCCTCCTTTGCAATTGCTCACTTTCCCAAAGCCTGATAATTTTTCGCGGTTTTAAAGCAAAGCTTTTTACCTCTACCCCCCTAGGGTTCTTTCGCGACCGTTGGTGTCACCAGAAAACTCCAGCGAACAAATAAAAGAATTTACTGGCACCGCCGGGAATCGAACCTTGAACTAATAGACTAACAAAGCGAGAACCCGTTGTCTTAGCGATTACCGATTTATCTACGAGCCCACGCGAAGACGGAGAAAACAGGTGGTGTACTCACCAAGCACATCTACGGGTTTACCCCCTGCGTTCTCGCTGAATGCCACGTGAAAGCGTCACGCGACCACTCACGCCCGTCTAGCGGCCCTGTGCGCACCTTGCTCATGTGCTAATATTTACAAAAATTAAAGGAAGCTCACACCAATGTATGGCATCTCACTTCTAGTACGCCAATGTACTAAAGCCTGTGGCCTCCAGTGTTCACGTAAAAAATCACAGCTCCTTGTCGTCCGCCCTCACGCCAAATCAAGGAATACATTCAAATACTCCTTGATGGCCAGGCCATCACTCCAAGCCCCAGCATCAAGATCCTGGGCCTACATCTCGAGGCTAACACCAAAAGTGACGTCTCCTTGCAGCGCCTCAAAAACAGCATTAATCAAATCAAACACATGATCAGGCCAGTTGCAAGCAAGAAGCCAGGCCCAAAGGAATCCGGTACATTTCGATTAATTGAAGCTTTTGTCCTCTCGAGAGTCACTTGCGTCACCCCCCTGTCTTCTTCTCAACAACGAAGACATAGAGATGCTTTATATAATGATTAGAAAGGCGGTCGAGCACGCCATTGGTCTTCTCATGAGTGCGTCCACACAGAGGCTGCTTAACACGGGGCTCCACAACACGGTGGAAGAGCTGATAGAAGGCCATCTTTCTAACCAGAAGGTCTGACTCTGAACTGCGGTGGGTAACCGCATGCTTTGCCACATTGGCTGGGCAGCCCAAAATGCAACTCCGCTTGACGTACTCCCAGACTCTTGGCGACTAAAACTAAAGATGCTCCCTTTGCTTAGAAATATGAACCCCTCACATGACGAGGGTCACCGAAAAGCACGGGCTCAAGCGCTAATCACCACCCTCGGTGGGTATCATGCAGTTATCTAACACAGACGCCTCCAAACATCGAGGGCAGCGTGGCTACCTCTAGAACCAACCTCCTTGCGTGTACCTCGCTTAGGACCCGAGAAATGACGGCAGCAGAAAAAGCAGCCATCACTCTGGCTCTCACTCAACCAGGGGTTCGGAGGGTAGTCACCGATTCCCAGCAAGCCTACTGGAATTACCAGTCGGGTTGGGTGTCCTGACCTGCACTGCGCGTGCTAAAAAATCACTCCCCAAACGGTTCCATTCAGCTCATCTGGACTACCCCTCACGCTTCAATGGAAGGCAACAAATACGCCCACACAACAAGCCTGCGCTTCTACCTCCCATACTATGGAGCTGCACGAGGACAGTCACCCGCTTGTCACGTTCAGGGAGATAACCCAGCATTATCGCCTTCTGAGACAGACCGTACCTTTGCCGTACCCTGACATTTCCAGAGAACAACAAACTACCCTACGGCTCACACAATCTGGGCTCCTTGCCACAGCCTACGCGTCTTCACTTAATGCATCCGAATCGATACGACGCTGAATGTAAATCTCGCTCAGAAGTAAGAACACTCCGCGCCGTAATTGGGGTGTGCGACTTTAGCCCTGAGCACCCCCCTCTCTTTCCGTCAACTACCCAACAAGAGCATTGGGAGATGGTGCTGTCCAGGCCCTCTGTACCTGCCCAGCCTCAGTGGGTGGACATACCACAGGCCGCGCGGACTGCATATGGGCCCCACCGAAAAAGGAATCACTCCCCAGGGCTGCACTCTGGGCCGTTCAGAAATCTGAACAGAAGTATTTCTTCTTCCTCCTCCTCCTTCTCTGCCGCAAATCTTGTCGCCTCCGTCCGCGGCGCAGAGACGCAGAGGTCAGATCGTCTAACACCGGGTTGGAGCTTTCATTTTATAAAAAAAGTTTCTACTCTCGTGCTACACCAATACAACTCAACCAAACACCGTTCATGCATCATGCATTGATTTGACCTTACCAAGAATATCTCTTTGAAGTAATAAATGGTGTGGTTAAGTTCATTTCACTTTTCTATGGTTTTACTATTTGTAGAGTGATGTGAGTGAATTTAAGTGACATCGCATGGGTAATCGTTATGGGTGCCGTTTGCAGCTTTGCTCTCCAACCACATTCACGGGGTGAATTGGCGCGATTTTTTTTATCATGGAATCTGTTGACAAGACAAAGCCCATCACTTCCCAGTCTGTGTTTCTAATCTCCAAGTTTCTTGAAAGCCTTATCGGAAAGTCGTAAAAGGCTAAGAAACTCACAACGGGAGAAGTTTTGATAGAAGTAGAAAACAAACAACAATCCTCTAACCTCCTCAAGCAAACGCGCATGGTAGATGTTGACATCAAGATCACCTCAATAGCTGCCAGGGCGTGATCTATGATCGGGATCTAACGAATGAGACTGAAGCAGAGATCAGGGCGTGACAGCAGTGAGGTGAATCACCATACGCCGAAATGATGAAATAATTCCAACCAAGCACATAATCTTGACACTTGACCGCTCTAACCTTCCTGAGTCGGTCAACGCAGGTTTCTTGAGATGTCCAATCCGACCCTAAGTGCCGAACCCACGCCGCTGTTTCAAGTGTCAGCGGTTTGGGCACGGCACAACCTCTTGTCGTGGTAAATTGACGTGCGCAAAATGTGCAGCACATGACCATCTAACTGACAATTGTAAATCCGAGAACCTTCCGAGAACTTCACCTGTGCGAACTGCCAGGGACCACACGCTGCCTATTCTAGGAGCTGTGAAAAGTTCAAACAGGAAAAACAGATAATTGCCTTGAAAGTCAACGAAAACATCACCTTCCCAGAGGCGCGGAAGAGGTTCGCCTCTTTCCCTCTGGGGAGGTACGCCGACGCAGCTCGCTGGGGGGCGGAGCGGCGTCTGGTTTCGGCGGGGACCCAGTACGGCGAGTCGGACTTGGTCCCGAACTTGCCCCCCCCCCCTGGGTTGCCTATGGCAGCCCAACCCGCCTCTGCACCGCTCGCTCAGCCAGCAGCGGTTGTGGTGGCAACCTCTTCCGTCGGGACCGGTGCCGCTCCCGTCCCCTCCTCCCCGTCCTCCAGTGCGTTGCAGGGTGCCATGGACACCACGGGCCCCGCACCGGCTTCCACCCCCACCGCACCGCCCGTGCCACTTCTGGTGCCCCCGACACCTGCGGCGGTGGCAGTTCAAACGAAGGGTCCCCGAAGGAGGGCCAAGTCCGGGGGGCACGGTTCGACCGGCACACCCTGGATATCGGACGACGAGATGGACGTTGTGCCGTTCTTGCCTGCAACGTAGCGCAAGGAGTAGCCTCCGACGTCCAAGCCTACAGAAAGGCCCAAAAAGCCCAATCCAAGAGTCACAGCCCCGAAAGACGACAACACATAAACATACACACTCCAGTAGCTCTCACACTAAATAATGGGAAGAGAAAACATAGTTCAATGGAACTGCAGGGGCCTTCTGAGTAATCTTGACGACGTGTATGAGATTATGCATGCCAATCCGCCATGTGTAATGTGTGTCCACGAAACACATCTGAATTCCAAACACACAAATTTCTTGAATAGTTACCTGGTATACAGAAAGGACAGGGATGGCTGCACACACTCTTCTGGCGGTGTGGCCATAATCGCCCGCAAATCCTTAGCATGCCACCCTATCACCTTGAATACCATCCTCGAGGCTGTAGCCATTCGCACAATAATTTTTAATAGGTTGGTAACAGTATGCTCCTTTTACATTCGTCCTGATTATGCACATTCGAGCTCTGACTTCGAGGCGCTGGTCGACCAGCTGCCCGAACCGTACATTCTAACAAGCGACCTTAATGCACACAACTCTCTTTGGGGCTCCTCCAGAACGGATGGCCGAAGTCGCCTGATAGAGAAATTCCTTACATCTTCAGGAGCATGCCTTTTCAACAATAAACAGCCTACATACCATACCATAGGTCACAACACATACTCACATCTTGACCTGGCTATTGGTTCTGCAATTCTCTTTCCATGTCTTGAGTGGGGTGTGGGCACCGACCCATTAGGTAGTGACCATTTCCCCACTTCATTAACGTATAGAGGTACAGGCCCGAGCAGTCCCTTTCCCATAAAAGGTGTAATGAAGCAGGAGCTAACTGGAATACATTTACAGAGACATCCAAACTACACCACACATCCATAGGACACCTACACGTTGAAGAAGCTACCCAACTGCTCACGGCGCACATCCTCGACGCCGCCGAGAGGTCCATTCCCCACGCCTCTGGTGCCCCGCGCAACCAGCAGAAACCGTAGTAGGATGAGGACTGTAGGCGGGCGCGAGAGGCCCACCACAAGGCGTGGGGTATCCTCCGTCGGTACCCCACGTCGGGAAACCTCTTGTTCAAACGGGCCAGGGCATACGGAAAACGTGTGCGCCGTGAGGCAAAACGAGATAGTTGGCGCTCATTCATAACATCTATAAACTAATACACATACACACGCAAAGTATGGACACGTATACGCAAACTCAAAGGACAACAGACACACAGCCTGCCCCTGGTCAGTACAACAGGAGACGCTCTGGAAGACCAGGCTGACACACTCGCACAACACTTCCAACACGTGTCCAGTTCTGCACACTACACGAACACTTTCCTGAAGTATAAAGACTCTAGTGAAAAGTCCGCACACGACAATAACAAATCACAGACTTCTTACAACTCCCTGTTTTCACTTCATGAGCTGAGGGCTGCTCTGAGCACGTGTAAACCCTCAGCTCCAGGCCCAGACAACATTACATCTACAATGATACAACACCTACACGCAGACACACTTGAAGCACTTCTACATCTACACAATAAAATATGGCTTTCGGGGCACATTCCACACTCTTGGAGGGAGGCCATTGTAGTGGCTTTCTTGAAGGAGGGAAAGGACCCGTCGTCCCCCTCAAGTTACCGTCCAATAGCCCTGACGAGCTGCCTGTGCAAGCTCTTCGAGAAGATGATCAATCGCAGGCTCGTGTACTTCCTCGAGTACAATGGTCTTCTCGAGAGCTGCCAGGCAGGCTTTAGGGTGGGGCGATCGACGAACGATCAACTGGTTGCACTTGACTCATACATCAAGGATGCCTTCGTGCATAAGCAGTATTGTTTAACTGTCGTTTTTGACCTCGAGGAGGCCTACGACACCGCTTGGCGTTATGGTATCCTTAGTGACCTCGGGTCATTCGGTGTTTCGGGTAATATGTTGAACACCCTTGTTAGTTATTTGTCAGAGAGAACGTTCAGAGTAAGAGTTGGTTGTGCACTTTCAAATGTTCACGTCCAAGAAAATGGCGTGCCGAAAGGTGGCGTGTTGAGTTGCATTCTCTTCATAGTAAAGATGAACTCTTTTGGAAAGGCACTGCCACCAACAATCTCTTATTCTATGTATGTAGACAACGTGCAAATATCTTTTAAATCATGTAACATGTCAATATGCGAACGTCAAGTCCAGCTCGGTGTCAAGAAGCTTTCCGGCTGGGCAGACAAGAATGGGTTTAAATTGAATCCCGCAAAAAGCTCCTGGGTTGTTTTCTCCAGGAAGCGCGGGGTCCATCTGGACCCAGACATTACTCTTAATGGCGTGTCGCTTCCTGTGAACAAGGAACACAAGTTCTTAGGTGTTGTGTTTGACCAGAAACTCACATTCATTCCACACATCAAGGAACTTAAACATAAATGTCTGAAAACAATGAATATACTTAAGGTTCTCTCCCACCAATCGTATGGTTCCGACAAAGAACTCCTACTACGGCTCTATACTGCTTTGGTTGGGTCTCGTTTAGACTATGGCAGTGGGTCGGCGGGTCGGTATATGGGTCGGCGACTAAAACAGCGTTGCGAATGCTTGACCCAGTACTACACTTGGGGCTACGGCTTGCGTCGGGTGCTTTTCGCACTAGCCCTGTCGAGAGTCCGTATGCCGAGTGTAATAAGTGGAGCCTTGAGAACGAATGGACGTACATGGACTTACTTTATAATTTTAAAATTTCATCGCTGAATAACCATCCTTTTTATCCTGTTTTTAACGACACATCCACACCTGTGCTTTTTGTAAATCGCCCATCCGTTCCTCTGCCCTTTTCACTTAGAGTGAGAGAGCGAGCCTCGGATGTGAGCGCTTCGTTTTTAGATGTGTACAGATCAACCTTTCCAGACATTTTACCTCCTTGGAAAGTTCGTCCTGTATCCTCCAACCTTTCTTTTATGAAACTTGACAAAAATCGGGTACCGCGAGCTGCAACACTGCAGCACTTTCTGTCTTTGCAGTTTAAATACACATGTGCAGAATTTTATAGTGACGCTTCTAAAACCTCCAGTATGGTGTAGTGCGCTGCTCATGGTCCAAATTTCAGTGCACCCCGCAGGGGGCACCTTGTGTACTCAAGGTGCTTTGGTGAGTAGCGCCACCACGGTCCCGAGCTCCGCAAGGGTGCCTACTGCTGTAGTCACTTGGTGTCTTGCAACACCACGGACACGAGCACATGTGGGTTGGACCCACCCACGCCCTCGGCTGTGCGTGGCTTTGCCGTGTCCGGGGAAAAGGGCATCCTGGTGGTTGAGCCAAAGCCAGGGTTGTTTTGGACCTTCGTGGCCCCCTGGCAGAGGCAACACACCACTTCGGCCCCCGCTTCCCGTAGACGGTGCCCCCAGTCTGACCCGACCTGGGGGGAATCAGCCAGTCGCCTCTTCCTGTCCTCTTATCCATTCTTTCCCTTTCCTATGTTCTTTCCTAACCCTGTCCTGTCATCTTTTCTCCTCCTCATTTTTCCGTTTTTTCTCTAGACGGCGAGGGTTAACCCTGTGCGAGGACATCACCCTAGATTCCGACCATAGGGTTATAGTGGCGAGGTACAGTTAACGTGTGCTTCAAAGCCACGTTCCCTTGTTGGGCTCGGTGGTGGGCGACTGGCCTCGCCACCGAATTGATTCCATGTTCTATGGCTATTTTCTCAACTCTCGCAAAAACACCCTGATCGACCTCCTAAAAGGGGTCGCACCGAAGTACTCCGCACCCAACCACCTCAGCCAGCTTTCAGCAAGTATCTAGTTGTACACTCGAACGATAAAAAACCTATCACCGACGTGTCAGTCTTCTTAATTGCCAAATGTATTGAAAACATTGTTGGCGAAGACTACAATGCCAAAAACATGCCCTCTGGAGACCTCCTTGTTGAAGTTATGCGAAAAAACCAAAGCGAGAACCTCCTGAAGCAAGAAAAAATTGCCAACTTGACCGTCACCGTTACGACACACCGCACGCTAAACACTGTCCAAGGTGTTATCTCTGACAAAAAGCTCCTCCATGAGACAGATGATGATCTCCTTGAGGGACTGCATGACCAAGGTGTTGTTGGCGTCCGTAGAATTATTATAAGAGATGGAGCAGAGATCAAGACCCGACACATCATCCTAACATTTGCTAGCTCTACCCTGCCAGAGACAGTGAAGGCAGCTTTCCTTAGCTGTCGTGTACGCGCCTACATTCCAAACCCGAGGCGATGCTTTAAATGTCAACACTACGGTCATGGAACTCTAGCTTGCCGTGGCAAGCTCACCTGTGCGAAATGTGGCGAGAATCACTCTTCTGATGACTGCAAAAACACAATCATGAAATGTCCGAACTGCAGTGGTTCACACGCTGCATACTCACGATCTTGCCCATCTTTCAAGAAAGAAAAAGAGATCATTCAGATCAAAGTAACCGAAAATATCAGTTTCCCCGAAGCACGCCAAAAGCACAAGATGTTTTCGGCTGCATCCTATGCAGACGCCACCCGCCGGGGGTTGGGGCGACGTTTGGTTAGTACTGCGACACAATGCAGCTTAGCTGATGTGTCGCTGTCGTTAACCCCCTCCGAGCAACCACCAGCTCCTGCCTCTACAGCAGAGGCCCTGGTGGTTCCTCCTCCTGCTGGGCTGCCGTCAACAGCCGAGCACCCCGCCACTACGTCTGCGGAGCCCGTGGAGAATGTGGTGACGGGCGCTGTTGGGACTGGTCCGGCCTCTTCCAGTCCAGCTCCATTGGCCCGCACGACACCCGAGGGCATTGAGAGCATGAACTCAGGTGGCCCCACACGTACTCCTTCCCTTCCCGCACCGCAGGTTCCAACCAAGAAGCCTGCGGCCACCTCAGGAACCAGTCCGCGAGGTGGATGTCGGATGGACACCATGTCGGTGCCGCCTGATTTGTCAGACGAGGACATGGACACCTCGGCATCTCAACCTGCCCAGCAGGCGCAAAATGAGCGCCGCGGCACTTTTGGCCGTGGGAAAAAACCACCTCATCGTACAACAGGCCCTAAACAAGACTCACTGACATGAACCAAAATAGGCAACTTCTCAACTACATCTTTATTATCTTTAATCCATAATAGCTGTTGAAAACATAGTTCAATGGAACTGTAGGGGTCTCATAAAAAACTTGGATGATGTACATGAACTCCTTTATAAACATCAATCCAGTATTGTTTGCCTCCAAGAGACACACCTGAATCCCAAGCAAAGTAACTTTCTTAAACAATACACTGTCTTCAGGAAAGATAGAGATGCCTTTGCTCATTCATCTGGTGGGGTTGCCATTGTGACGCGAAAATCCATTCCATCCCAGTCCATTAGACTACTTACCAGCCTTGAGGCAGTTGCTGTCCGCGTGATCATTTTTGGTCGGCTGATTACAATATGTTCCTTATACATTCCCCCGGATCATCAATTGTCTACCTCAGAATTTGAGTCGTTGGTAAATGAGCTTCCTGAACCATTTATCTTAGTTGGAGACCTAAATGCACACAACAAACTCTGGGGTTCTGGGCGAACTGACGCTCGCGGCCGCTTGATTGAACATTTCCTAGTATCATCTGGTGCGTGTTTGTTCAACAAAAAACAGTCCACATATTATAACATTACACACAACACGTACTCACACATAGACTTGGCAATCGGTTCTGCTGTTCTTTTTCCACTCGTTGAGTGGTAGGTGGAGAAAAACCCGCTTGGAAGTGACCATTTCCCAGTATTCCTGAGATGCCTAGACAGAGACCCTTACACTCCCACCTCAACTAAAAGGTTTAAAGAAACCGCTGCAGACTGGGAGAAATTTAAGCAGAAATCTCAACTCACATACAGTTCCATAGAACACTTGGGTATTGATGAAGCTTGTAGCCTTCTCACGGCACATATCCTTGACGCTGCAGAGAACTTCATTCTCCAGACTTCTGGTAACACAAGTAACCTAAGGCGGCCCTGGTGGAATGAAGAGTGTCGACAAGCACGCCAGGCACAGAACAAGTCGTGGGGCATTCTTCGCAGGTACCCCACTGCGGACAACCTTGTAGCGTTCAAGCGCACCAAAGCAATGGGAAGGCGCATTCGCCGTCAGGCCAAAAACAATACCTGGAGGTCCTTCTTAACTTCAATAAATTCTTTCACCGATACAAGAAAGGTTTGGAACAGGATAAGAAAACAAAATGGACAAAACACATGGCTTACCCCTTGTTGACACCACTGGTGGCACCCTGGAGGACCAGGCAAACGCGTTGGCACAACACTTCGAACACGTCTCAAGCTCTTCACATTACACAAGCACATTTATACACTACAAAAAGTCAGCTGAGCGGAAGTCCATACGTGACCACAAGCAATCAAACGACTCCTATAACTCTCCATTCTCCCTTCACGAGCTCATGACTGCGTTGGCTGGTTGCAAGCCTTCGGCACCAGGTGCAGATAACATTACGTACGGCATGATCAAACACCTTCCTACAGACACAATCAATACTCTCCTGTTTTCATTTAACAGAATATGGCGTGCTGGGCACTTTCCTAAGGCATAGAAACAGGCTATTGTTGTGCCACTGCCGAAAGAGGGAAAGGATGCATCCTGTGTTTCAAGTTATCGTGCAATTGCCCTGACCAGCTGCTTGTGCAAGCTGTTCGAAAAAATGATCAACAGAAGGTTACTATACTTCCTGGAATACAATGGTATTCTGGACAGCTGCCAGGCAGGTTTTCGGTCGGGCAGATCAACAACAGACCAACTTGTCGCTTTTGAATCCTATGTGAAAAATGCCTTTGTTAACAAACAGTTCTGTATGTCCATATTTTTTTATCTAGAAAAAGCATATGACACTGCCTGGCGCTACGGCATCCTGCGAGACCTGAAATCTTTTGGAATTTGTGGGAATATGCTTAATGCCCTTGAAAGCTATTTGTCTGAACGAACATTCAGAGTGAGGGTCGGGGCTGCAGTATCCGCGCTGTATATGCAAGAAAATGGCGTTCCTAAGGGTGGAGTACTTAGTTGCACACTTTTTATAGCTAAGATGAACACACTTGGAAAAGCTCTGCCCCGTATCATTTTTTACTCCATTTACGTGGATGATGTTCATATCAGTTTCCGGTCCTGTAACCTGTCTATCTGTGAATGGCAGTTACAACTTGCCACAAACAGGCTTGTAAAATGGGCCGACGAAAATGGCTTTAAGGCAAATCCTCAAAAGAGCACATGTGTCTTATTTTCCAAGAGGCGTGGTATTCACCCTGAGCCCACCGTCCACCTCAGTGGAGTGGCTGTGCCTGTGAAGAAGGAACACAAGTTTTTAGGGATTGTGCTAGATGAAAAGCTGTCATTTATTCCACATATAAAGCTACTCAAAATAAAATGTATAAATTAATGAATATCCTAAAAGTCTTATCCCACCACTCCTACGGCGCATATAAGATGTGCCTGCTGCGTCTCTACAACAGTTTAGTGAAGTCGCGGCTGGTCTATGGGAGCGTAGTATACGGGTCAGCTTCGAAAACCGCTTTACAAATGCTTGACCCTGTTCTGCACCTTGGGGTTCGCCTTTCGTCAAGAGCCTTCCGAACGAGTCCTGCACAAAGCCTATATGTGGAGTGTGCCCAGTGGTGCGTGGAAGACCAGCGCTTATACACAGATCTATTGTATGCCATGAAGGCAACATCCATAAAAAATCACCCTTCTTCGTTTAGTGTCAATGACACCTCTGCCATGCACTCGTTTCTCAGTCGGCCCTCTATATCTATGCCTTTTTCGTTGAGAGTGAGAGTGCATGATGAAGAGCTTGGGGTTTCTTTTAGCGAGACTTACAAAACTTCGATCACAGACCTTGTTGCTCCCTGGGAAATGTCCGCCATTTCTTGTGATTCATCTTTCAGAGCCATTAACAAAAGAACTGCACCAAGAGAACTCATCTTGCAGCACTTCCTACATCTACTACACAAATACCCCTACACAACGTTTTACACAGATGCCTCCAAGTCCGCCCATTCTGTGTCATGCGCTGCACAAGGCCCAAACTTTGCTATCACAAAGACAATGAACAAAAATACCAGTATTTTTACAGCTGAGGCACACGGCATTTTAACCACTGTGGAACACATTACAGAAACCAGAATACACAGTTCCATTATTTTTACAGACTCCCTGAGTGTAGTATTAGCTCTCCATTCAGGAAAACGAACTAGAAACATTATTTTAAGCCGTCTTATCGAATCCATAATGTCTGCTTACGCTCTAAAATTGACTGTAGTAGTGTGCTGGGTACCTGGGCACAGTAGAATTTCAGGCAATGAAATTGCTGACCAGAATGCTGCTGTGGCGGCTCTCCGCAGTGTTTTAGATATCCCACAGGTGCCCTACCTAGACATGAAACCACTAGTTCGGAGTATGCTTCGGAAGCGCTGGCAGGTACAGTGGGACACACAAATCGAAAACAAACTGCACATTATAAAACCACACATGGGGAAATACAACACAGAGAAACAGAACAGGTTCACAGAAATATCAATATGCAGATTAAGAATAGGTCACACACACGCTACACACTCGTACCTTTTAAACGAAACCCCACCACCATCTTGTGAGAAATGCGGACGAAGACTTACAGTCCTCCATGTATTGATTGAATGCTTGGCATACCATGACGCAAGGAAACGACATTTCCCAGAACTATACACCTGCACGATACCCTTACACCCATCCTTGTTTTTATCTGATCAACCCCCGATTAGAAGTGAACGCCTTTTAGCCTATCTCGCTGACATTGGATTTTTAGCACTCATCTCATACCATGTGTGATATCAGGGCCACCCAATGCAAATAGTGAGGGCGGCTCTGAGCGTTTTCATAACGTGCCAGGGACGTCACCGCCATCCCTGCTATGTTATGGCGCTCCCAGCACACACATAAACATCGTCACTGTTACTTCTCATCTTATTCATCTTCGCTTCTTAGATTAAGGGCCCTTTACACCCATATATACACTATTTTTATCAAGTACATCACAATCATCGCCATGGCATTTTAATAAATGTGACAAAACAAACATTGTCTTGGCGCTCTTTGGCCTCAGACACCCTTGCGCCAATAAAATATACATAGTAGTAAATTTCAATGCAGCCAGAACCATGAGCGTGCACACAACAATTTTTTCAGCAGAAGCGTATGGAATTTTACTGATTGTACGACACATTCTTGAAAATCAAATTCCCAATTCCATCATCTATACAGATTCTTTGAGTGTTGTTCGCGCACTGTCATCGCACAAGGCCCCCAAAAACCACATAGTTAATCTTGTATTCAACACTATCATGTCCGTGTATGCACAAAAGCATGAGCTGGTCCTTTGCTGGGTCCCAGGACACGCAGGGATCGCTGGGAACGAGTTGGCAGACGAGAGGGCCGCTGCTGCTGCACTCAGGAACACTGTAGGCATTACAACGATACCCTACACAGACCTCAAGTCACACATAAGACAACACCTGCGCAGAACATGGCAAACACACTGGGATGAACAGACAGACAACAAACTACATGTAATAAAGCCACACTTGGGACGGTACACAGCTGACTCACGCAACAGACACACGGAAGTCCCTTGGGTAGGCTGCGGATAGGGCACACCCATGCCACGCACTCGTATCTGCTGACGGGATCTTCTAGACCCCAGTGCAGCAGGTGCGGAGAGGCCCTATCCGTAGTGCACATACTAATCACATGCAAGGCACTTCACACAACACGACACAAACACTTCAGAGAACTCTACAGACAACATATTCCCCTACATCCATCGTTTTTTCTAGGGGACGATGCCATTGTTTCCGCGAAACGTGTGTTTGAGTATTTGTCAGACGTCAAGTTTTTAAACCTCATTTCCTATCACGCATAATCAAATCTGGCCCTATACACCAGTCATGGTCATTGTCGTTTTGTGGTTCTACTTTTGTTTTAGCTGACTTTACTTAGTGTTTAAGGTTTCACCCCTCATATATGACTATTGTTTTGGCGCTCTTTGCCCCATTTGGCCTTGCGCCATAAACATCCAACCATCGTCATCATCATCATCATCTTTTAGTGAGCCACCCAAAAGACGGCACTGTTGCCAGTATTGCATTCAGGCGACTGTTTTCGGTTTTGTGGTTAGTGAACTGGTGGTCGCAAAAACCTGCATGATATTTATTCCGTACTTAAGGGCTTACATGTTTATTCGCCCCACTTATTTAAACTTGACTGGTTATTTTTGTTCAGTTTATCTTGCGTTTGCCTTCGGCAGGTCACTGTTAGCCTGTCAGCGGCCATGAAAAGCCAACTGGAGGGGTGTAAAAGTAATATTGCTTTCGTCATTTACAATTACCAGGGACAGCTATTTTACTATGTCCTGTTTTCAATTTTTCTATTAGTTCTAGTTATGCAATTGCTCATTGCATACTGTAATTTCTGTTCTTGTTGCCACTGCAGAGGCTGCTGGTACAAGCTGGCATGTGCCGGCGTGCTGATGCAGATAACCTGCCGGCGAGGTTTTGGCAGAGTTTGTTCTGCCATCACTGGATACAGGTAATGCTTTGCTAATTGTAGCTACTGAGATCTAGTATTAAGCTTTTGTGTCAACTTTCACAGCCTCAGGTCTCCCAAGGGAGTTGATTGAGGAGCTGAACGAGCCTCAATATGATGATCGAGGTATGCTTGTCTATTCAAAACTCATCTGAATTATTTCTGGTGAAACACAACCGAAAGGCATGCTTTGCCTGTACCGTGTACGCCCAGGGGCAGCTGCAGACTGTTGAAAGTGACCGAGCGGGTATATTTTGGGTAGATCATATTGCGTGGGATTCTGTAACACAAGGCTCCGGCACCTGTTCTCCCTTTCCTTCGCGGTGAGTTCGGCACCCTTAGTGGGCGCTCTATGGACAACAATGTAGCCTCCACAGTGCTGCATGCAGCTTGTGGTATGAACTATAGGCTTTTGTGTTCATGAATCTGTGCGTTCAGGTCTGACAAAATGATTGCTCTTCAACGGTGTCGCTTGTTTCACTAGGAAGCTGCCATCATGTGTAGTCGGCAAGCGAATAGACGACTCAAAAACAGAGCTTTTAAGCTTCATATGCCATGTGCAGGACTTGCAGCCATATTTGGTTCTGTTTAATTTTGGTCCTGTAACATTGTCCCGTGCTATCACCAAATATAGTCTCGAACCGCTTTGCTAGTTGAGAAGCTTAACAAATGAGAGCTGGATGCCTTAGCTACAGCAATGAAACGGCAGTGCACATTCCAAGTAGTACATCCGAATAGTAGTTTAATTGTAGTAGCTGTGGGGGTAGAAATCGTATTGGTTGGTTTTAAAATGTGTCGTCAAGCAGTTTGGTTTCAGCCCCCTTTTGGGCTGGCGCTTTATAATAAAACATCAAACTTTGCAGAGGAATGAAATAAATGAAAATAGCGCTGCTTGCTTTTAGTGAATCCTCTTTGATTATAACCATTAGTCTTTCGTGGGGCTGAATTAAGTGCTTCTTTGTTTTCGCTCTACAGGCATCGAATTCTGCGCGCCTTTGAGAACTTCAGTTGGGCATGAAGAGGGTCCATCACTTCTTGGTGAGTGGTGTGTTGTATCTGATACTTTCGCAGTACATATTTTACTGTTATAATTGCTTGTGGTGTGTTCTGCAGGCAGTGGTGCTGCCGCAGTGCCAATGACCAGCGACTCCGAGTGCCCTTGGCCAAAAGGGCCAAAAGGTGAGCGTGGTGTTTCGCTTATCCAAAGAATTTCTTTACACATTTAATGGGGCCCACCTCATTATGTTATGCAGGTGATGGTGCTGCGGCAGTTCCAGCCACCAGCCCCGCCGAGCGGTCCGAGACCCGGGTACTAACAGGTGATCGTGGTGTTTCGCTCATGCACAGAATTTCTGAACGTATTTGGTGGGGGGCCACCCACCAGCCTTGCCGAGGGGCCCCAGGCCCGGGGACTAGCAGGTGAGCGTAATGTTGCACTCATGCACAGAATTCCTTAACGTATTTGGGGGGGGGCACCTCATTATGTTATGCAGGTGACGGTGTAGCGGCAGTGCCACCCACCAACCTTGCCGAGCAGCCTGAGGCACGGGGACTAGTAGGTGAGCGTAATGTTTCACTCATGCACAGAATTCCTTAACGTATTTGGTGGGGGGCCACCTTATTATGTTATGCAGGTGATGGTGCTGCGGCAGTGCCACCCACCAGCCTTGCCGAGCGGCCCGAGGCCCGGGGACTAGCAGGTGAGCGTGGTTTTTCACTCGGGTACATTTTTAGTGGGGCACCTTATTTAAGTTCAAGCTAGGGTCATCAGCTGTATGTAGTTCATGTAGCCAAACATCATCCATTTAGCGACAGTTACCTGAATCGTGGCTGTTGTGCTTTTATTGCTACTACGCTGAGTTTAAGGCCAAGATCTATTTTTCACTTCAAAAAGCTGGGATTGGGAACATACCATGAGTAGCTGAAGTGGCATGAGACCAACTGTCATTAAAGGGGCCTTTTTCTCTATGGTCAATAATTTATTGAAGATGTTTTGTTGTGGCATTCTCTTAATCTTCAGTACCAGTGAACTATGATCGTTCATATCAGTTTTTCTAAAGTGTTCCAGGTGGATGAGTTCAGACGTTTTAGTCAGTTCATCTTTTTTATTTTTGAATTTGCACCTTTTTTCAAGCCATCAATGGTTTTTTATACAAACTTATTTTATCCTGTGGCCTTGCCTTATTAATGTGGGCACTTGTCAGTGTGGACAAAATTTTCAGTGTCAGGCTTCATAACATTAGTAGAAACATGCAGTCGAAACTAGGAATGGTCTTTTATATGAATGGCTAACTGCATTTATTGTCATTTCATTACTGTGGAAACTTGTAAAAAAATGTCTACAAAGGCTGCAGTGCATTCTCAGATTTCTATATTGTTTATGGCTCTCCTCCGTTCATTTTTTTGCGGGCTTCAACAGCTAAACAGGAACGAAATCTGTATTGCAAAAACGCTGCAATGTGGTGCCAGTGAAGCTCCAAAAGGGCAGCAAATATGTGATAATAGCTCACCCAAGAGAAAGGTGAATCCGTAGTTGGGCAATGCTTAATATCACTCGGTATGAGCTTTTAAGGTGTGTTGAAATCTCTGCCCCCGAACATTACTGCCGAAATCGAGCCTTCGGAAGAATGAATTATTTGTGCTGTTAATGCACACCACAATAGTGAACTTGTATGCCATTGCTGCACTTGTGTGAGAAATGTGGAACTGTGAACTGATGATTTCAGGTGATAGCTTCGAAAACTGAAGATGGTCTCGAATTCACTTAAAATTTAGCCAGTATGAATGACTGGTGGCGTGCAATAATTGTCGGCAATACCACTGCTAAGGAAAATTAAAATAAAAGATAACCTTCTGGCCTTCCAGAAAAAGCATCAGCTTTCTTAAAAAGAATCGATCGACGATTCCAATGTTTGGGAATCAGTGACAAGCACATTTTGGAGCTTGTCAACGAATTTGCTCAGCAAGCTCATCTATTGGATGAAAACCCTGTGCGGTCAGAAGCAGGCGATGAAAAGGCGGGATCAGATGTCGAACTAGGAGTTGTTTTCCATAGCATGGCGCCCACATTGGATGCGCGAACTTTTTAAACGTTCATTAGTATGAATGACTTGCATTGTAGACATTTTTTCTGGGAAATCAGCATTGATAATACTGTGCAGCATTTTTTAATGAGCTGTAGCTACTATGTTGGTGACATAGTAGCTTAACTGTTCTGTCTCTATGACATGCTTTAAATCTGGCGAAAGTGAGACGAGATGATACGCAATGATTCATTCTTTCTGTTTGCAGTAGCTGCTGTAGCCACAACTGCGGGGTGGGGTGGCGCTGGCCTGGCGAGCAAGAGCTCAATTGCACCTGTTCAAAGCTCGTTTGAAGTGGCCAAAGGCAAGGTGACATACTTTTTTTGTAGGCTGCTGTAAGAATTTGTACTATACGCACATATGAATACAAAGGGAAATGAGCAAAGCGTGTGCAAATATTGTAAACTGGACTCAAATCATGCATTAACTTGCACTGCGCAACTGTGTGGCCAATACAGGTAAAGGTCACAGCATTTAAATAATCTCCAAGGACACCTAATCACTCCTCATGATGTAGAAAATGCAAAAACATTAGTGTCCAATTCAATTGCCATATATGTCTTTTCATTATCATCATTTCCCTATTGGCTGTAACTGCATGTGTCCAGTGAAGCGACTGTGTCCAAAGTCACCCTGTCCCCTCTGCTTCTTCACTCTGATAATTTCCCTATTGGCTGTAACTGCATGTGTCCAGTGAAGCGACTGTGTCCAAAGTCACCCTGTCCCCTCTGCTTCTTCACTCTGATACTGTGGCTTACCCCTTGTATTCAGAAATAAACCTAATGCATGAGGCAGTGTTTTGTACAAGTCTGAAAAGGAACCGGAATGAGAAAAGACCGTTACAAGTTTCAAAAACTTTCCTTAACTCTTTTTCGTGACCGCGCCTATTCAGAATCGTTCAATTTGAACGGTACCTTGGGAGATAAAGTGTAACTTTATGTTTTCAGGTATAACTGACTGTGAACGGCAACAAGCACCAACCACAGAGTTCCGTTTTCAACTTCATGCATGTTTTTCTGCATCACGTGCTTGCCCCAAACACTGTGCTGGCCGTAAATGAAGTCAGTCATTGACAAGATGTTTTTCCGTTACGTTGGGGTGAATGCGTGCCTTTGATAATGTTAAACCGCCAGGTTTCTTCCAGGGAACCACCCGAAATTGTAAATTCAAAATGAAGGCTGGGCTTCACTGCCAGACACGATCGCCACGCGTGCTAACATTTTTTTATATCTGGCAAACAATTCCGTGCAAGTCGACATTTTTTTCTATAACGTGTTTTTTAAATGTTTCACTACAAATATATATATTTTTTCTGCTACCGGTGGTTTGTTATACACAACTCTTTTTTTTTATTATTTTCTTCGACAACCTTGCAAAAATTTTGATTTTGATATTTTTGCAACTATGATGCAAGAAAACATTTAAAAAACTTGTGTTATTGGAAAGGCCGTTAAATAATGTACATTTTTTGTTCCTGTAATTAGTGCCTAACCGATTTTTCTTTTTTGCAGAAGGAAAATGTTTTCTTGGACCCCAAAAAATCTCAATTTTCCCGCGGTCACGAAAGAGTAAAGCCATTCTTATCAGAGGCACCCTTTTCTGAGCAAATTGGGCTCCTGCAAACAAGGCTGACGCACAACTCTCCGATCTGCATATAGCGTGTGGGTGGGACCTAGGTGGGCCAGTAGGGAAGGATGCCGCTGTGCTGCCAGTTCCGAAGCCCTTGAATCACAGCTGCGTCAGTGGCTGGTCCCCGGCTTGACATCATGGCAGATATTTGATCGGAACTTTCTCGACTAGCACGAATGACTATTCGTTACGTAAATTTCTACCTCACTATCATCCCCTTTTCGCGTGTTTAACTTGGTTCTCGCGGTTGGTAACATTTTGCCAAGTGGCAGCAAACTTGCCCCACTTGCCTTTATCACTCATTCCTTGGGAGGCAGCGCCATGGTACTGGCACTGGCCGCATTGCATGTCAGCCAGTTTGCGTGCAGATGTGATACTTTTTTGTGTGCAGAAAGCGCTTCGTCCTTTACAGCTGTATCAATTTCTTATGGCAACGCACAAAATTTGCCACCTTAGCTAAGCTGTCGTCGTAGTCCGTGACGTTGGTTGGGAAAAGACGCTCCTTATCCCCGTATTCAGAAAGCATACCTAACTTATGCCATAAGGAAGCCTTTTGTAAGGGTTGGAAAAGGACCAGAATGAGAAAAGGCTGCTTTGCGCTTCACAAACCTTTCTTAAGGCGCACTTATCAAAGGCGCCCTTTTCGAGGCATGCTAGGCTCCTGTGAATGAGGATAGCGCACGATGCGCCAATCCGTACGCGGCGTGTGGGCGGGACCTGACTTTTGCGCCAATAGGGGAGAACGCTTCTGTGGCGTCAACTTCGAAGCGCTCGGGTCAGCCAGCTCCGTCGGCAGCCGGTACTCGCAAGGAACTTCAGGCTTAACTCGCCGCAGAATACTGATCGCCGCTTGCGCTACCACCGCGCATGATTATATATTGTGGGAATTTTCACCACAGCATCATCCCCTTTCTCGCATGCATAACTTGGTTTGCGCTATTAGTTCCATTCGGGCAAGCGGCAGCAAACTGTAGCTGCACCTGTTGGCGTCGCTCTACGAGCGGAGGCAGCGCAATGGTGCGGCGCTGGCCGCATCGCGCGCCGGCCGGGCCGGTGTGCGGTGTGCGCACGGCCACGTCCGGGCAACATGCGAGTGCGCGGATCGTTGTTGCTCGCGGAAAGCGCTTTATTGTTTACAGCTTTATCAATTTCTGCCGTACGACGCGCGAAATCGAACTCCTCAGCCAAGCTATCGTAGTAGTCTGCAATGTTGGTCAGGAAAAGGCGCATTTAAGGTAGGTCGGGAGCTTAGCCCTTAATTTTCTGTCCGATAAGTTCGCGAAAAGGCGCAATTTGAGCATAGGTTCAAAAGTGCCCAAAAGTGCCCAAAAGGCCCAAAAGTGCACATTTGCATATACTTCTCGTCACTACTTTTTCAGAATAACTGTTCTCTGTAGCTAAGCATGCCTATTCCCTTGAGCTGTCCTGTGCTCTCCCACTCATGCACTCCGCTTTATGGGGGTTTACACCACTTGTGGGCAACAAGGCCAGATTTTTTGATTTGACACATAAAAGGCCTCCGCCTTAAAGCATTTAAGGAGGTTACCAAAGTTTTATGGATAGCTGGTAATTTTAAAACCAAATTTAGTTTGCGCTGCATACTTAGGTACAGGGGCATCGAAACAAAATCTACATTATTGCAGGAGGGTAGATAAGCACAAATTGCATTGTGATGGTGTAACTATACTCAGCCATTCTTGGTTGTTCGTGTTTTTCTTTCTTGGCCACAGCCAATTTTTAGCAGCGACAAAATACAAAAGGTACGTCTTGTGAAACTCCGGCTCATACTGCCCACACATGCTGACTAAATGCATATTTGTTTCTGCAGCACATATTAGTCTCAGCATTATGATTCCATCATTGCCAGTTTTTAATACAAAATGTTAGGCAGTGAAACTGAACTCTACGTTGAGCTGCGGGAACCCTGGAAGTCGTTTGTGACACTTGTGTAAGCAGGCATAGTTCTGCGTTCGTAATGTTGATAGCAAAAAATACCTGTTGTTTAGTTGCTGTAATTTTTCAGTCATTGTATTGATGCAAAAAAAGACGCAAGCTGCGGGACAACCCATTTTGCAGCTGCAGAACGTGCTAGCATCTTAGGTGCACCCAATTCTTGTGCAGAAATAACTGTGCACAAACGTATTTCTTGAAGAAATTTTTCTGTTTGGAAGAGTACACTGGACTTGATACTTCTCCGAATAAAAGTAAGCTTGAAGCTAGCACTCGCACAAAATTGTTCATTTTGCAGTAATGTTTAATATAACAAGTTGTGGACTGCATTTGTGTGAATTAGGTACTTTATATGTATGTATATATATATATTTTTCCAGACTTCCTGACCAAGTACATAACGGAGCACTGTCGACCTGGGGGGCCCCCGGCGGAACACCGGCTGGGACAAGTCCGAAAGCACCTGCGAAGCTTTTTTACTGAGGCTAGTGGGCGGGGCAAGCGGGGCACACAAAAAAAATAAAGCCGATGAGTAAGCACTGTCTTTTTTGCATTCATTGTAAGAGGCTGACAGTAATGCGGTCTGGCTTTGTATTTGTGTAAGGTATTGTACAACACACTCATGACACTCACAACTTATTGGCATGCGCGTGTGAGGATTGTCACCTTTGTCAAGGCCATAGGGAGGGCACACAGTTTTACGTTTAGCCGCCAACCACCCTGTGCCCTGCCGCCAACCGCCCTGCTGCCAACGGCCCTACCGCCAACCGCCAACCGTCCGGCCGTCAAACACCCTGCCGACATCCATTATCCAGCATGCCATCATGTCTTCTATTACCATAATCCACCATGTTGATGTTTGATAGCTTCCATCAACTCCACATTTTCAATAGGGCTATTGACAATGTATCTATTTTAAGGTAAAACTCGTTGTAAAAGCGAATGCTTCTTGGCTTCTGAAATGCTCATCTGGAGAAATTTCCAGCATCCAGTTGTTGCCACAGAGGCTGTCTTTAGGGACAGACAGGTAGGTGCAGGCGTCCTTTCCGAATATCTCGGGCGCTCACTTTCTTTCACATTATAAACCCCTTGTTTCACAATATCTGGAAATCTCTTTTTTAATGCCAGTCTGAAATTGTTTAGTTGCTGCGATTTCTAATTCTCCTTCAACCTTCCTTATTCATGCAGGCTCCGCTTGTGGTCCTTCAAGCGTCATTTGTTTAAGGTTTGTTGCTAGACGAACAAAAATTTACCCCAATAAGGCGACTAGTTGTTTTGCATGTGTTCCCTTTAAACAGCCCTGTCGTTGCTGGCTATCATCTATGCTTGCGTGACGTCTGCACGATTTAGTCTGCACAGCGGGCTGCAAAAGTTTCCGAATGACTCTGGCTGCCCTAAGCTCCGAATGCCTCAGGCGACCAGCTTAGCGTCTTCGTGTCGCTACCTGCCGAGCCCTGAGACTCTATCTCTGAGCTGCAGAGCTCTTGCAAGCATTCATTCCCATAGTATCGACTATATGATGTGGTATGCTCTCGCTTCCGCGATTCAGCCTTCATTTTTCCCCTACTGCGCGCTCTGGTTTCGCGCATTACACCCTGTGCTGCTGCAAGTAGCTCTTGGCCACTTCTTTCCCGGCTGCGAACGGTGTTTTCGTGCTAACGAGGGACACATCACGGTGCTCCTTACTGTTCAGATTTTTATCGACGCCTAATTCACTGGAAAAGCCCGTGGTAGTGTATTCGTGATTCGCGCCCCAGACGGCGTCTGTGGTTCTCTGAACCCAGCTCCCGTATATTAGTTTAGCTTTCATAGAGAACACAAGGCATCTTATTTCGATGCTTATTTCCGTGATATATTGCCGGTTGTTTAAAAACAACTACACATAGTGAATTATCTCGTGACTCCATTTCGCATCGCCTCTTGACATTTCGAAGGCCACGCAGTCAGTATCTGTAAAACGTTTTTTGTGAGTTGGCATCTAATAAAAAGATACACAATTGATCCAGACAAACTGCTCTGTTCGCGCAACCACAGCGACACAAATCGCTTCTGGTAGCTACAGTGGCAAGTGTGAATGAACCTTAATATGGTAACAATAGAAAACAATAATAATATTAATAACAATAGTCAAGTCAAGTCAAGTCACCTTTATTTGGTATCAACAACAACAACAACACAGATACCAGGGGCACAGACAAAAAGCCAGAGAAAGAAGGCTTGACGGGGTCTGTGCCCCTTTCGTAGTAATGTACAAAAAAAAACTAATCGTGCGTGTGAAACGGTAACAAACTAATACACACAGTTGAAATTTTATACAGCAAACATTCTTGATCAGCACATGCGCGAAGACACATTTCAGACACAAAAATGAGAAATACTCTATAATAACAGTTTCACACAAAAGAATATCTACGTACCCAGCGAGTTAAGTAATGACGGCAATGTAAAGGAGAGCAACTGGCGACCATAATTTGTGCGTGTAAGGGGAATCACCCATGTGTCAGCATGGCGAGTATGACGAACAGGACAGTTTCGTTTCATAGTTGATAATTGATCGATGATAATGTTGTTTCGCTTCATTCCTGCGTAGTAATGCTTGAGGAGCGTGTCATTAT
Organism: Haemaphysalis longicornis; assembly: GCF_048455015.1. NCBI lineage: Eukaryota > Metazoa > Arthropoda > Arachnida > Ixodida > Ixodidae > Haemaphysalis > Haemaphysalis longicornis. The sequence goes on from NW_027526203.1 coordinate 148,302,380, forward strand.
AAAATTGTGGAACAGCGCGGATACAAAGTTCTTTAAAAATGGGTGCAGTGTGAGCATCATGCGGCAAGTTTGAAATAGCTCTCACAGCTTTCTTTTGTAAGATATGAAGTTTTGTTATGTTTGACATTGTAGTGTTTCCCCAGACCAACTGGCAGTAATTTAGTTTGGATACAAAAAGGGAATTAAAAATTATTAGCTTAACACTTGTTGGGAGATAGAAACGCAGCCTTGCAAGAACACCTGTAATACGCGCCAAGTTTGTTGAAATCGCTGCGATATGCCTATTCCACACCATGTGTTCTTCGAATATCACTCCCAGGCTTTTCGCGTGATCTACTATTTCTATTTTAGACGTACCAAGCATAAGATCCCCATCAACATTTCCTTTTCGGTTTTTTGCTCTGAAAAGGACAGCCTTCGTTTTAGTAGTATTTATGTTTAACGAGTTGCATACGCTCCAACTATGCAGTGTACTTAATGCACAATTTGCTTCAACCAATAGCCTTGTACCATCCTTACAGGTTAGAAGTAATGTAGTGTCATCAGCATAGATGACGAATTTGATTGATGGGGCAATGTTCACTAAATCGTTTACGTATAGAATGAAAAGTAATGGCCCAAGGATGCTACCTTGAGGAACTCCGGCTGTTATAGGTTTAATTTCGGACAAATGAGTGTTTATTGCAACGGTTTGGCAGCGGAACTGAAGATACGATTGAATCAAATTATAGAAAACTCCCCTGAAGCCATAATGGTGAAGTTTTCTTAGCAGCGTTGTGTGATTTATCCTATCGAATGCCTTTGTAAAGTCAACAAATACACCCAGTGTTAATAATTTAGCTTCGAAGGAGTTTAAAATAAATTCTTTTTGCGTTAGAAGAGCATACTCGGGCGATAGGTTTTTGCGGAAACCGAATTGGGAGTTTGTTATTATAGAATGTTTGTCACAAAAAGAAGTCATACGCTCATTTATTAGTTTTTCTAATCCTTTGGAAAAAACCGGCAGCACAGATATAGGGCGGTAATTCGAGAAGTCATTCTTGTCACCCGCTTTAAATACAAGACAGACTTTTGCATGCTGCATGCGGGCTGGAAAGGTTCCATGCTGAAAGACAAGGTTGTAAATGTGTGCAAGGGCAGGGCAGATTATATCGATTGCGTATTTGACAGGCCCAATCTGTAGGTCATCTACATCAAGTGCTTTGCTATTTGGGAATGAACTAAACGTGGAAATGATTTCGTGCTCGCTTGTAGGTGCTAAAAACGCACTTTTGCAGTTCCTGGGTGCCATATACTCTAAACAACGTGGGTCGTAATAGCTCTCACCAACAGATACAAGAAAGTTATTAAAAGCGTTGGCCAGCTGCTGACCTGACATGCGTATCCCATTTTGCATTACTTCGGTGCATTGCATTACTTCGGTACTAGTTTAATTCTTATTAATTGTTTTGTGTACGTGAGGGGTGTCAAATTTTCTGGGCCCCGGGTGCAAGTTTACCCAGCAACGCCAGCGCTACTGTGAACAAGTTTCTCAATATCGAGTAGCTAAAGAGATATCAATGTTTTTTGTTATGTGCAAAGACGTTGATGCGTAGTGGTAGCTAATAAAGTAAGCAGCTACAACGAACAAAACATTGTCTTCGGCAGAAAGCTTCTTACCTGCAACGCCTTGTCTCCAGTTTTATCCAGTGGACAGTCGAACATGTTCCCGAAGAGGTTCCAATGCTTGGAGCATCTGACACCGTGTGGCGGGTGTGAGGCAGACATTGCGGAAGTGCTGCAATGCTCTTGGAGTATGAGTGGTTGACTTCAAAGCGCATGCCCCAGAACCGCCGGGGTTCTGCGGTATGATATGACAACACATTGTTTCAGCAAATTGGTGCATGTTTTTTTTTTCTAATTAGAGCATGATTAACACATCAGTGGTTGCGCATTTAGGCTAGACAATTGTGCCGTAATGCAATACCAATATATATTGGCACATGTGCTAATATACCTACTTAGTAATGTGCAGTGGTGACTGTTAAAACACCTGGGAAAAATAACCCCCTCGACCTTTTTGTTCACAGAAGAAGGGCTAATGCAAAACCGATTTCTCTTCGTTCTATCAAAGATTAAAGTTTGCATCTTGATAATATTTATGCATGTTGCCGAACGCAACTCCTTCACAAGATTTTGATGCCAGCATGAATTATGAGTATAGTGTGTTGATCCCACTTTCGCACCTGTCAATGATATAAGAATTTCGACCAAGAGAAAAATGAGCTCTTTGTGGTCCTCTGCACTGATAGCACCCCTACACACAGTGCACAGGCATCATAATGCAGTATCATTTCCTCATCATCATATTCTCATATCCTCATAATGCAGTATCATTAAAATAGTAGAAATGAAGCCCCTGGCAGTAATGAACAGTAACTCTGTTCATAAAAAAAAATAGGTCCGCCCAAAAATCTCGGGCCTTTTTTGGCCCCTAGACATTTTTATTTTTGTTAATTACAATCAATGCGAGTGTAGAAGCAAACCTTATCGGTTTTGTACGATCAAACTCCACGCAATACACTTTGCTTCGGTTTTGCACGCACAAGCTACATAAGAGTATTAATGCTGGGATAATAGCCATGAAGTGAATACTTTGGCATGAATAATAAAACTTTTATGAAATGAATGTCCTATACCATTTGTGACATTCGGGCCCATCTGCAAGTTTTTTTGTGTAGTTCGTCCATTGAAGTTAAATGTGAAAGGATTTTTGGCGGCGGGAGCTCCGCATAATTTCATTAATTGAGGCGCCTGTAATTTCATATCCACATACACAAGCTGTTACTACATGTGCTCTTTCCTGCGCATCAACGTTTTAGAATCAATTTCGCAGCTACACGCGAATAGGTAGAATTAACGTGCGTACACGGCACACCCAAGAAACGTGACCTTTAGACGCACTGTCGCTCCCTTTGCTTACCTTCCGGGGAACGCTGATAAAAGGCGCCTTGGCCTTGGAGAGCTAAGGAGGGGCATGGGATGGGTGGTTCAGTTGGGATATCCGACCGCCCTTAGCGAGTTTTAGCTGACCGTTTTTCACATCCGCTCCGCTCCGATAGCAAGCGGGAGCGCCATTGCGCATGCGTGGCGCACTTGGTCGCGAACGACAATAGAGAGTTTTAGCTGACCGTTTTTGACGCGCCGCTATGCTCCCGACGACACGCTAAGCACAACCGCAGCGTCAGCGGCAGAAAGGCCTTTAGCTACGCGATAACCGTATCTCCCTCGACGGGGAATGTGATTCGCGTCACTGGTCGTGCCCGGTGCGTGTGCAAACGTCATGGCGAAGCAAAGATACGAATTGCAATTTCGTCGCTCAAGTAATGTAAAGTACCGTGTTTAGTGCCACATTTGACCTATTTAATGCAATGTGGTCGCTTACACGGTATAAAGGTTATAAATTATTTTAAAGAAGCCGATAAACTTTAGAATAGCCAAGACAAGGCTCACTTTCTCGGCGCTGCATAGAAGCAGACCCGCGCTTCTGTCGACGTTTTTTCGCTTCCGTACTGAAGCTCGTTGATGAGTGTGGCACATTTGCCTATCCGGAAGAGCTTTCTCGAGTTCGGCGCTCGCGTTCCAACTAAAGAAACGGAGTTCTCGGGAACGCGCTCGCATCGCGGGGCAACAATGTTGTTATTCCGCCCGGTAACGGAAGGTACCACGACGGTACGCTAAGAGGCCTGTTACGAATCGGCCAGCAACACGTGTTTTCTCGCATGAGCGACCACGTGGGAATCGACCATGTGCGCCCGCGTGTCAGTAAATCGTGCTTCCGTGTCTCGCCATGCCGGGTCAGTCACCTCGCTTTGCCACGTGCCACCGGTGGCTGCCAGCGCCACACCCTTCAGGCACCTGCGCGTCGGAGAGTCCCGCCCTGACCTACCCGGCTTAGACGTTTCGCTATCAGCGCGATCAGAGTTGATAGCGCGACCCCGGCACCTTTCAAGGACACTCCCCCCCCCCCCCCCTCTCTCGGACGCCACAAGGGGCGAAGATGACTCGCGATCTTGGAAAGACTGTGTGTGTGTCTGTGATTTCGTGGCGTGTTACTCTTGGGGGCGTTTTTTGGGTATAAAAGAAGCAGCACAAACCCTGATATTGATTCCTGTCGGAGCAGCGAATCCATGCGGTCGCTCTGCTCGTGTACTGTATTGTAAACGTCGCCCGTCAGGGCATTGTATGCTTTTTTGGCTTCGGCTCACCTCTCGCTATGAAGTAAACAGTTACGTTCGCCTATCAGCTCTGGACGTCTTCCCGGCTGCAGTCGGCCTTCACGGTCGCAACAACTGGTTGGCAGCGGTCGGATGACAACGTCGTGACACCTGGAGCCAGCGGTGCGAGACCCAACACCACGGACGTCAAGGCGGCTTCGGACTTCGCAGAATTCACGGCGGTCAAGGGTGAGTGCGGGACTTTTCTTCACTGAGTTTTACCAGGCTTCTGAGGATAGCTGGTAGGGCGTCTGTTTTTGTCGCGTGGGTTATTCGCGCAAAACATTTTTTGGAGCAGTGGGAAAGCAGTACTCTAGACCGACCATGAATTTGAAGGCGTTGAAAAAACCGCAGTTGTTGGAGCTTGCAAAAGAGTTGCGCTTGGATGTTACGGACGCGCTGAGAAAGCCAGAGCTGATAGAGGCTATACTCGCTGTCGGGGCTGACGATGAGGAGCTGTCGGAATGCATTGAGCTGATCAATGGCAGGGAGACCGCGAAACGTCAGGCCGCCGAGGCTGAGGCTAAACGTCAGGCCGCCGAGGCAGAAGCTGAGCGCCAGCGTGAGGAGTTCGAGAGGAAGAAACGACAGCAGGAACGGGAGGAAAGAGAACGACAGCACGAGGAAAAGATGCGATGGTACGACCTCGAGCTCAGGCAAATCCGGCGGGAAAGAAGGAGGCTTGAGCTAGAGAGACTCCAACGGGAGGGTAAGGCACTAGAGCACGAGATTCAACTCTTGCGCGAAAAAGCGAAGCCTGAGGTTCAATTGTTGCTTGAAAAAGACCTCGTTGTCGTGGATAGAGAAACTGGCCACGGTAACGAAAAGAGAGCAGCAGACGCTCGGGAGCGCGAGTCGGAGGCGACGGTTGCGGCCCAGCAGCGCGGCGAGGTGGCTGAGAGAGAGAGCGGAGATGTGTCTGTGTCTGGAGGCCTTGGGAACGGCTACCGGTCTGAACATGAACACTTCGCGAGATAGCGAGGTTTCGCTGGAGTGCGTAAACCATGAGGCTACCGAAAGGAAACACGAGTCCGCTGAAACGGAGGTTGTTTCTTCGGACGGCGGCAGTTCAGAAGAGACCTACGTTGTGGCACAGCCTGCTGCCGAGGCAGCAAATGGTTTGCACGGCTCAGTTGGCAGTAATCACGATCTCGCCACTGAGCCAGCCGATGCTGTTCTTTCACCAGCTCAGGTAACCGAATTCGAGCGAAGACCAGCCGAGTTCGTAGAGATTCCGGCAACGCGGGCTGAGCCGTCTTTTGAGACACAGGGCAGCCTGGTTGTAGGGTAGTTCTGGCAGGAAGGAAGGAGAACTGAAACACGCTTCGGTCTTCGCGTGCCGAGGTTGTCGCTGAAAGCGCGAGGGACGACGAGGTAGTGACTGTTGGGAACTGCAAGGTGTCTAATGGGCTCGTCGTGCCCGTTTCACTCCCAGCTGATGTTCCCGACGATAGGTCATCATCGGCTGAGCTAGTTGAGGTTCCGGTGTCGCCTGTGGCTGAACCGAAGTCGGGAACCAACCAGCCTAGAGGAGAAACGCAAACGCGTTCCGGCGTTTGCTTGCCGAACGAGTTCGTAAAAAAATTCCCCCGCATTTCCCCGAGGGGGAGAATGTGAAAGTGCGAATGCACGGTTGTCGGCCCGCTTGCGGCGCTTGCGCTCGGCCCCCGCAGCCCACCGCCTCGCCGCCTTCTCTTCCATCTCTTCCATCTCTTCCATCGGGTTTGTAGTATCACGTGTACACCACGCAGTTATCAAGCCGCTATAACGCCGCTGAGTCGCCAACGCACGCCGCTGACGACGTAGTTTGAATGCGTTAAAGATATAATGCGCGTCACTAGAGAGCTTTAGCAGTACGTTCGTTACGTTGCTACCAGGTTTACCGGGACCCGACTGCGCATGCGCGCGTACGTACCGGGTTCTTTCCGTAGAGTGAGACGGAAAACGCGTGTTAGCACTCCGTAGCGTCGTACCGTTCGTTCCGTGTGACGGCTGATTAGCCGAGTAGTTGCAAAAATCCACACGCTAAAAATACGTAAATAAACAACGCAGTTTCTCCTAAAGCATTGCAGATCTAAAATAAATCTTACACAAAGTAAACAATCGTTGTTCCAATCAATGTAAGACAATTTGCGGTTACATTTATAATTTAGCAGACTGCTAGCGACGTGTTGCGGGGGCCTGTTACCTGCACTAGACTGCACGCTGCGTCGTGCGTGGGTCAGTGCGGTCTCAGTGGCTGTCCGTTCGATTTCTGTGCCTTCTGTTTTCAATTAGCCAAGACGTCCGCGTTGCTCGCAAGCTAACTGTGTTTTTGTTCGCCAACCATCTTCTGTTTTGCCTTTCCTGCTTTCGTGGAAAAGGGGCTCCCTCAACCGCAGCCATGCCTTACAGTGTGCTGCAAGACCCGCTGCTGCTCGATGCTCTCACGTGGCGCGAAATCGAGGACATTTATTTCCTCGCCTCGGAGCTCGAGCAGCCCGAGCCGCCATGTTACACTTCGCAGTACGGCCTGCTGGACATTGCGAGTATACGGCGGATGAAGTTCGTCGAACTCTTCCGCTTTGGCCGGGACGAAATCGACGAGCTTCGCACTTTGCTGAGAGTGCCGGATGAAGTCGTGAGCGCCCAACGCGTGACGGTGACCGGCATGGAGGCTCTCTGCATGACTCTGCGGCGCCTCGCGTACCCGAATAGGCTGTGCGAACTTGAAATGCAGTTCGGGCGCCACGGCACAGTTATATCACGTGTCGTGAACAAGGTGCTCGCGCACATAGAATACTACTTCGCTCACTTACTGTCTGACATGACAAGTCATCAGTGGATGAATCCGTCGCGACTGCAAGAGTTTGCCGAGGTGAGAATTCATTCCGTTTGTGCACGGAACGTTTCAGGCCGTCCATGCGAGGGGTGCCCCACTCAGGAGTTGCTGGGGTTTTATCGACGGAACGGCGCGCCGTGTTTGCCGACCCACAGTGGACCAGCAAGAATACTTCTCGGGCCACAAACGCTGCCATGTGGTAAAGTACCAAGCCGTCGTGCGCCAACGGCATCATCTGCCAGCTAGATGGGCCGTACAAAGGAAGGCGCCATGATGCTGGTGAGATAATTGCGACTATTACTCGGCTTAACGTTTTCATGCAATGCATATGTGGAAGGGGCCTGGAGTGTGTTGTGGAGAGGTTGTAATATTGAATAGACCACCTATTGTGCTGTGCTAGCAAACAAAAGTGAAGTGGAAAGAAATAAAAAGCATTCCCGGTAGTATGGCAGCAGTATCCAGTTGCATAAAATATAAACGTCCCACATGAAGGGGGAGTGACCGCTTAAGGAACAACATAAAGAGTGAGAGGAACAGGTTCGATGCGTCCCTCTCCGCGAAAAAAGATTCTGCTTCTGTTCTTGCTCGGCGCCCCCACGATAACCTTCAAATCATGCTCGACTGTAGTTGTGGCACATTCGTATAACATGGCGCTGATGCATGGGGATGTGTGCATTCTTCCTGAAGCAATAGCCACCTTGTTATTTTTATGTGCTCGTAATGTCACGAAGTACTCTCAGAGGAGTGCATTATTGCACTGCTGTTGAGTGTTGGCCTTGTTTTACAGTTCCTAAGTTCCGTTCTATCTCTAGTTTTGTCGAACAGACATGGTAAGATTGCAGTTTCTGTAAGATTGCAAACACGGAATGCTGATTCGAACCTTGAGGGTGGCCAAGGAATCAAGGAAGTAGTGTCAAAAAAAGCTCAGCTTCGCAAAAAACCGAATTGTAGTTTTGCTCATGTGGAGGCAATACACGATGGACACAAAGCAGTGCTTGTCATGCAGCAGATTTTATTGAACTGTACTAGTCAGTGAAAGGCAATGTCGGTAGTCAAATAAACATGTCAAGTATTCACAGTTCACGAAGTCGAGGGTTTGACGGAAACCCGTCTGGTCGGGAAGCATGTTGGAGTAGAAGCGGAGACACCGACCAAAAGAAACTTAAAAACTTTAAAACAACAACAAGACGTTTCGGCTTCGTTACTGAAGCTTTGTTTCAGTAACGCTTCAGTAATGAAGCCGAAACGTCTTGTTGTTGTTTTTAAGTTTCTTTTGGTCGGTGTCTACGCTTCTACTCCATTCACAGTTCACTGAACAAAATCCGCTGACATGCTTTGTCATGTTATTATACTTTGTACCATCACAAAAACAACAGACGACAAAATATAACGCTTAAATTCAGACCACATGTGTATCCACGTGAGGCTTTTCGTGCAGCTTCGCCGTTACACGGGCACGACCGCCTTGATCAACATGCGGTGGGTTCCTCTAACTGAATGAATAATTTTTTTCCAGGAGCATCGACAAAACAAAATCCGCTGACATGCTTTGTCATGTTATTATACTTTGTACCATCACAAAAACAACAGACGACAAAATATAACGCTTAAATTCAGACCACATGTGTATCCACGTGAGGCTTTTCGTGCAGCTTCGCCGTTACACGGGCACGACCGCCTTGATCAACATGCGGTGGGTTCCTCTAACTGAATGAATAATTTTGTTCCAGGAACATCGACAAGGTTTGTCTTCAGAGCGTAACCCAGGCAGACGAAGCAACACATAACACAGGGCAGGATGTGTTTCTTCTCCCACATTTACCAGCACTATCATATAAAGCAGGGTCGTTATGAAGAGGTTCTCAGTGGATTGCGGCAACACAAGTGGGATTGCCATTTCTCTTTCAGAAAAGTCTTCAAGGAAGCGTCTGTGTATGGAAAAGTACAACTCAGAACTCCGAGTCACTGAAATTTTTCCCAAGTTTTCAGCGGTTTAAGTTGTTGAGGGTTCACAGTAACTGCAGAGTATGCACACAAAAAAAGATGTGATTGTTTGCTTCTGGGAAAGCAAATTGCTAAAACAGGGTTAGCCAATTTAAATATTCCTGCTTCAAGGAAAAGTTTTGCGAAGTCTAGTGCAATTTTCAAACAAACTACTGTGCTGAAAATTTGTTTCCGTTCCTTCAGGTATCCTGAAGGAGTCCAGGCTCTACGAGAACCTTGAGAAGGTGGCGCAGGGCCAGAGGCTGGTCATCTATGGGGACCCGGCCTATCCGCTGAAGCCGCTTCTTATGAAGCCTTATGGAGGAGCATCCCTGCAGCCCCATGAAGCCCGCTTCAACCGCCGCATGAGCACCGTGCGGCAGGCAGTGGAGTGGGGCTTCGGGAAGGTGGCTGGCGAGTTTGCTTTTGTGGACTTTCACAAGAATCAAAAGTTCTCGCTACAGCACGTGGGACGGATGTACAAAGTCGCCACCCTTCTCTCTAACTGCCACACCTGCTTATATGGCAGCCAAGTCACAGAGTTTTTTGGAGTGAGTGCTCCAGCACTTCATGAGTACTTGGTGCCATTCACGTCATGTACTTAATGACTAGTGGGCATATTGTCAGGATGTCCGTTACTTTTTTATTTTGATTGTAGGGTTTAACGCGCCGACGCAACGCAGGCGATGAGGTGTGCCGTAGTGGAGGGCTCCGGATTAATTTTGACCACCCGGGGATCTTTAACGTGCGCCGAAATCTCGTACACACGGGCGTTTTTGGTTTTCGCCTCCATCAGAAAAGCAGCCGCCGCGGCCGGGAATCGAACCCGCAACCTCGTGCTCAGCAGTGCAACGCCTTAGCCACTGAGCCACCGCGACGGGTGAGAGTGTTGAGTAGACTGTTTCATTATGTGGTTGGTAGAAGGGAAGATAAGTGAAGTCTTGTAAAATTTGCATGTTACAATGCCAGACTTGCATTGTTTTTGTGGTTAGATAGGTAGGGTGCCCTATAATTTCTGCATCTGGTAAGCAGTGCTTGTAGGATACAACAGTTATCTGCTTCTTTCAGTCCATGACCGCGAGAGCACATTTGTTGAATGCAGTGGGTGTAAGCTGGGCACTTGTTGAAGTTTAAGGACAAACAGCCCCAGAGGTAATATGCTGGCGGCACATTCCCAGCATGTGGAGGGTTTACAAGGGGCATGATGACAAAATACAGTCGAACCTCGTTAGAACGAAGTAGTGTTGGGACAGCAAATTAGTTCGTTATAACCGATATTTGTTATAACAGTAGGGGTAAAAACCGGCTGTAACAAATAAACAATGTGGCTCGCACAAAAATACTTGATATAAAAATGCACGTTTTAGGCTTCCAACTCACTGTAACAAGGTAATCCTTACCTTTGTCCTTGTTGCATTTCAAGCTGAATGAGCCGGAACATGAGTACGTGAAAGTACAACAAAACAAGGTTCACTTGGCAAAACAGGCCTGCGTCTTTATTTGTTTGATGAAGGATGTGATCATTTGGTGGGTATTCACAGCACTGAGCAGTATGGAGTTTGTCCCAGTGTCCACGAACAAAAAGGCCTTTATACTTCCGCAGTTTCAGATGCCGAAGGGTTTTTACAAGTAGCTTCTAAGCCTCCTGGTCAAATATTTGTTATATCCGATATCGCGCGCTGCTCATGGTTTCAGTTTCGTTATAAAAGAATAAGTGCTATTGAAATAAAGTGTGACCAACCAAAGATTGTAGTCAGTTCGCTATAGCCGATAATTCGCTATATCGGTGTTCGTTATAATGAGGTTACTGTACAGGTTTATTTTATTCAAAAGATTAGGTGTTTACAGGTTGTCAGTACATAAGCCATGTGAAACGTGAGGGCTTGACGTCATGTTCATGAGGTGTCAAAAGAGCACGTCTATGGCAGTGTTGTAGAAAGCTAGGAAATTAGCATCTAGAATGGTCTGCTTAATGTCGGCAATGATGAAAAGCCACTGGGCGATGCAACGTAGGTGCAAATTGACTGAGTGATCGCAAATTGTAGCTGTCGATTGGTGAGTTGTTGATGTGATTGATGGGGAAGATGACCATTACCTGGAACTAATGCAACAAGAAATGCATTATATTCTGGGGTGTGTAGTATCGTTGCTGATGGCTGCAATCAAAGCTGCAAGCTATCCAACAACAACCTTTATTGATGATGTGTGCATGTATATATACAGATCACAGCGTCATCTATCATAGCACAATGTAATCACAATGCACCGTATTCCCCTCCTCATTTCAGGTGTATTTCAGTCCATTTAGTACTGTTGTCGAACAGCTGTGAGAGTTATGTACAAGTTTCAAACAAAGTCCCCTAAACTTTGCACTCAACGATACAACAAAATGATTTTCAAAAGGTTAGTAAGCACAGAAGAAAAGTCTGGCTATTCAATAGTCCCGATATCTGTTTGGTGGCCTTGCTCTAGGTGGCTGTATCTGACGTGCTGGTGGCTCGTAAGGCGAAGCAGAGGTAGGTTGCGCTTCCCCGCCTGACCTGGCACTTGTTGAAAGATCACTACAGGCCTGTTCTCACTTCTCACGGGTGTTGTACAGCTGCCACTCCTGGGGTAGTTGTTTCGTAGCCGTGATGGCTGATGCTTGCGCCGGTATGCTAGGCGGCGATGCCGAATGCCCAATATCACTATGAGCTGAAGGGGGTTTCTCAGCATGGATGGGTTGCGGCGGCATCTTGGCCATCTTTGATGCGTTACATGTCATCCTGTCATTAAGACAAAGTGGATGGTCCCTTCTGTTCTATAATCTTTCGAAGATGGCTAAAGGAGAGGCGCCCCTTGAACCCAACATTTGGTCGCCTGACGCAGACCTTGTCGCCCACAGCTATGCTAGCGTCCTTTGCTGCCCAATGCTCGTCAGTGTACATTTTGCTGTATGCTTGCTTCTGCTTTTTGCTGTTCCTCAGCTGATGAAGTTCTTCGGTTGGGGCAGTGAAGAATGACGGAGACGGGTTACCAACAATGTCTAAGCAGGTTGCTCCAACAGGGCCAACTGGATAAATTCCTAAATACATGGTTGAAGCGTTGCACCTGTCCATTAGCCTCAAGGTAACATATTGAAGAGTGTGTCCGGTGAATTCCACACTCTTTGAGAAACCGGGCAACCTCTCGAGAAGAAAACTGAGGTCCATTGTTGGTGACCACTTCATCTGGGTATCCCTCCTGGGAAAATACTTGAAGCAAAAATGTTGGGGATTGTCCTTCTCGTGAACTCTCTGCTGAACCTCACGTCGGGCTAATTCGAGAAGTAATCAACTAGCGAGATGGTGTATCTGCATTCCTGCAGAGCTTTCTCAATTGGACCAGTAATGTCAATGGCCAGCTTCTGCCACAAGCGGTCGGGTAGTGGGACTGGTTGGACGGGCGCAACAGTGGTCTTGGCGCTTTTATAGGCACTTTAGCATACACTGCAGTTCTATGTGGCACTTTCTACTTGCTGATCCATTCCTGGTCACCAAAAGCGTTGTCGCAGGCATGCCTTCATTCGAACTATTCCAGGATGCGTTTCATGTGTTATCGGGACTACCTGATGCGAGGTAGACCGTGGAACAAGTCGTTCTCCATGCAGGAATAAGCCATTGAGGACAGACAATTCTGCCTGCAAGATTCAAGTACGGCTGTACTTCCTTTGAAATGGAACTTGTGCGTGGGCAAGACGACACCACGTAGCCTTTGACACCTTCCAAGGTAGCGTCATCATGGGTGGCTTGCTCAAATTCCTCTGGCTATGCAAAGCGGCTCAACAAGGAGTACAACCTTTTCCTCAGCGGAAGTGTCTTGCTGTGGCAACGGAATTGGCTGATCGATCGATGACTGCAGAAACTGGCAGGCACGAGAAAACATCTGGGACCTTGTTTTCCAACCCTTTCTTGTACTCCACCTTGTAGGTCTATCGAAGGAGTCGTTCTGACCACCTTGCAATCCGAAAAGGTTGTTGCCTGGTGCTCCGAGTAGACAGCAATGCCAGTAACGCACAGTGATCCATCCATCGGTAGCGTGAAACGTTGTCCCCATAAATACACATGCCATTTTTCACGTGCCCAGACATATGCTAAAGCTTCACGGTCGGCAGTAGCTACCTCCTTTCGGTCTGTCAATGTTCTTGACGCAAATGAGACTGTGAATGCGCTGCCCGTCTCTGTATTGCAAATCTACACCTAACCCATACACAGAAGCATGAGTACCAAGTGGGAGTGCTGGATCAAACATGTGCAATACTTTGGGCAAGAACAGAAGCTCTTTTACCTTTATAAAGCAGGCTTTGGCTGCTGCGTGCCAGTCGAAGGGAGTGTCCTTGAATGTAATGCAAGAAGATACGAATTTTCTTTAGGGGTGGTGGTCTTGAATAGATCTGTGGCTTGCCAGTGTGTACTTGGAATGCTGCCAAATGTGAATGTGACATCGGGCTACATCAGGGACGGAGACCCTATTAGCATACTGTAACTTCAACATCAGTGTGGCCCTTTCACAATTGCAATACAACAGTTGTCCTCGTGGTGTACATTTATATAGTTTTGTTCTTTCAGTGTTTTTTACTGGAATAATTGTTTCCACTACATTAAACATTCAGTTGAGAGTCAGCACTGTGTATGTCCTTTCTTGTTTCTGCATCTCTTTCCTGCGCTGTAGTCGTGGTCATGTAGCACTGGTAAATGAAAAGTAGAAGCCATTTCGAAGAGAACACAATTTATTGAGATAGTGCAATTATACTGCAGCAAACTTATGCTGTTTAAAGCTTAAGGGGGTGTTTCTCTCGAAAATAAAAATTCTGCATTTTCCTAACACAGCTCTATTTCAGCCACCAAATATTTTTAAACAAAAAATGTCAAATATTGAGGAACCCAAATTTGACATCACAGTGACTGAAATTGTATAAGTGACACAATAGAAGCCAGCACTAAAAACTAGCCCAAATTTCTTATAGCTCCTTCGAGTTGTGCCAAAAAAAGTGACACTGAAAACAAATTGTTCAGTTTATGAGTGCTAAACTAAATTCGTGAGATTTGCTTATCTTCACATGCTCCTAATCTTGAAATTAAAAAAGCTTTGTTCTCAGTTTCCTCATCACAGAGGCTTTCTTACAGTGCTGCAACGTCATGCGACAAAGCTAACACAAAAGCATGTGCCCTATGGCAAAGCCACTGGTGTGTGGTGGAAAAGTAAACTATTAGCAAATTGTTCAAAGGTTGTCATATTTACAAGCCTCTACTTATTTCTTTGAATATTACCATCATTTTAAATTGCTGATAACCCCTTGGTTTTGCTGGGTGTTAATTTCTGTAAAAGAGGCACACAAAAGAAATGAACAGTCCTGTGTGTGCAACCTCTGTGGGACACCTTGTAGCATCCCACAAAATTTTATTTTTGTCTGGTGGTGGCACACATACAGAATAATGAACATGAGCTACTGGCAAGAACACACTTGAAAGCCTGATAAAAAGTATCATCACAAAGTGTAATACATGCAATTTAAAGCACACAAGGCACTAAGAACCACAATTATGCTACCATCTGTAACAGCCACAACAAGTATTTCATCTGAAAGCCTCTAAAGGAATTTACTCTGCAAGCAGAACAAAAAAAGGGGGTCTTTCCACTCATCGTAACAGTGCCAATGGTTCTGCAGATTTTGTTTGCCTGTCTAAACCATGAGATGGGCACCAGGCACATTTGCCCTACTTACCAGCGAACTTCGTTTTGGTCACAAGCAAGTTTTGACAGGCTGAACACAAGCCAAGGTGGTATGCCTACAATGTATGCCAACATACACTGAACATAAGACGAAATTGCACAAAACTGCCTACTACAATATGGCGACTATTTTGCAAAAGGTTAAATGACTTATGGCCGTGGGTTTGATTCGCGGCCGCTTTTCTGATGGAGGCGAAAAGCAAAAACGCCCGTGTGTGCGAGATTTCGGCACACGTTAAAGATCCCCAGGTGGTCAAAATTAATCTGGAGCCCTCCACTACGACGCACCTCATCGCCTGCGTTGCGTCGGTGCGTTAAACTCTACGATCAAATCAAATGACTTATGTGCAACGATGACAGCGGCATAACAAGCACAAGATCACATCCTTTAGGACCTTGCCAATGTTCTGTGGCCATCTTGCTGGCCATCTTGGCCATCTTGCTGGCACAACTCCATTACACAGTGTCATTTCTAGCCAGTGTTATTGAACCATCACATCAAATAATCAGATGAAAGCTCTGAAGAGAGTACATACTTAATTAAGCATAACACACCACCCAAAAAAATTGAGACAAATGCATAGGAATACGCACATTGCTGAAAATGACAATATTTGTAAAGTGTGACAGAAAACAAAATGAAAACATTGACTAGAACAGAATGCATCACTACAAAGCAAAATGGTTGAGCTACAATGTAGATTACAATCATTGCAAAGGGGAAAAAATAAATTCATTGATGCATCACTAACCATGAAAGACAATATGAGTTGTAATGGTAAAAAAAGGGGTCCTATTCAACTGCGTTTCCCATTTGAACACACCTTTGCAAATGCAGTTATGCAGAACGACCACAGAGAGTTCTGTGTTCACTACTGGTTCTTTGAGAAGGGAGACTGTTCTTGTGCTGCAAATACTGACACTACTGATTGTTACACACCAGCTGAACACTTTTTTTTTTAAAAAGAGCCAAATTTTCAAACCACAACTCAGTCAGATAAAACTACAGAGACTACAGAAGCTCGGCAATTTTCCCCTAAAAAAAAAAGAGTAGGCAAGAAAAGAGGTGAAATAATTCCCTGCAAACGTATACACAGACTGTGTTTCTATTGAAAATAAGCCAGATCCTGCTGTGGCGGCAATCAAAAATGAGCGAAACTCATTTTCCCAGTGGGAGTTTTCTTTGGTGTGACTGTTCAGCCTGTTTTGTAAGTGTTTTAAGGAGGCTTTTTTTTTGCTTTTTGGAGTTGGCTTATGAATTCAGATGGCCTCTGAGGGTATGAGCCACTTCATAAAGGTGAAAAAAAAATGATCCCACGGAAGAATTTGAAACGAGCTGCTAATGCAGCTAAGAGGACTTTCCTGCTATTCAAGTATAGTTCTACTGTTCCTGAAGCCCTGTTGCATACTTTTGATGCCTTCCAAAAGTCCATCGTACCATTCTTGAAAGTCAATTTAAATAAAGTTCTCATGGGAATGCCGCATCAACTTGAATGTTTCAATTCAATGTGAGCCAAATGCAAACTTATTGCTCAAATTCACTGCACTATTTTTAATTACTTGTGGCCTTACACTTCCCCTAGTTTACATGTGAAACATACGTGGCTCTGACAGCGTTGCATTTATTTCTGGTAACAATATTGCAATTTCTTCTCAAGTTCACTTTAGGTGGATTTGACTCATTTAAAAAAAAGAATAAAACTTTTTATCTTGTGGGAGAACAAATCTGGCTGCTTGCCCAACCTAACCAATGAAAGAAATAGGAGAGGTGGGTAAGAGCGGCCACTGAAGGGCATGTTTTAAATTATTCACACAAGCTAGTATCCTCTGTACTGCCACGCAAGGACCTGGTTTGAGCTTATTTGGGTGAGAAGCTGTGAAACAACCCAGCCAGCACAGCCATTAGTACTAGGAAACCTATTCATTATAGACCTGGCAGGGAGAAAAAATCTGCTGCTTTTGTTGCAAATGTCGACAAAAGACAATAGTTGACTAGCACCCCTGCCAAGTAAATGCCTCCCTTCTCTCAGAACAGAATAGTCTGTGGTGCTATGAAAAAAACATTATACAGTATAACCCCGATTATACGACTTTCAAAGGACCGTGAGAAAGAGTCGTATGACCAGGGTGTCGTACGACCAGGGTGTGGGTAAATGCTGGCCTAGTAGACGGTCTCACGCGACAGGTGGGCTAACAACTTATTTAAACTACTATATTTAGCGCGTTCTCGCGTGATTTGCGAACCTTTAGCTGATTCCCAAGTGAAAAAAACAACAAGACACCCTTTGAATGGTCCCGCACCGCCGCTGTTCGGTGAAAGTGCTCAACTCATAGCTGTTTTTGTTTCACATACGACCAAGCAAGGTGAAATAGATAAGATAATTCAAACTTCGTGTATAAGCCGTATTGCGGCGAAAATTATAGCGCGGTCTTGCTACAGTGACTTGCTGCGGCGGCCAGCGAGTGACCCAAAAGGGCGGTGTCATCGTATACGTGTCTCCACCCTTCGTCTCCAGGCTCCGTCATATGAAGCGGACCGCGTGCACCCGAGCGTCATATCATCGGGGTTTTTAATGCATTGTCTCTATGGAGAGTTTGCTGGGATTGAGGTGATCTGTCACAAGTGCGGGGGACGTATCAGCGGGGTTCCACTGTATGTATTAAAAACCACATAACATGTCTTGGGTACTTAAAATAAATACAAGAATTGTTCAGCTGTGAGTATTCAATGGAAAGGATATAAAAAAAATGAGGGGGAAGGGGGGAAAGCCACCAGCACAGTTTGCATGATCCCTCACTTTTTGATGCTCTCAACCAGAGTCTGTATGAGCTTCAGGTGTGTTTCCTGCTGAGCAGCAAAAGACCGACGTTCTTCAGCCAGGATCTGCAGGACCTCGGCCCGGGCACGCTGCTCCTCTGCCCGCTCCTCGGCCCTGATGCGGCGTTCCTCAGCACGCTCCTCGGCCCTGATGCGCTGTTCTTCACGCCACTCTTCCGCCCTGATGCGGCGCTCTTCTGCTTGAGCGTCCGCCCACATTCTTCGCTCCTCCATTCTATCCCGCATTTCGTCATCATGCCTCGTCTCCTTAAAGGCAAGGAGCCTTTCCTCGTAGGCATTACGCCTAGTGGCCTGATCTGCATCCTGGCATCCACGCCTCTGCAAATATTCCATCACCACCATATTCTGCCTTGGCCCAGCTGCACAAAACATCATTACCAACGAGTTAGGAAACACTAAAAGTGCAATTAAACAACAACAAAGTCGCACTAATGTGTCATGTAAGAGCCTCACGCTCCTGAAATCAATATTCTGTAGACGGCACAGCTTCAGTGCAGCATTGAATAAATCTTATTGTTACAGCATGACTATTCAAAAGTAGCCTGTCAGAGCGTACAATGTGATGGCAGCTATCAACATGGAAAACACAGTGTAAGCATTAAAACAAGTGCCTAACGAATTCTAGGCGGTGTGTGAACCATTGGATACTGATTAAAAATGTTGCTAAGGGCTCACCAACAGGGTTTGACTCATTTAATTCCACCTTTAAATTTTCTGGTGGTGTTCCTACCGACTTTTATTAGGGTAGCAAAATTTTTTCCTACATCCTGTGAAAATGGTTAACTTGTGCTGCTACCCAGTGGAAAGTGTTTAACATGTTGCTTATGGCATAAAGACTGCCATTGTCGCTTCAGCGAAGAGTGTCACTCGTGACGAAAGACTCGCCAGTGGAACGCCATTGGCAGCCTGCATGGCATACTTGTACATGGCTCTAGCCGTCGTTCTGTGGTGCGGCCTGCAAAGCATAAATAACCACAATGACTTTGCCAGATCAGTGAATGTATGATTTATGCACATATTAAGGAAATTAAACCACAAACGATACTGAATGTGCCAAGCTACAATGTCAAGCTGACAGTGCAAGTTCACTCCTTTGTGTAGCCGTTGTAGTACACAAAGCAAGTATTCTAGCCATATCTGCGGAAGGTGGCACTGGGTGTTGCGAGCTCTGTGTCGCCCTCTGGGTGCTGTCCAGTACCTATAGCTGCAATATGCTTCACTTCAGACAATTGTTTTCATACCACGCATTGGTGCCGTCCGCACAACCGATGGAGTCTGCATTGTTGGCGGGGGCGTGATGGGAGGTCTGGTTTCAGCTGGAGATGGGGGTTGTGCAGGAGGAGGGCCTGTGCAGCTCTGGTTTCAGGTGGCGTGGGGGGTTCTTCAGCAGGGGGACTTTCGGTTGCCCTTTGTGATTGGCCATCCTCCTCAACATCTGGCTGCCCTGTGCACATCTGCTTGATGAGGTCAAACACTGTAACTTGGGCGCCATTCCCTGCAATGGAGAGACAATAAGCGAGTTTGTTGTGTAGCAGTTTGTGATCTTTTGCCTTTGCATTCATGCACAAGTGGCAGTAGCATCATTTCAGGAATACACTGCACTTTAGTCAGTGGTTATATAATGGGGCTGCCTTTATGGTAGTGCTGCCAATTATTCTTCCCATTCTTAAAGTAATAATTCTCAAAAAAGTATTTTCATTTTCTGTTACAAGCCTACTACAAGCAAGCAGATTATTATATAAAACTGAAAAAGAAAACCGCTATACTACATCACACAAACAAAATGTAACAATCATTGTAAGGTCAGAGGAAGACGACTCTGGTTTTTGGGACTGAGGACTGACGGAGGGGCTATCTACAAAAACGAGCTATAAGAAATTGTGAAGCAATTTGGTTGAGTCATATTAGGCATATATAGGGCATGGAAAAGACAAAAACAATTAGCTTTTATCCCATCTACGCTCATTTTTCATCCTGCTCTTGCTCTGATTACTTAACACATGCCCAGAAACTGCCATCATGTTTTAGTCGATTACATTATTTGGCTTTCCTGTATTTTCAACCTTGTATATGCACCGTGGCACCCAGGCTCTTGGTGTACTGCTTACAAAGGCTACAAAAATGGCCCCAATGTTCTTCAGCACACCCGCTGTGGGACCTTAGTACAATAAAATAAAAAATGCAGATTGCTCTGCTTCTGTGCTGTGTTATATGCAGCTGGCAGTAAAACTTTAGGAAGTGAATTTCTCTGCCCTGTGAGGGCCTCGTACACATATCTTCTTGCGATGGGATTTGTGTTTTTAATATCCATGTATTGTAACTTTGCATGTGTTAAAGTATGTGCATGCTTATGTTGGCAGCAAGCCGCTGCTGCCGTTTTGCCTTGTACACAGGGCCGTGGACCCTGTCAAGCCCGTTTGGTGGCTTTTTTTCACGGTCCCCAAGACGGAAGTTGTTGAAATAAAAAGATTGATTGATTGATTGGAAACCGTTCCACCACGTCAGTTTGTACCATGGGGTACGAGAATGTGGGAGGTACTTCGGTACCGCTAAGTACCAACCAGTAAAAATTGGTACAAGCACCCCCTGCTCAGGGGATCTTGTGCTTGGGAAGTTACCCGACTTTGTCGGGAAATGCCCCGGTGGAAGGAGTCGTAACCGGTTTCTTTAATAGGTACAGGCGTCCCTGGTCGAGTGCGGACCCTTCAAAGGGGATTCCACGTCTGGAAAGCTGCCTTTACCCTATCGAGGGGCCCCTGACCCTTGTCCATCTGGCGGGGCCCCCGGCAATTATGCTGCGTTGCGCCATTGCCGGGGGTGAAAAAGTCTGGCGGCATGTCCTGCCACAGGCAGTTGCGATTTGAGCATCCACCGTGGCTGTGGAAGGCACCATGTGCATTCGTGTGCCTTGGTGGCGCCGGGCACCTACCGGTAAAATAGGTACAAGCGATTCCCCGGCCTGGCGCTCGGCCCTTGTGTGGGACTACAACGCTTGGGAAGTTCACCTGGCTGCACGGGAAATCGCCCCTATGGAAAGGGGCGGCTGCAAAAACTCCGGAACTGTTTTTTTTTTAATCACTTCATGAAGCTCGACTAACCAGTGCTTCAAACGCTGAAGGTGCATTTTTGCTACACCAGGCCATGCTGTCTGAAGAACCTTCAACAGATAACATAAAAATTAAGCAAAAGGTTGTCTGGGCAAAAATGGTGCAATAAAAAAGGAGCAAAAGTGAAGATTGAACCAAATAGTTGACCCCCCTCCCCCAACGTGTGACAAGTATTTTTTGCAAGGGGAAGAAAAACAAGAAAGCGAAAGAGAAACGCGTTAAAACTAAGGAGGCAATTTCAACCATTACCTGCAAACAAACAAAAGGAGAGGCCAACCCATGAACAACAAAGAGGTCAACCTGGAAACAATTATCAAGTTGAAGCCACCCAACTCAGCTCCACCCTCCCTCCCTTCTCGACATCGGCCGAAATGCAGCTGGGAGACGAAATTCCCAAGAACAAGAAGGTCAGTGCTAGTCGGGGTGATGATCAGGATGATGATCGCCGCCGTTTGAAACGTCTATTTCATCATCATCGTAGGCAACATATTCCCACTTATTTTTAAGAGTATCTCACCTTCCTGCTCCTCCGGTGCGTCCTCCTCGAAGCCCATGCTCTGCGAGTCGCGGTAGGCGACAGCGTCGGCTCTCTGCAAGTGCGTCGTCTGCGAGCCGGTCCCCGTGACGCAACTTGACTCGTACTCTTGCGCCTGGAGAGTTTGCAGTGGCTTCCTCTTTCGCGTTATCGGCTTCTTAATTTTGTGGCCGCATTCTTTCATGAGGTCAACCACTTGTTGCAGGAGGCGGTCTCGTTCAGAATATTCTTCCTCCGTGCCCGATCTGTATGTACAATAGAGTTTTGCCAATTACAATGCAACTTTGGGGATAAAAAATACGCAGTGTCTACAGTGCAGTCCTTTAGCTCAGCACTGCAGGCCAAGGGCCTTACTGCAGGCATGGCTAGAGCGCTATCCGACGACATTCGAATATTTAGCACTATGCTACTCCCCCCCTTCCTTTTCTCCGAACCATCTGTTGGTGTGGTGTGGGGGTTCTGTTTTAGCTCCTTCATTCCAAGGATGGGGGCTCAAATTCAGCTCCTGCCTCTTGTTTCGCTTGTTTCGCCTTGAACTGTAGATATCTCAGATATCTACAGTTTTCATGGCTTAGGCCGCAGTTTTAAATGATTGCTTTCTCTTCGTTAGGTCGTTTTACGTTGGTTTAGTATAGGTTACTTAGCTTTCCGTTAGTATGAGCGATGTAGTTCCAAATGTGGCATTTGTTTTACAAAACGCAGGTTGTCCATATGTGTGTCTATTATCACGGCAACCATGAGAATTGCCGATAGTAATTTCTCATGGCAGTTGCCTATGATTGGCTAAGCACGCCACCCACAGATTCGGTGGACAAATATTTCGTAAAAACTCGTTCGACAGCTGCTCCCATTGCGCTGTAGTGTCGCACTTGCTTTTTTTAACCAGAAAGCCCAGCTTTCAGAATTTCTGAAGTTTTCACTCGTGATTTTGTTGATGCGTTTTTCTTTTTTAATTCTGGTTATTACTATATCAAGAGATCCCCACAGAAGACTTCTGGAATGGGTTGGATGAGGTTTCATATAGATTGAGTGTTGTTGGGTTGAGTTAGGTTAGGTTTGTTGGAATTGGGTTGGATTAGGGTAGTTTATGATACGTTTGGTTAGGTTACGTTAGGTTAGGTTATGTTAAGTTACGCTTGGAGGTAACGTTTGGAGATTATTGAGCTTGGAGGTTACGTTGGGTTAAGTTTGGAGGTATTCAGCAAATTTTAGGTCATCCAGCTTTTTAAAGAAACTGCCGTTAGAATTTCTCGGAGGTCATTCTCACGGCTGCCGTGAGATTAGACGCGCCTATGCTTATAGTACCGTCGGACGGCACTCCAGACACAGCGTGAAAAATAATGGCCAAAAATCGCGTCTACTTACTTTTGGAGGGTCTTCCTCTCGTTGGCCACAAAATGTCCACTGATGAGGTCAACCCTCTCCCGCACGCTCCTCACTGTGTAAGACCGCTTCAGCAGAATGTTCACCCGGTTCACCAGCTCGAACCACCGGGCAGGTTCAGAGAACGGATTGATGTTGATTACTTCTAACAGGATGGCAATGTCATCACGAGTGGAAAATCGCGCTCGTCCGGACGCATTGTGAGGCAGCGGCTGCGGCGGCGGCGAAGGCACCAGAGCGAGCGCAGGTGAAGGCATGGTCGCGCGCCGTACACACCGTACACGTGGAGGAGAACAACACAGAGAACAACGCCGATTAACTTCGAACCCAAAAACTACTAGGCCCGATCATCACTTAGATCAAATCTTCAACTCAGGAGGCGCTGACGTCTATAGCGGATGTAGTTGGGGATCCCACTTCCGCGTGACTGTGGATCGGCTCTGTTCACCTCCGTAAAAGCCGCTTACGGAGCACGGCTGGCCACCATGTTACGTAAGTTACGGTAACACGGAAACAGCGCAGGGAGAGACGCCGGCCGCGCACGGAACAACTGGCACATGCGCAGTCGGGTCCCGGTAAACCCGGTAGCAACGGTAGCAACGTAACGAACGTAACGAACGTACTGCTAAAACTCTCTATTGACTCTTCCGCGGGAGGGGTTCCGGACCGCCATCTGCTCGCAACGCAACTGAAGTAAAGAAAAACACTTTTGTCATGAATAACAACACTCAACTTTTCCTGCCTCCTCTTTCCGAGTACTAATCCTAATCCTTATTCTGCCCCCCCCCCCCCCCCGTCCCAAGAATATCAGTCAGCAACATCTTAGCAAAATTAACGACTCATCTAACCATAACGTGCCTCAAAAAAAAAACAGAAAAAGAAAAAAAAGAAGACGCGCGCACGTTGCACGTATATACATTCACTGGCCAAGCATCGCAGCCTAGAGTCCGATACTCTGGTTGACGGCCCCACTGACCAAATGAATTTAGTCTTTTGGGAGTTGGCGAAATCGGCCTCCGTGAAGTGGTCCGCGCAGATGCTGTACGTGGACTTGAGAACCCGTACGACAGCGCCTTCAGGTCGGGTCGGTTGGCACAGGCGTCATAAAAAAGGACGCAAGCTTTAACGACGACTACGCACGTGTTTATATTTCGCAAACGTTGGAGAGCGCAAACGCCGCGCACGAGCGCGATGCACTACCTTACGATACATATCGCGATATGGCGATACGCCACGGTGATACGCGATATACCTCGATGTAAAACACAAATGAGCGTACGCTGACAACGGAGTACAGCCTCAACGGAAAAAGATTGGCACAAGTGATTGATGACTGGAGCGGAATGATCGCGGCAGGCGGCGCTATTGTCATTTACCGCTCCTACAGCGACCAGTGCCAGGCACATTCCATTTTCTTAAGAAGGGGTGGTCAGCGCTAAGCACTCCCACAAACAGCTTGCATTTGAAATGATAGCTCGCACGCGGCTTATCCGCAAAATCATGCCGCAATTTTGCTGCGAACGCGTTGGGAGCAGCGGTATTTTCTTTATCGCAGTTTTCACCCAAGCTCCCAATTTGCTGGACGATAGTGTCAAAAGCTGTCGGCACGAGTAAAAATACAAGACACAAGAACGTGGGCTTTCATAGGGGAGTTTATTTGCCCGCAAAAAGTGAACGCAGCACAGCGTTACATCATTAATGCCTCTGACATAAGTACGGAATTCATTACCGCACTTCCACAAAAAAAGTTGTAGAGCGATAGACAACTTTCAATTTCAATTAAATTAATTCATTCACTTGTAATTATTAACATAGGCTCGTCTACGCAAAGGCATTAATGAAGTGCGAACGCTCCGCCAGCTTACACAACCTTGCGCGTGCGCGCAGGCAGCGAGGCGTATAGAGGGTGGTTGCAAAATCCGGGAGGCCTTGAAGTCGCGTCCATTCATTGTTCACCGCCTCCCAAAGCAGATCTGTTGACGCTCTATGTAGGTGCAGCCTTGCCAGTCACTGCTTCATCAGGCCCCACACGTTTTCAATAATATTCAGGTCCGCTCCTTTTGGAGGCCATGGGAGCTTATGAATGCAGAATTGTCCGATCTTCTGCCTAACTAGCCTTTAGAAAATTAGAGATATTTTCAGTCCATCGAGTTTAAAAAGCAATTCGAGTACTCAAAGGATAACAACAAAACACAATTTATCAGCTCGCAGTAAATGGAATTCAGCGCTATTATATGGAGGCCTCACCATTAGTTTTTTTCAAATATTGTAAAGATGGTTTGGGAAAACAAAACCTCTTTGGAACGTGCAGTTTTATAAGCAAACAAAACTAATAACAGCTCCTTTGAATAATAAGCCAGAAATGTACTTTGTAATAGATCCTATGTACAAAATACAGTCAAGTTACACCTACCAATAATTCGTAAACACAAAAATTCACCGGGAATCTCCACTTTGAGTATTACAAAAAAATAAGACTTTTAGTCTTGCATTTAAAATACATTGACACCATATCATCACATCTATTATTCAATTTTCAGCAAATATTCGCCTAATCCTTCCGTGCGAATGGCATATAGGTTGCCAGTAATTATACCTGCTGGGGTGAATGGGCCTCTGGTCATGCTGGAAAATAAAGCACCCGTCCGGAAATGGGCCACCCAGAATGAAGGGAATGAGAACTTGTTCGAGAATGTCCGCATAGGCTGCTGCAGTGAGTGCTCCATTTATCCGATATAGCGGCCCAAGCCCTCGGTGTGTTATGACACCCCACACATTGACGGACCGGCGCCCGCTAGCGGCGACGTGTTGCGTGTACTCTGGTTTGTACCTGAAACAAAAAAGAATAGACATTTTGTATTTTGTTTGTTACCCAGTAGCTTAAATCGTTCCTGAAATTCTCATACCAGCGTTCAAATGAAACGTTAACTAGTTAATTAGAGCTCTCAGATGCTACTAGGAATACAAAACTAGAAAAAAATAAAATTAGCGCTGTCACAGCTGCCGTAAACATTGCATAATTTCTTCTTAACAAATTGACTAAAACAAATACAAGTATAAAGTCAAAATGTCTCTTCTATGTACTTATACACAGGAAACTGTATGACTTGCCGTGCACAATACGGCCGCCACGCGCGCCGCTGTCGGTCCCACTTGCTGCTGAAGGTGGATTCGTGCGTGAACACAACGTTCATTCATTCCTCAGTCGTCCACAAAAGGTGCCTAGTGGCAAACTCCAACCTAAGCGCCTTGTTTTGTCGCATTAAAAGTGGCCTCTGGCATGATATTCTACTGCGGACCCCGAACGAGCGAAGACGCTCTCTGATGGTAGTAAGAGATAACAGTAGGCCAAGTTTCTGTTGAATCTCCGGGGCTGTAGTAAAAGGGTTGTCATAGGCTGCAGACGCAATCAGCCTGTCCTCTTCTTCAGTCGTCTGCCTTGGGCGTCCACCTCGAGCCGCGCCTTCATTTCCACCCTCTTCCAAAAAGGCCCGAACAATGTGTGTAATGCTTCCAAGAGAGCACCCGACCTCAGCAGCAATGCTTCTCCTCGTCCGACCTGCTTGAAGAAGGGTCGAGATTTTAACCCTTGTCGCCTCGTCGATTTGCGGCATCCTACGTCGTGTGTCGTTCTGACAAAATTTATTCGAACGACACCTGGTTTTAAACTCTTGCGGTCCTGTGACGTAAGCAGTGCCACCCACTGCTTTTGACAGTGCAACGTCCAGAAAATATTTGCCGGTCAACTGCTCTAAGATAAGGTAGCTCGGAGCTCTAGGAAAAAAAATCATGTGCATAGGCATGTCTGTCGATAAGGAACGCACAAGCGTTTAAGCAAGATGTGGGCTTTCGAATGGGCCGACAGCAGGATGGGCTGCTTTCTGCCAGCCACCCCTTCTTGGAAAATGGAATGTGGTTTCCACTCTCGCTATCGGCGTGCTGGGCAACGATTGCGCCGCGTGTCGCGATTTTCGGCTTCAGTCATGAATCACTTGTGCCAATATTTTTCCGTTGAGACTTACTTGAACAAAACAAGCCCTTCAACGCTTCTGTACACTTCGAAATAACGCGAGCTAAGAGCTATGGCTATACCTGCGCCGGCATAGTAGAAAAACGTTTCGCATGACGGTTAATTTTCAAGTTAGGCTCATTAGGCAGTTATAGCATATCGTTACCGCGTTTGCGTTACCGTTTACCGGGTTTGCGGGAGTCGACTGCGCATGCGCGAGAGTTACCGTGAACGGTAACTAACCGGCATGGAATTTTGCGTCGAAACGACTTTACCGTGGTGACGCGATATCCCGGGACGTCGAGAAAGCGCGAGAAGAGCCAGTAGCCAAGCCAAGTCATTTTGCCAAGTGGAGGTTGAGGAGAACAGAGCAATGGCGGCTGCGCACATCGACAACCACGATACGAACATGCAGCGGCGATACAGAATGCGCTACTCCGTGGCAGACGACATTGCGCTTTTGCAAGAGGTCGTGAACCTGAACCCGTTCGCTGACCAGCATTTACGGGCTGAGGTCACTGAAAATCTCGTCGCGCTGACGGGTAAGCCATTCACGGAGAGAAGCGCTAAGGAGCGCGTTGACTTGGTCCTCACCCGCTTCCTGAATGAAGAACGGGCGTGCATCAGGCGGTAAGTGTTTTTCATTGCACATTTTTTTGCGAAATGCATTCAGGCTCCTTGCAAATTATACGTCTTGTAACCAGGTCGGGGACCGGAGAGGACTACTTAGCAATGGATCAGCTCCTGCGGCAGGTTGCCGACCTCTGCAAGGAGTTTGGACACAAACTTCGCCGGGTTGCACTCCGCCAGAGCCGCGGGAGGACGGAGAACAGTGGGCGGATTGGGGCTACAGCCCGTTGTACTGCTCGAGATCCAGCGACTGACGGCAGGGTCTTGGTAGCCCTGGACGGTCATGCCGAGTGGCTAGCAGCGGGGCTCAGCCCAAGTAGAGAAAAACGTAGGCAGCTAGCACGGCCTCGTGTACCCTACTTTGCAGACTGTGTGCGAACTGTTCATTTTGTTCGTGTGTTTATTCAGTGCAGCCCATGCCCCGTCAGCCCATCGTGGTCCTGTGTCGGGCTACAGCCACTGACATCACGTGCACGCTACGTGGAATGGTTTTTATGCGACGCCGTACATGTTGCGAACTGGACAAGAGAGTATGATTACCTCGTTCATTTCCTTGGGTGGAAACCGCGAGTTGCTTCTTGCAGTACACAACATTAGTTTCTGTGGCCCTGCATCGAGCCAGAACTGTAGTTGAGACTTGCTGCTGATTATACTGACCATATGAAGTTAGTCCCTGCTATTCAGCTACAGCTGACATTGTTTGGACTTGACCCTAAATGCTTACTTTCTTACACAAATCAAATTAGTGGGTACACTGCTGGCATTCCGCATTTGCACACAGCTTGCCGACACTGCTGCAAACTCCCTACTTGCTGAATGTGTCGTTACTTTCTCAGTGGGACCGGTACGTACTTTTACAAAGACTCTTGGCTTTACTATTGTGGCACAGTGTGCCTTGTAATATTTTGTGTATTTTAAACACGGGAATCGAAACCACAATTAGTGTTCCAAGATCATTTCATGCATTGTAACTTTATTGTGTACTAAAAGCACAAATCGTCAGCCAACACACACAAGAAGTTAAAATTGTTTGGCTATTGTGATGCGTTTGAACTGCCATGACCTTTTTACTCGTGCTTTCAGGCTTTTCAAAATTGCGCAGGCACTGTCACCTGCGGAAATTCTGCTCGAAGGCATTTACGTGGATGCCGATACGCCTCCTGGATGTTCGAGCGTCCAGCAGAGCCAACCGCCTCCACAAAGTTTTGACGGCAGCACTCCTGGCTGTTCGAGCGACCAGCAGAGCCCACCGCCCCCGCAAAGTTCTGCCGGCAGCACTCACAGTCCTTATGGCGAACCAAGCCTGGATTTAACCGGCATGAGCTGTCAGGAAGCACCTGTGGTGCACAGCCGCTGTAGCCACAACAAACTCCTCGGCAAAGGCCACCTCTGCAGGTCATCCACCCGGGCAACAGGCGAACCACTCCAGCACGAGGTGAGGAGGAATGATGTCAGCCCCTTGAATGACTGCAGTTAGCCTTCTTCACATAACTTCTAACAGGTAACATTTCCACCCAGCACAAGTATTGTAAACTGAGGGTTAAAAAAGAAATGCTACCAAGCCTACTGTAACTGCGTGGTGATGCACGTACCGCGCTGTAAGAGTCCACGTGTGCTGGTTTTATGGAGTCCAGCGAAAGCAAATCACGACGGCCTCATCTGCCAATCGTAATGAGGTTCTCTCCACGTTTCACCAGTTTACACGGCCCACCATACGGGAACTGGAGTAGATTAATTCTTATTTCTGAGGAACTGGCGTGTGCTTTGGAATGCATTGTAGCACCAGATTGTTGTCATGCCCTGGTGCTTCCCAGTCACTGTGCTGTTCTGTACTTCCGTTCAAACGTTCAGTAATTTGCACTTAGGTTCCCCTTGTGGCTCACATTAGTGAGCATGTACTATTTTTTTATTTTTTTATTCTACAGCTGATCTTTTGTTTACTTTTCAAGTGAAAAATACTCATTGCATGTACGGGTATTTATTCTTGTCTATTCTGTGCAGGTATGCAAAGGCACGGTACCACCCGCGACTTTCTGCATGAACGAGGCAAGAGAGAGCAGGAGACCCAATGCAGGCGGCTCGCGCTGGAGGAGCGCCGACTTGACTTCGAGATGTTGAAGCACTCAGAAAGCATGCGCGAACGCGAAAAGTAGCGGGAGGCCCTAGCGGAGGAGTGCCGCCTTAGTGCTGAAGAGTGGCGCTCGCACATCACGTACCAAGAAGCGCAGCTGAGGCTCATCGAGAGCCTCATTGAAAACATTCAGAAGTAAACGCCTAAGCAACCATGGCTCTGTGTTCCATCTCGTGCTTGCTTGCCACCATGACAAGATGCAGGCTAAGATTTTGCGACGGCCCCTCTGCAGGTGTTTAAGATGATGCCGGGAGAAGGAGGGGGTTAATCAGCTGTGGCCAGACTTTATTTCGCTAAAATTGGCAGAACGACAATGGTTAAAGTGCGATGCAGCTGCACTGATGTAATGATGCCGTGTCACTGGCACGTTGAGTGCGTGGTACACTATCCCATACTCGCTCGTCATTACATCTGGCCTGCATGGCCTGGAACAAGGTGCTCTAGAAGTGCCAAATTCTAACAGTACGTTGTTTTGCATTTGTGACTAGTTGATCAGCTATGAATGATCAGCTATGAATGTTGATCAGCTATGAAAAGTTTAGTGGGCAAAACAGAGAAAAAAGATTTAAGATGAGGTACGAGCAATTTTATTTTTTGCTGGTACACAATACAGCACACATGGAACGAGCATAAGAAAAAAACAAGCATAATGCCACAGAATTGCGGTGTAAAGGAGTACAGAAGATAAGGTATTTTCAAAATACCCATGTAAATGCTTAAAGGGGCCATGTAGACTAAACATGTTTCGTTCACTCGAAAGATTGCCTCGTTAAAATACTACCAACACCACTTCGCACAAATAAGCTCTGTAATTAGGGAAAAAATCCTGGGCCATCTCCACTAACGTCAAATTTGGGGATGGGCGAAGCATGCAGTTGGAGTAAGAGGTATACAGCTTTGCTGGAAAAGACTTTGAAGCACGGAGCGTATTTAGCCCGAGGCATGGGAAAACAAGTGTCCCGGTGCTTTAGTACCATGACTACATGAGACGACGCCGCTAAGAGGCTTCGTTCCTATAAGGGAAGGGCCCACCCGCTCATTTCCCACAACAGAACCTGTGATGTCATTTGTGCCAGCTCTGCAATTGGCTGAGGGCATCAAAAGCAAACGTAAATTAGGCAGGGCTTATAAGCTTTCCGAACGAGGTATTTGCGCTTAAAATTAGGGCACATTCTTTTTACAGCAGTAAGAATGGTGGGGTAAACAGCGGAAGGTACGAAATTACACGTAAACCCAGAAGTACTGATGGCTACTGCTGTTGGTACTGCACGCACCATGCATGTTTCAGCTGCACAGCAATGTGGCTATTCGGGGTTGTCTCAGATGACACTGGCCGAGTGGCGTAAGCAATTGTGTCTTACGTGACCGTATTTGTCGAGTGAACACCATGTTTCATGAAACGATTATGTTCTACCTTAACAAAAACAAGCCAGGTACAAATACGGTCAAAATAAAGCAAAAGCACAAAACGGCAACCGTTTTCTGCCTTCTGCCTAGATGGTAGCGGCATCTAGGTTGACAACGGGAAACAAGGAAACAGTAACTTGAAGACCAATTCATGTGATGTCATTGCAGATGTCATGAAAACGCATGATTTGGTGGGAGAATGAAAATTTTAACCTAAATTGGTTAACTTCTCAGTGAATAAAGCATTGTTTGCTTACGGACAAGCACTGGGGGCACGGTAAAACATGAAATCTTTCAAATAAACAAAAACTTCTATTTTGTCAGCATGGCCCCTTCATGTCCTGTCATAAGGAAGATGTTGAGAAGTGCTGAGCTTTGGAACTGTAACAATGCCCCCTTGACCCCCTTTATAACCTACACGGAGCTCTGGTATGGGCAACTACACATTTGAAGGCGAGAGTGGAACAAGGTATTCGTCAAGGGCAGGTGGGTCCAAATTAAAGTACATGCTAACTTGGCTGTCGTACAAGCATGTATGTGCATTTGCCAGGAGTGTGGCGACCTTGTACATGGGCCCAACATTTTGCCTGCTCATTTTTTTATTCTTGTGAAAATCAACAAATGCAAACTCCGCTGCCATCTTCCCAAATCCCCATTCCACCGCCAGGCGGAGAGCACTCATGCGCTTATGGAACCAGGCTTCATGGGGCTGCAGCCTGGCACCTCCAAATGGCTTGTACAGCAGCGGCCGGAGGGGGTATGCGGGATGGCCATAATTGACATATGGGTGACCCATCCTGGCCTTTTCCAGGTTATCATAGAGGCGGGTCTCCCTAAGGATTCCTAAAATACAGAAGCAGCTCACACAAAAGGCCAGTAACACAAACGCAAGCACAATGCAAAATCATGTGTTAAGATGTAGTTTGGTCGGCTTGTACTTGTCCTGAATGGCTTTATGAACGGTGCGTATTAACATTCGTATCTAAAATACTTTTCTTGTCACAACTTGCATCTTAGGATACCTAACACATGGGCTCAGCAAAAATGTGGAGCTGTTTTTTTTGCCTTTACCAATAAACTGGGTGGAAGCCTGCTTTCTGTTTTTCATTGACTAGTGCATGTGCAGTTTATTGGCCCTAAATGAACAGCTCATATTTTTTCACTACCTCAATGGTATAGCTGCTCACTGCCAGGCTTTACAAAGTAGTACTTATCATTCGTTGATGCACCTTTCGGCTACTGACAAGCCTTCCCGACTTCAAGCGTGCCACGCAGAAATTTTTAGATGCGGCGCATCTCTTGCTCTGAGGCATGTCCCTCCTGCGTCGTCGGCGTCCGTCCGCACGCCACCTGCTCATGCGCGACTCTCCTCCGTTCGTCTATCCCACAGCTGTGCGCAACTCTCTCACTCCAGCGCATTAGCATAACGACAGCTGGCGCGCTTGGTTGGCGCGCGCGTCGCTGCGTTAACGCTGCGTTAACAGCTGCTCCGGTGCGCACGTGCGCGCATGCGCGACTCTCTCCCGCGGTCTTCTCTCCTTCAAGCGCTGTGAATATAAAGCGGGTATCGCTCCGCGGCGGTTCAGTCAGCGCTCGCTCTCGTTCTTCTCGAACATCGACGATGAAACCAAGATTCGACCACTGCTGCGGCAACCGCTCACTGTGCACTTTACGACCATAAAGTCATCATTCTTAAATGTAATAAAGAGCTGGGTGGTGGTCGCTAAAACACGTGTACTCTATCATTTCGCGTATGCATGCGCCGCATCACACCAGGGTTCCCTCGCGTGGAGATGGGGGCAATTCTTTCCTTAGCAAAAGCTGCAATAAGGAGGGGTGGCTTTAATCTTAAAACTAAAGTAAAATGGAGAGTCGAGCTAGTTGGTGAACATGCATCGTTGAAAATTAAGTTCGATCTTAATTTTCAATGATGCATGTTCACCAACTATATGTAGACGACGTACAGACATATTTTAAATCATGTAATATGTCAATATGCGAACGTCAAGTCCAGCTTGGTGTCAAGAAACTTGCCGGCTGGGCACACAAGACTGGCTTTAAACTGAATCCTGTAATAAGCTCTTGGGTTGTGTTCTCCAGGCTGCGTGGGGTCCATCCGGACCCAGACATTACTCTTAATGGCGTGTCGCTTCCTGTGAACAAGCAGCCCAAGTTTTTAGGTGTTGTGTTTGACCACAAACTCACATTCATTCCACACATCAAGGAACTTAGCATAAATGTCTGAAAACAATGAATATCCTTAAGGTTCTCTCCCAACAGCCGTATGGGGCTGACAAAGAACTCCTGCTGTGCCTGTTGACTGCTTTGGTTGGGTCTCGTTTGGACTATGGCAGTGTGGTGTATGGGTCGGCGACCCAGTGCTACACTTGGGGCTACGTCTTGCGTCGGGTGCTTTTTGCACTAGCCTGGTCCAAAGTTTGTATGTAGAATGTAACAAGTGGTTCCATGAGAACCAGCGGACGTACATGGACTTGCTTTATGCTTTTAAGATTTCATCGCCGAATAAACATACTTTTTATCCTGTCTTTAACAACACATCCACATCTGTGCTGTTTGTAAATCGCCCATCCGTTCCTCTGCCCTTTTCACTTCGAGTGAGAGAGCGAGCCTCGGATCTCAGCGCTTCGTTTTTAGATGGGTACATATCCTTTTCGGACATTTTACCGCCTTGGAAAGTTCGTCCTGTGTCCTGCCACCTTTCTTTTATGAAACTTGACAAAAATCGGGTACCGCGAGCTGCAATACTGCAGCAATTTCTGTCTTTGCAGTTTAAATACCCATCTGCAGAATTTTACAGTGACGCTTCTAACCTACACTATGGTGTCCTGCGCTGCTCATGGTCCGAATTTCAATGCTGCCAGAACCTCGAGCGTGCACACAACAATTTTCTCAGCAGAAGCGTATGGAATTTTACTGATTGTACGACACATTCCTGAAAATCAAATTCCAAATTCCAGCACCTATACAGATTCTTTGAGTGTTGTTCGCGAACTTTCATCGCACAGGCCCCCCATAAACCACATAGTTAATCTTGTATTCAACACTATCATGTCTGTGCATGCGCAAAAGCATGAGCTGCTCCTCTGCTGGGCCCCAGGACACGCTGGGGACGAGTTGGCAGACGAGAGGGCCGCTGCTGGTGCACTCAGCAACACTGTAGACATAACAACCGTACCATATACAGACCTTACGCCACACATAAGACAACACTTGCGTAGAACATGGCAAACACACTGGACTGAACAGACAGATAACAAGTTACTCGTTATAAATCCACGCTTGGGCACATGCACCACTGACACACACAATAGACACACGGAAGTATAGGCTACGGATAGGGCACAGCCATGGAACGCACTCGTATCTGCTCACAGGATCTTCAAGACCCCAGTGCAGCACATGCGGAGAGGCCCTATCTGTAGTTCACGTACTCATTCAATGCACAGCACTTCACACAACGCCACGAAAACACTTCCCACAACTATAAAGACTACACGTCCCAATACACCCAGCGTTTTTCTTCTCTGACGATCCCATGTTATCTATCAAGTCTCTTTTTAAATATTTAGAAGAAGTTAAATTTTTAGACCTCATCTCATACCACACATGATCACTCCGTGGCCCTAGACACCAGCCATGCTCACTGTCGTTTTCTGATTTTACGTGTTTTTTCTCACTAATCTTAGTGTTTCCAGTTTCTTTTAACCATTGTTCTGGCGCTCCTTGCCCCACTTGGCCTTGCGCCATTAACATCCAACCGTCATCATCATCAAATGGCTTTTGTGGGTAGCATTCACCAGCTGTATGCCATTAATAAGTTTAATTGAGCTCTTGGTGCTTTGCAAAGCTTGCATCCTCCTCGTGTGTCTGTCACTCAAACTAGTGGGAGCAGTTGCTCACCATGAAGCACAATGTGTCTTAGCACTTGGTTTTCGAAAGCGTTTAAAGCATCATTAAACCTGAGACAGTATCCGCTCGCTGTTGACAGTGAAAAAATCGTGTAACTATGGTTATTTTGTGCAGCCCAAGTTGAGGCCCTAATGTACAGCACTGATTTAGCATTGTGGCCCCACACAAAAACTGGCATGTATACTTGTGTTGAATATTGCCAGCGGTATGCAGTTAACTGTCCACAGTTTGTGTGGGTAAGTTATGACTTCGACTTGTCGGAGGTGCAGTAATTTTATCTTTGACTGGAATGTAAATGCTCGCTAGTGTGGGCTGTGTTTGCAAGTGTGTGTTCTGGAGTTATGCATTCCTAGAAATGAACCCAGTGCCTTGGCCATGGTATGCTTCTGGAAAAGGTCAGCTTGCTTTTAGTGCACAGAGTACCCTTTGGCCACTCCCCACAGATACTGGCCTGTCAGTCCGTAATGCAAGGTGCTCCGTTGGTGGGCCATATGGAGTATTGGAAGGCCTTAGGGTCTTCACGGCAAGCAAATGTAGAGGCGTATGAGAGGAAGGGGCGCACTTTCGCCCCCTGGAAGTTCCCACTGGGCAGTGTCTTTGTTACAACCCTTCTCTCTGAATTTCGGCTAGCTGAGGCCATGCTTTTTCGGGAGCCGTGGCGGGCACTTCTAGCTGGGCTCGAAGAAGGCTGGCATGAGCTTTAAGAAGCAGTGCAAGTTGGGTCTCGCTCGTGTGTGGGCAGTGGCTGGGAATGAAAGTGAACGAGACCCCGTACGGGGCACCTTGAACATAAGTCACGGGGTACATGGTGACGGTATTGGCGACATCGCGAACCCCAAGCCCCCAAACGTAAGCTGTAGCCAACCATGGCGATGTGTTTATAGGTGGAGGGTGAGAAACCACGAAAGGTGGCAGTCGGAGCCGTGGTCAAGCTCGAGCCGATGGGCTCCCTGTCTGCTTACCAGGCAGGGAGCTCTGGGACCTGTCTCGGCATCAGGGCACACCGAGTGAAGACAGTACCCCCGTCCACGGCTTTTTTTCTGTGCTGTAGAGAAAATTCCAACCCATACACCTCATTCCCTTCTTATAACGTGATCAGCCTCTGAAAAGAGGTCGAACCAAAGTCTTGTTTCCTCACCTCCCAACCATACCGTTTCCAAAGTCTGACAACTACTCTCGTTTCCTTGTCATTGAATCGCTTGAAGCAGCCCGTCTGGTTGCTTCAAAATCAGTATTTTTTATCACAAAGTATTTTGAAGGAATAATTGGGAAAGCCTACAATGGATGAACAGGTGAAGTTCTAGTTGGGATGAAGAACCAGCAACAGGCCACAAAGCTTCCTGCTCAGACTAAAATGGTCGATCTGGACATCGGGGTCACACCGCACCGCTGCCTCAACAGCTTGCAAGGTGTGATCTCCGAGACAGATCTGCAAACTTAAACAGGTGTTGACCTTCTTGAAGGATTGAAACATCAGGGTGTCACAGCCATGTGCTGCATCACGATGCACAGAGATAATAGCCACCAAACATAATATCCTAACATTCAACCACTGACCGCTTCCTGACCATGTAAATGCAGGATTCATCTGGTGTTCCATTTGTCCCTGCATACCGAACCCTAGGTTGTGCAAGTGCCAGCGGTTCAGTCATGTTAAGACCTCTTGCAGCGGCAAAACAATCTGTGCAAAATGCGACACTCAGGACCACCCCACTGACAACTGCGACTCCACCACCTTCCCATGTGCTAACTGCCGTGGACCACATGCGGCATGGTGCTGCACCTGTGGGAAATTTCAAATGGAAAAGAAAATAACCGATGCGAAAATAAGAGAGAACATCTTTTCAGAGGCGTAAAAGATGTGCACCTTTTACCCTCTGGGAAGGTACGCCGATGCAGCCCGCCAGGGGGTGGAGCGGCGTCTTGCTGGTATCGGCGGAGACTCACTACCACGATTCGTACTTCGTTCCGCCACCACCCCCCGCTGAGTTGCCTTAGGTAGCCCAACCCGTCACCACCCCTTGCTGAGCCAGCAGCATTTGTGGTGGCAACGGTCCTCATCAGGACCAATGCTGCTCCGGCCCCTGCTTCCGCATCCTCCCTGCTTCCACTGGAAGCTGCCGATGAGAGGGACACGGGGGGCTGCATCGGCTCCCATCCCTGCCGCACCGACCGTGCCACACCGACCGAGGGTGGTGCTCCTAACACCTTCGGCAGTAGCGACTCAAACAACTAGGGCAACCGAACGGGTGCTAAGTTCAGGGGGCCCTGTCCGCCGGGCACCTCCGAGACATCAGAAGAGGACATGGACGTTGGGCTGTTCCTGCCTGCATCGCAGTTCAAGGAATGGGCTGTGGCGTCCAAGAAAACAGAGAAGCATGAAAAGGCCCCTCCGAGAGTACGAGCACTGAAATACTAAACAAGAACACACACACACACACACACGCACACACACACACGCACGCACGCACGCACACACACACACACCAGTAGCTCTTAAATGTTCATAATGGGAAGAGAAGATATCATGTAATAGAACTGTGGAGGCCTTAAAAATCTTGATGATGTGTACAAGATACTGCATGCTAATCATCCAAGTGTCGTGTGCCTCCAAGAAACACATTTAAACTCCAAACACACAAATTTCTTGAACAGTTACATAGGATTTAGGAAGGACAGAGATGGTGGCAGTGCATCTTCAGGTGGTGTGGCCATAATTGTCTGAAGATCCTTGGTGTGTCACACTATACAATTAGACTGTCCTTGAGACTGATTTAGATTCATAATCTTCAATAGGGTAATACCTAACAGTATGCTCCATTTACATCCCTCCTGACTTCCAGCTCTTGAGTTCAGATTTCGAGGGCCTGGTAGATCGGCTACCTGAACAATGAATCCTCACAGGCGACGGGAATGCACATAACTCTCTTTGGGGCTCTGTTCGCACGGATGCCCGAGATCGCCTCAATGAGAAATTCTTAACATCGTCGGGTGCATGCCTTCCCAATAAGAAACAGGCGACATACTATAATATAGTACACAACACGTATTCACACCTTGACTTGGGTATTGGTTCTCCAGTTCTCTTTCCATGTCTTGAAAGGGTTGTGTGCACTGACCCATATGGTAGTGACCACTTCCCCACCTCACTAACGTATATGGTTAAAGTCCCAAGCAGTCCATCTTCCTAGAGAAGGTTCAATGAAGTAAGAGCAAACTGGAATACATTTACAGAGACATCCAAACTACACAACATGTTCATAAGACACCTACACGTTGAACAGGCAACCCAACTCATTATTTATTTATTTGTTTATTATTTTACTTTCCAGATACTGCGGACAGCAATGCTGTCCAAGCAGGGAGGGTTACAGAGAAGATGCCAACAAGCGTTCAAAATAATTTGCATCACAGCACTCCACAAAATCAGATGGCAATGCATTGCAGCATTCAATTGTTCAAGGGAAAAATGATTTTTGAAATATTTTAGTGTGGGCAAAGAATGGTCGTATCGTTTTTGAGTGGTTCAGTCTGGCTGAACCGTGTGGAGCAGGGAGTAGATATGTATCACTGTTCAAGCCAATTTTTTGTGATAAAGCAAATACAAAAACTTAAGCTTGGCAATCTGCCGTCGCTTCTGGAGTGGTTCTAACACAAGCTGTTTTAACATATTAGTAACGGATGATCGGAGTCTGTAATCAGAAACAATGAATCGTGCAGCTAGCCGTTGGATCCACTCAATTTTTTCAATATGTTTTGTGTAGTGAGGACACCATACAATTGATCCATACTCGAGGACTGGTCGGATTAATGTGCGGTAAGCCTGTAGTTTAACTTTTTGCGGTGAGCGCCTCAGCTTTCTGCGCAGAAAGCAGAGCTTTTTAAAAGCTCTGTTGCAAATGTCGTCGTAATGTGTGTCCCAGTTAAGGCTTTTTGTAATAGTTAGGCCCAAATACTTAACAGAAGATACAGTGTTAATATACCGCGTTCCGATTTGATAGCGATGAGTCAACGAATTTTTTCTGCTTGTTATTGTCATAGAAACTGTTTTAGAGAAGTTAATTAACATTCCATTACGCCCGCACCAGTCCGTGAGTTTACACAGGTTGTTATTCAAACGAACTTGGGAATCGCTGTTATCAATAACAGAATAAAGAACACAGTCATCAGCAAACAATTTCGCATGTACATTTTCATCAAGATACTTCCCAATGTCATTTATGAATATCAGAAAAAATAATGGTCCTAGTACCGATCCTTGTGGGACCCCTGACAAAACCGGTAATACGTTAAACCTGTAACCATTACATTCAACAAACTCCATGCGTTTTGACAGGTAGGACTGAATCGATAGCACCAACTTTTGCGGTATACCTGCTTCTTTTAACCGCTCAACCAGCTGCACATGGGGTACCCGATCGAAAGCTTTGGATAAATCCAAAAAGATGGCGTCAATTTGCTGTGTCTTGTCGATTGCGGAGGCAAAATCGTGAATAACAGATACCAGTTCGGTAACCGTAGAAACATGTTTTCGAAATCCATGCTGATATTCAACAAAAAACTGTTTGGCTTCTAAATAGTTAGATATATGACTAGCGATAACGTGTTCCATTAGTTTGCAGCATGTGCTGATCAGAGAGATTGGTCTGTAATTAGTAGGAGACAGCTTATCCCCGGCCTTGAATACAGGTATAATATTTGCCAACAGCCAGTCTATCGGTAGGGAGGCTTCATCAAGAGATGCATTAAAGATGATGTACAGATACTCAGAAATAACCTCCGCGTACCGGTGCAAAAATGCATTTGGTAAGTCATCAGGACCAGATGCTTTTTTAGTTTTAATTTTCAATAAAAGATCCAAACTTCCCTCACGACTTAAGCCCAGGTCAGGCATGGTGGCACAAGGAGACAACGAGGTACTTATGGAAGCGACAGAAAGGGGATCGGTGAATGAGCCATGGAAGGTAGAATTTAGTTCATTGGCAATAGCTTCGGTATTAGTGACAACTAATCTGTTAATGTTTAATTTTTCTATGCCACACTTGGAGCCAGATAGGAATCGCCAGAACTTTTAGGGGGCTTCTTTTAAAAAAAGAGGCAAAGTATGATTGTGGAATCTGGAACGAGCACATTGTAGTTTGGCAGTCAGCTCTTGTTTGAGAGTTGAAAAGTCGCTGCCATGGTTGAATTTATTTTCCCGCCTTCGTGCAATTCTGCACTTCAGATGAATTATTTCACGGGTTATCGAGGGATTATTGCGCTTTGTGGTCCTCTGACGAAGTGGAACAAATCGGTCAATGCACGACAGTATAAGCGTCTTAAACTTCGACCAAAGTGTTGAAACATTGTCCCCGTGGCCGAAGTAGGAAAGACCAAGGTGCAAGTAATCGAGAATGGATTCATCATCGGAAGCCAATAAATCACGAAATGTTTTAGAAGTAGCCTTTCTTTTAGTTTTGTTGACATCGAAAGCCACTGTAACTAGTTTGTGGTCGGCTATCCTGTCTTCAGTGGTGACAGAGTGTTTTTCGGAAAAGTTTTTTACAAAGACAAGATCAAGAGTTGAATGAGAAGTTTCGGTGACACGTGTGGGTGCGTGTACTATCTGCTGCATATCATGCGAAAATGCGGCCTTAAGCAGAAGCCTAGTGCTATCAGTGTCATGCGATCCCGAGATGGCCAGATTATTCCAGTCAATTCCCGGGAAGGTAAAATTACCCGTTAGTATCAATTTTTGCTCGTTAAGCACGCGTCCCAAGTATTCAGTCACTGCTTCCAAATCAGAAATGGGGTTTCTCGGCGGCCTATAAAGGACGCCAAATAAAGTGGAAAGTCCACGAAAATTGATCTTGCAAAAAATAGTTTCATGGTTAGGGATCCTTTCTAATTCGGTAAAATGGACTTCATTTTTTGTTATAATAGCCACGCCACCGCTACGCCCATCACGGTGTCTCCGTAGTATTTTATGGGAAGGGGGAATAATTTCGCTGTCAATGTTGGAGGAAAGCCAAGTTTCTGTCACACCAAGTATGCGTGGGTCGTGCAAACATAATACTTCCTCGAGTTCACTTGCCTTATTAACCAAACTTCTTGCGTTCAACAAGGCAATGCGCAAATGTTTGTTATCGGTTCAAGAGGAGGCCGATTCTTGGTTGTCCTGTTTTTGCTGGCGTAATAAAAGTGGGCGCGCGTTTTCTTCGTCCCATGTGTAAACATCATTATCCACGCGCAGCCTATGATAATCAAGTGCCACTTTACACCCTTCGTCCTTGAACTGTTTCGCGTGTAGCCATAACTTTGAGCGCTTCACTAACGTGGCTTCGCAGAAATCATGGCTGATGGATATGGTTGATCTTTTCAGTTTCTTGCAGTTTTGCATAATGAGCATTTTTTCGTTGTAGTCAAAGAAATTCACCATAACAGGTCTCGGCTTCTTCGCACTCTTTTTACCGATCCGGTGTACCGTTTCAACTTATTTCGTTGCCACGCCCAGTTTGGTATGAAACACTTCGCTCAGCACACGCTCTCTTAGATAAGCAGGGGTTTCACCTTTCTGCTCAGAAAGCCC
Organism: Haemaphysalis longicornis; assembly: GCF_048455015.1. Classification (NCBI taxonomy): domain Eukaryota; kingdom Metazoa; phylum Arthropoda; class Arachnida; order Ixodida; family Ixodidae; genus Haemaphysalis; species Haemaphysalis longicornis. The sequence continues at coordinate 148,343,730 of NW_027526203.1, forward strand.
AAAAATGACTCTTATCTTCTCCTCCTATCTTCTAAGTCATCCAATTTTCTTTGCTGTGTCGCGATTATCTTCTTTAGCAACAAAACTACAGATTTCAGTTCAGCTATCTCCTCCGTGTGGCAAGCTATGGTTTCTAACGTGTCATTTATTTGGGAACGTTTTTCGTTCACCATGCTTTCTAATGTTTTCTGCGACTGAATCACTGTGTCAATCGAGCCTTGCAGGGCTGTTTGCATGTCGCTAATAAGTTTCGCAAGTTCAGCGTTCGATGGGCCTGGATTGCGTTCTACATCACCGGCAAGCAACAGTAATAACATAGTAAACACTTCATCAATCATTGAGATACACTTTGCCGGGCACGGCAGGACAATAAGGCATCTACAATCACTTCGCAAAGAAGGATAATCATATACCCTACGAACCTGTACAAAGAACAGGAGAGGATTCATTGTCGTGTCTGAGATGGTTCCGCCGTGCCCTCTGATCTGTAGCCCGGGGAAGCGGCTTATATGTTGCTGTGGCGGTGGCTCTGCTGTCGATGCCTGGATCACGGGACACGTTGCTGTACCACGTGGGTAATGCCGTGCATGAGGGGTGAGCTGAGTGCCGATAACGGAGTCGCTCCCCGATAGCCCGCTTGGTGGGCTTCATTCAGTGACGTTCCACAACGTGACCTGTACAAAGAACAGGAGAGGATTCATTGTCGTGTCCGAGATGGTCCCGCCATGCCCTCTGATCTGTAGCCGAGGGAAGCGGCTTATATGTGCTTGTGGCGGTGGCTCTGCTGTCGATGGCTGGATTACGGGACACGTCGCTGTACCACGTGGGTAATGCCGTGCATCAGGGATGAGCTGAGTGCCGATAACGGAGTCGCTCCCCGATAGCCCGCTTGGTGGGCTGCATTCAGTGACGTTCTATAACGTGACCTGTACAAATAACAGGAGAGGATTCATTGTCGTGTCCGAGATGGTCCCGCCGTGCCCTCTTAATGATACACAAACACTTGACACAACTATAAAGATAATACATACAAACTACACCTATCGTACTTTTAGGGGACGACCCCCTAATCACCCAAAAGCGTACTTTTAAGTTTCTTAGTGATGTAAAGTTTTTACACCTCATTATTTACCATGAATGTTGACACCCTGGCCCTTTACACCAGTCATCTTCATTGCCTTTTATGTTATTTCACGTGTATTTTTAAGTAAATGTTTTACACTTACTATCACCTCGTCCTCATAAAACAACTTTTCCCTGGCGCTCTTTGCCCATAGTCAGCCTTGCGCCATAAAACCCCAACCATCATCATCATCAACTCCTCACGATGCACATCCTCGCCGCCGCCGCCGCAACCAGAGAAGGCTGTGGTGGAATGAAGACTGTAGGTGAGCACAAGAGGCCCAGAACAAGGTGTGGGCTATCTTCATCAGTGCCACACATCGGATAACCTCCTTTTGTATAAAAGGGCAAAGACGTTTGGAAAGCGTGTGCACCGTGAGGCAAAACGAGCGCGTTTCACACACACAGTCTGGACAGGTATACGAAAGCTCAAAGGACATCAGACACACAGCTTGCCTCTGGTTAGTACAGCTGTTGTCACACTGCAAGACCAGGCTAGCACACTACACGAACACTTCCATGCAACACAAAACATCGGCAGAGAAAAATGACAAGTCAAAAACTGCTCTTACAAGTCTGAATTCACACTTCGTGAGTTGACGATGGCTCTTTCCACTTGTAATCATAGGTCGGCAGGCTCACTCACGAGTGCACCCGCAACCCCCCCTATCACCACTCACGAGTGAGGGGTGAGTGGGCCTCGCCATGGATGAGTAAGTGCGAGTAAGTGTGAGCACCACTCGCGGTGAGCCCCGCTCACCACTTGGGAGTGCGAGGGCCAGTCGAGGTGAGCCCATTCACGAGTGGCAAGTGCACTCGCGTGATTTGTGGGGCTTACCACGGTGAGCGCCACTCTTGCGCTTGCACTCGCCGTTGGCTATTCGTCGCAAGAGCCGCTCGCTGTAATGGTTGTTAATTGCGAGATTGCGTTTAGCTTCGGGAATATGTCGTCACTGCCCTCCTGCTATCGGGCACCATGTAATTAACTCTCTGGTGGCGTGTTGTTTTAGGAATAGGAATTGGATGGACGTCCGACGCCATAATGCACTGATACTTTTTCGTTGCATGACTCATGAAGGGACTGCTGTGCGCCCTCGCGTGCTAGTGGTGACAAGAATGGTTGAGTGAGAGTGGTGAGGATGACTGGTCAGATGGAGCGCGGGGGGTCAGGACGAGATGTAAGTGGGTCTACGAATGAATGTGAAGAAAATATATTTTTATGAGTGGGTGAGTGAGTGAGGGGTGTTAGTTTCGCCGGGGTATGCTTAGAATCCTTCAGCTCCAGGTGCAGACAACATTCAGGTGATGCCCTGGAACAAGTGAGAGGGAGGCTCTGTTGAAGGGAAGGTGAAGAGCTTTCTAAAAAAACGAGCTAGAGGTCGTTTCTTATGGTGTTTCGCCCGCTCTTTCCGAAAATTGAGGTGAAATTTGTCATATCTCAACGCAAAAGCCTTTTTTTTCATTAAAAGTGCGCCCACCACCCCAGGCAATTTCCCGAGCTCCGTCAGGGAATCTGATTGGTCGCAGGCTTCATGACGTCAACCATGGACACCCTTGGTCGGCTTTGACGTCGCAGCCGAACCACTGCAAGCATTGTTTGGGGTCAGTTGGTTGTAAGCTAAATTTCTGCTACGACTTTGCACCCGATTGCACATTTTTAACAATGGAAGGATTACGATACCTTGAAGACATCGGTATCAGTCCTTATATGTTCGAGCCAACTTTCCAATCGTGATCGCAGAGCACGGAAACCAGCAACAGCCGAGCTGTAGCTACCAGCGAGAGCGAGGTGGCCGCAGTTTCTCGAGCGGGAAAGGTTGACTGGTAAGTAGTATCGATTCCATTTAACGTCTAAGAAAGAATATTTGTAGCAACTCACGTGCATCGGGAATATGTTCTAGTTACACCTTTCTTTATTCGGCGAAGCAGCGCCGTGCCTGTCACGAAAGCTAATGTCGGCCGTGATGCAGCTTCAGACGGGTTAGATAAAAAAGGACGTTGGTCCGCGTGCATATATTGCGATCTGAATAACGCAGAGCATAGTCTCCTGTACAGGAGGCTACACGCAGAGCTGTGTTTTTTTTTTCAGCGTACATTGCGAGTGTTGCGCTTGCCAAAGGGCGCCGTTTATAACCCGTTGCATGCCCAGCTAACGCCCATATCACGTCGTGTACATCGCTAGTAAATTTACTAGAAAAATAGCACCTTTAGGAGTGATGATCAACCATGAATTTTCCTTCTGACGCACTCCCTCCTTTCCCGCCTTTACCGTGCATTTTGCTGCGCTGGATCCATATCAGTGGCGGGTGTCTGAAAACACACGCGGTTGCAACCAGGCGTGTTATGATTTACGACTGGTTCTTCGTATGGGTGCAAGGAAAATTGATCTTGCAAGCCCGTCCTTCGATATTGCTGAGCATTTACTTCTAACAGGTGTTCTTGTAAGTGCTGCAAAGAAATGGAGGATGAAGAGAGTTCATCTTGCTGCCAGGAGCTCACCGAGGTTACCAAAAAGCAAAAGCGGCCCGTGTGCATTACAACATCTAAACGATTTAGGGATGTGTGCTTAAAAAAAAAACACTGCTGGAAGTGTTCCTCATTCAACATGGGAAGAGCGCCCCTGCAGGTAGCAGCAGTGAGGCGAGGAAGAGGTAAGATAAGTATATATGCAGTACCTGCTGCAGACTTATATGCTTCATTTCACTTCTTTAGGGCACTGAGGCACGGTGTTTACAATCTGTTTGCTCTCATGACGTGGAAGGAACAGGCAAAGAACAGGCGCCAAATTCTGCACAGCTGTGTGCTTGTAGCTATTCGGAAAAGGTTTGCGTCGGCAGATGGGACCTACACTGGTTTCAAGCACTTCTGAAAGATACTGAGGTTGCCTGCCCAACTAGTAATTGTACCTCATTATTTTTCAATTTCCAGATTTGACGGCAAGCAAGGTTTCTTCTCATCACCAGAAACATGTTTTGCAAGACTGTGTTAGTGTGTTGTTTCTCACTTGGCACTGAATTGTGTATCAATAAAAGTAGCATAATCGCCACTACTGGTCTGTTTTAATGTTACTTGTGTCCTGTTTACTGATTTGTGCATGAAAAGATAACAAACCATTCTCTACAACCCGACAACAAGCTCATTTTATTTAAAAATTGGTACCCGTTATTCATATTTATTGAAGTGTACAATTTGATAAAGCACCCACATTTACTCTTTATGCAAGAAAGAAACAAAGTTCAGTAATTTACAAAAGAATTGCATGCTATTCACAACTATAACAAATCTGCACTACATGATGCAGAAGTACCATGAAACGCCAAAACCAATGAAAGGCTTTGCTAGCATGCTTCAATAGGTACTTGCGCCCAAGCAGTAGCTGGGAATTGGTCTGTCCTTGGGGTAGGGGGCAAAATAAAGAGCAAAATGAAAATCAAGGGGGGCAGCACTCACTTGATTACATTCAGCAATTATTAGCAATACATGGCAGACCAATACACTGGTGCACAAAAGAACACACTTGTTTGGGTTTTGGTTTGTGTTCAGTCCAGCAGCAGTGCTAACAAGGGCTCAAGAGCAACGTGCAATAACCCCGCACGGGGCACCTTGAGTATTCATGGTGACGGTGAGCAGCGACACCGCGGACCCCGAGCTCCCAACATAAGCCGTGTCCAACCGTGGCGACGTGTTTAAAGGTGAAGGGTAGAAGCCGTAAACGGTGGCCGTCGGAGCCTTGGTCAAGCTCCGGCCGATGGGCTCCCTGTCTGTCTACCAGGCAGGGAGCTCCGGGACCTCTTTGACTACCAGGGTAAGGTCAAAGGAGAAAGTACCCCCGTCTCCCTGCTTTTTTCTATGCCATATGGATAATTCAAAACCTCCCCCCAAACGTGATCGGCCCCCGAAAAGGGGCCGCACCGAAGTTTCTTTTCCATCCCTACCAACCATCAACACTCCGAAACCTGACAACTATCCCCGGTTTTTGGTCCTTGAATCAGTAGATAAATCGAAACCCGTCTCCTCCCAGTCTGTATTCCTTGTCTCCAAGTTCCTTGAAGGAATCATTGGCAAATCTTTCGAGGCAAAAAAACTACGAACAGGCGAAGTACTAGTTGAAGTAAAAACTCAGAAGCAGTCCGCAATCCTCCTGAAACAAACCCGCATGGCAGATCTGGAGATCAAGGTCACACCCCACCGCAGCCTCAACAGCTCTCAGGGTGTGATCTCTGAGGCAGATCTCATTTCTGAAACCGATGCCGACCTTTTGGAAGGCTTAAGGGATCAGGGCGTCACGGCTGTAAAGCGCATATTCATACGCCGCGATGACAAACAAATAGCCACTAAACACATTATCCTGACCTTCGATAGATCCATCCTTCCAGAATCTATAAATGCCGGGTATATACATTGCAATGTCCGCCCGTACATCCCGAACCCACGGCGCTGTTTCAAGTGCCAACGGTTCGGGCATGGCACAAACTCTTGCCGTGGCCGACTTACCTGCGCTAAGTGCGGTCAGCATGACCATCCCTCAGAAAATTGTGAATCCGAAACCTTCAACTGTGCCAACTGCCAGGGATCCCATGCAGCGTACTCGCGAAAATGTGAAAAGTTTAAGCAGGAGAAACAGATAATTAATGTCAAGGTAACAGAGAACATCACCTTCCCAGAGGCGCGGAAGAGGTTCGCCTCTTTCCCCCTGGGGAGGTACGCCGACGCAGCTCGCCGGGGGGCGGAGCGGCGTCTTGTTTCGGCGGGGACCCAGTACCGCGAGTCGGACTTGGTCCCGCCCCCGGCCCCCCCCCGGGGTTGCCTCTGGCAGCCCAACCCGCCACCGCACCGCCTGCTAAGTCAGCAGCGGCTGTGGTGGCATCCACGTCCGTTGGGGATGCTGCTGCACCCTCTGTTTCCTCCTCTCCACCGGCCCGAAGCACATGCGAGGGCCCGGAGGAGATGGAGCTGGAGGAAACCGCAGCAGTTCCCACCTCCGCCGCACCGCCTGTGCCACCCGGGGCGCTCCTGACGCCCTCGGCGGTCGCGGCCAAAACGAAGGGCACCGCAAAGGGTGCCAGGTCCGGGGGGTCCGGTACGCCGGGTACCCCTTCCAAATCAGATGATGACTTGGATGTGGGACCCTTCCTGTCTGCTTCGCAGCGGAAGGAACGGGTCCCCCCATCTAAACCTCCGGAGGAGGTAAAGAAACCCCGTCCAAGAGTCCAAGCCCCGAAAGACCCTACATAAATAGTCACACTCCAGTAGCTCTACTACATAATAATGGGAAGAGAAAATATCGTTCAATGGAACTGCAGAGGCCTTCTAAATAATCTTGACGACGTCTATGAGATTCTGCATGCTAATCAGCCAAGTGTGATGTGTGTTCAGGAAACACACCTGAATTCTAAGAACACAAATTTCTTGAATAGTTACCTGGTATACAGAAAGGACAGGGTTGGCTGCACACACTCTTCTGGCGGTGTGGCCATAATCGCCCGCAAATCCTTAGCATGCCACCCTGTCACCTTGAACACTATCCTGGAGGCTGTGGCAATTCGAACGATAATATTTAATAGGTTGATAACGGTATGCTCCATATACATTCCTCCTGATGTTTCACTTTTAAGCTCTGACTTCGAGGCGCTGGTTGACCAGCTGCCCGAACCATACATCCTGACAGGCGACCTTAATGCTCACAACACTCTTTGGGGCTCTTCTCGCACGGATGCCCGAGGTCGCCTCATAGAGAAATTCCTTACATCTTCAGGAGCATGCCTTTTCAACAGTAAACAGCCTACATACCATAACATAGGACACAACACATACTCATGTCTTGACTTGGCGATTGGCTCCGCAGTTCTCTTTCCTCTTCTCGAGTGGGGTGTGGGAACTGACCCATATGGCAGTGACCACTTCCCCTACCTCACTTACATATATAGATAAAGGCCCAAGCAGTTCATCTTCCCATAATAGGTTCAATGAAGCACGAGCTAACTGGAATACATTTACAGAGACATCCAAACTACACCACACATCCATAGGACACCTACACGTTGAAGAAGCTACCCAACTCCTCACGGCGCACATCCTCGACGCCGCCGAAAAGTCCATTCCCCACGTCTCTGGTGCCCCGCGCAACCAGCGGAGGCCGTGGTGGAATGAGGACTGTAGACGGGCGCGAGAGGCCCAGAACAAGGCGTGGGGTATCCTTCGTCGGTACCCCACGTCGGGAAACCTCCTCTTGTTCAAACGGGCCAAGGCATTAGGAAAACGTGTGCGCCGTGAGGCAAAACGAGAGAGTTGGCGTACATTCATAACATCCATAAACTCCTACACAGACACACGGAAAGTATGGACACGTATACGTAAACTCAAAGGACAACAGACACACAGCCTGCCCCTGGTCAGTACAACAGGGGACACTCTGGAAGACCAGGCTGACACACTCGCACAACACTTTCAACACGTGTCCAGTTCAGCACACTACACGAACACTTTCCTGAAACATAAAGCCTGTTGTGAAAAGAAGTCCCTACACGACAACAACAAATCACAGACATCGTACAACTCCCTGTTTTCACTACATGAGCTGAGGGCTGCTCTGAGCACGTGTAAACCCTCAGCTCCAGGCCCAGACAACATTACATACACAATGATACAACACCTACACGCAGACACACTTGAAGCACTTCTACATCTATATAATAAAATATGGCTTTCGGGGCACATTCCACACTCTTGGAGGGAGGCCATTGTAGTGGCTTTCTTGAAGGAGGGAAAGGACCCGTCGTCCCCCTCAAGTTATCGTCCAATAGCCCTGACGAGCTGCCTGTGCAAGCTCTTCGAGAAGATGATCAATCGCAGGCTCGTGTACTTCCTTGAGTACAATGGTCTTCTCGAGAGCTGCCAGGCAGGCTTTAGGGTGGGGCGATCGACAAACGATCAACTGGTTGCACTTGATTCATACATCAAGGATGCCTTCGTGCATAAGCAGTATTGCGTAACTGTCTTTTTCGATCTCGAGAAGGCCTACGACACCGCTTGGCGTTATGGGATCCTTAGTGACCTCAGGTCATTCGGTCTTTCGGGTAATATGTTGAACACCCTTGTAAGTTATTTGTCGGAGAGAACGTTCAGAGTAAGAGTTGGTTGTGCACTCTCAAAGGTTCACGTCCAAGAAAACGGCGTGCCGCAAGGTGGCGTGTTGAGTTGCACTCTCTTCATAGTAAAGATGAACTCTCTTGGAAAGGCACTGCCACCAACAATCTCTTATTCCATGTATGTAGACGACGTGCAAATATCTTTTAAATCATGTAATATGTCAATATGCGAACGTCAAGTCCAGCTCGGTGTCAAGAAGCTTGCCGGCTGGGCAGAGAGGAATGGGTTTAGATTGAATCCTGCAAAAAGCTCCTGCGTTGTGTTCTCTAGGAAGCGCGGGGTACATCCGGACCCAGACATTACTCTGAATGGCGTGTCGCTTCCTGTGAACAAGGAGCACAAGTTCTTAGGTGTTGTGTTTGACCAGAAACTCACATTCATTCCACACATCAAGGAACTTAAACATAAATGTCTGAAAACAATGAATATACTTAAGGTTCTCTCCCATAAATCATATGGATCCAACAAAGAACTACTACTACGGCTTTATACTGCTTTGGTTGGGTCTCGTTTAGACTATGGCAGTGTGGTATATGGGTCGGCGACTAAAACAGCGTTGCGAATGCTTGACCCAGTGCTACACTTGGGGCTACGGCTTGCGTCGGGTGCTTTTCGTACTAGCCCTGTTGAGAGTCTGTATGCCGAGTGTAATACGTGGAGCCTTGAGAACCAACGGACGTACATGGACTTACTTTATGCTTTTAAAATTTCATCGCTGAATAACCATCCTTTTTATCCTGTCTTTAACGACACATCCACATCTGTGCTTTTTGTAAATCGCCCATCCGTTCCTCTGCCCTTTTCACTTCGAGTGAGAGAGCGAGCCTCGGATCTGAGCGCTTCGTTTTTAGACGTGTACAGATCATCCTTTTCAGACATTTTACCTCCTTGGAAAGTTCGTCCTGTTTCCTCCGACCTTTCTTTTATGAAACTTGACAAAAATCGGGTACCGCGAGCTGCTATATTGCAGCACTTTCTGTCTCTGCAGTTTAAATACCCACTTGCAGAATTTTACAGTGACGCCTCTAAAACCTCCACTATGGTCTCCTGCGCTGCTCATGGTCCGAATTTCAGTGCAGCCAGAACCATGAGCGTCCACACAACAATTTTCTCAGCAGAAGCATATGGAATTTTATTGATTGTACGACACATACTTGAAAATCAAATTCCAAAGTCTATCATCTACACAGATTCCTTGAGTGTTGTTCGCGCACTGTCATCGCATACACCCCCCAAAAACCACATAGTTAATCTTGTATTTAAATCTATCATGTCTGTGTATGCGCAGAAGCATCAGCTGCTCCTCTGCTGGGTCCCAGGACACGCTGGGATCGCTGGAAACGAGTTGGCAGACGAGAGGGCAGCTGCTGCTGCACTCAGGAACACTGTAGACATAACAACCGTACCATATACAGACCTCAAGCCACACGTAAGACAACACTTGCGTAGAACATGGCAAACACACTGGGATGAACAGACAGACAACAAACTACATGTAATAAAGCCACACTTGGGACGGTACACATCTGACTCACACAACAGACACACGGAAGTCGCCTTGGGTAGGCTGCGGATAGGGCACACCCATGCGACGCACTCGTATCTGCTGACGGGATCTTCTAGACCCCAGTGCAGCAGGTGCGGAGAGGCCCTGTCCGTAGTGCACATACTAATCACATGCAAGGCACTTCACACAACACGACACAAACACTTCAGAGAACTCTACAGACAACATATTCCCCTACATCCGTCGTTTTTTCTAGGTGACGATGCCATTGTTTCCGTGAAACGTGTGTTTGAGTTTTTGTCAGAAGTCAAGTTTTTAAACCTCATTTCCTATCACGCATCATGAAATCTGGCCCTATACACCAGTCATGCTCATTGTCGTTTTGTGATTTTACTTTTGTTTTTGCTGATTTTACTTAGTGTTTAAGGTATCACCTCTCATATATGACTATTGTTTTGGCGCTCTTTGCCCCAGTTGGCCTTGCGCCAAAAACATCAAACCATCATCATCATCAGCAACGTGCAATAATGCTTTCAAAAAGGGAGAGAAAGCTGTACAAGCGAAAATAGCTCTATGGTTCACAGCAAGAATGGAAAGCACGTTAAAATAAAATACAATTAAAATAAGCACTCACTCTTTCCAGCTGCAACCCGAAAACAAAGCAAGAAATTTGTGTGGTTGCATTGATGGCATTGCATTGCTTTTTGAAATAACGCATGACCAGCAACCCAAAAAAATTATTAAGAGCTAGTAAAGCGCAACACCATGTTCTGCTTTCCTATAAGGAACATAACATGCGGCATTATGAGAAGTGACCGTTGTCTGAGGCATAGCCTCCTATATAACCTACTGTGCCTGCTCTATCGCCCCGAAACCCATTGCAGCAGCCCGTTCACTGTGGGGCGCCAAGTTCCCAGGTTTTTCGATGGCCATGCCGATGCGAACTACTGTTTCAGGCGGAGGTGAACTGAAACGCACCTCGGCGCCGTCTGCTACACGAAGGCGTCTACAAAGGTCCGCAAAACGGCGAGCTTGAACTTCATGAGCCAGTATTAAAGACCAAAGCTTTGTGGGCGGCGTCGCAGAACTACTACACTGCGTTCAGTGCCCTATTACCGCCTGCACGCTCGCCCTTTTGGATTCGCTACGGCAGTTTCCCAACAAAATGTATACATGACCTAATGGTTGTCACTGCGATACGAGCCAGTTAACTTTTCTCCCGCTGATAAGTAAAAAATAATGATTCTAGATGCGATGTTTAGTGATAATTGAGTCATACTAATTAAATTTTGTTTCAAGAAGTCCAAACAGTTGAGCTCCCCTTTTTTACTTACGAGTCCATTAAGTCTTGTTCTGCAGCTAATATTTTTTAGGGTCCCCGAAAGGGTACGCGCCCACCCTCCTCCATTCCTTCCCTATTTCTCCGTCGCTGCTGCTCCAGCAACGTTGCCATCGCGCATGTAGTAGATGCATTGACGACGCGGTAATCGGCAATGCCTGGCTGCTGCGCAAAGAATGACGACTTCAAGCTTTAGCTCAAGGCGATGCTCAGTATTTGAGAGCCCCTATATACGCTTAGGATAAACATTCAGCATGCACTTGTTTCTCTCGCTACTTCTCCTCGGTACATTCATTCTTCCCTCACCAATCACATACCGAATAACCGATCAATTCCCAGTGGGTCACAAACCCACTAGTAAATTCACCCGTAACATTTCTGGCTGAATCGAGGGAAACGCAGAAATAAAATCTTTCGCGTTAAGTTATTTACGAACGAACAAGGTAGCCCGAGAAAGACCATCTCTTTTATAATTACGCTGTTAAGTTCTAGCGTCACCCTAGCTAGATGGTTTTATTTCTAGCCTCGTGAATTTCAATACCTTTTCTGTTCAAACCGGAGTTGTTCGTCCGTGCTGAAGCCAGAGTCACCTTTATACAACCCGTATTTTTTGTTTGCAAAGGGCCGTAACAACTTTTTAAACCACTCATTGTTGCCAGGTTTGTAAACAAATGTTGACTGTGCCCTCGACAACACAGGACAACCTGGGATTAGGGCGCCACCAGAGAGAACGGCGGTATTTCTGGCACTGAGCAGGCACAAGCCGTTATAAAGGAGGCTATGGCTGAGGCAACAGTGATACTACACAACTAAGGTAAGCCTACTGAACCTGCAGACTCAGTTACAGTAAAGTTGTTACCAAAATTTATTGTAGTGCCTGATGAATTTCTTCTTGGACACGAGAGCAAACATCCAAATTTGTTCAGCAGCTCTTAATTGATAAGTTTAGAGCTGGTGAAAAATTACGCCCATCTTCCCGCGAGGGAACCCTGATGTGATGCGACGCATCGGGGGGGGGGGGGTTCAATTGGCGTTTCCATTGGGTTGATTCTCTAAATCGCGTGAAACGTGTTGTGAACGCGTATGATGCATTCCATCACATGCGGGTGTTCTCATACGCGGGAAGATGGGCGTAATTTTACTTTTCATGCACATGCATGCGCGACATGAGAGAGTTGCCATCAGCGTTTGGATTGACGCTGGTACTCGATTGTGTCAAACCACTCGCTGACAAGACTTGCTTCCATCGCACTACATCGGAAGAAGCAACCGAGTCGTCGTCGTCAAGCGAAGCACAAGCAAAGGCAAGCGCAGTCAAGCGAACGCACTTGACTGAACCGGCGCAGCACGCTCACCGCTTTATATTCAGCACTTGAAGGAGAGGAGACGAACGGAGGAGAGTTGCGAATGCGCAGCGAGAGCAAATGCGAGAAAGAAGCGTCAGCGAAGCGCGCACAGCTGTTATGATAATGAGACAGAGAGCGCGTTGCACACAGCTGTTGGCGAGAAGAACGGAGGAGAGTATGCGCATGCGCAGGTGGTGTGCGGACGCCGCCGGACTACGCCGGAGGGACAAGGCGGGTGAAAGAGATGCGTCGCATCTAAAAAGTTTCAATGTTTGCAGCTCTGAATTTATTATCACTTTAGAGTTGATAGCAATGTCAATAGGGAAATCTTCTGCATTCTCATTTTCAGTTTAGACAATTCTGAACTTAAGAACTTGCCTCTTTTGTTAACCACGAACATTGCAAGTAAATGTTCTTGCACTGCAAGCATAAGTCCTCAAAGGATGCTTCAGGTCGCTTCGCAAACCACGCAGATATGTTACCCATTAGATGGTTGCACTATTCATGTTCAAGCGCAGGCATGCTTAATGTAACATTAGTTGTTCAGTTAAGCACAAGTCATTAGACAGCTGTAAAGTTTCCTTTAATTCTGATGTAACCACACATGAGCAAAGGAGGTCATGTTATCCTTTTTTGGGGGTGTAACTACAGCCAGGGGCACTTGTGCGGTGGGGCTCCATTCTTTTTGTCCTGTATTCTTCGACTTGTGTAACTACAACCATGTGTGACAGCTGACATGGTACCTTGCACAACATAATCAAGTTCAAATCTTGACAATCCATCCATCTGATGTACCAAAGCAGGCAATTACACCAGCCATAACAGGGGCCCCAGGAGATGACTCGGTGACACTGGACTCTTTCCTGCAACCACAAAACGCAGTATATAACATTGCTTTACTGCTGCGAACCTCCAGACCTCTCCAGTGTAGTTAAATGACACGCTCACCTCAGGAATCCCCACGATTCAGTGCTAACCGAGCAGCCTTGCCAAACAAGTATCTGCTGATGCTGCCCTTTGCCGCTTCGGTACATGCCAGACCTCGAATATCAGCAGTTAACAAGGTGACACAGTTTACCAAATATTTACCTGCACATAGAGGACCTCGAAACACATAAGGAGTAAAGTAGTGCAACAGAAGCTACATCAACAACAAGTATACTACTCCGGTATGTGGACTCCGCGCTGCACACAACTGCTGATACTTAGCCAGGTCCTTGCGTCACTGTCGCTGTCATCATTCTTGATATTATACATTGTGAACCAGCAGCATGCTTTAAGGTTTTTCCTAACATAGCCAGAACCACAAAATTAACTGCCAATATCCGCAGCCAACCAAACATGGCCAAAGCAGTTCTGACAAAAAAAAAACTGCACTATCACCCCCGCATGTCACACTGCCCCCTGGTCATAGCAGCTTACTCAGCCATCATTACACTAGGCAGCAGTTTACTAGACATGCTGGAGGCATATGTCTAACAATGCAAGTAGTTCAATATACAATTACACTATTCAGATAAAACCATGACAAACTGAGAAAGATCTTTTTATACCTCAGGTTTCAGAAGGCTGACTGGGGTTTCAAGAACAAAAGAAATGCCAGCAAGCAATGCCAGCAAATGCTTGCAAGCAACCGAACACAAGCACTTCAGTCCCCTACTTAGTTTGGCGGAATCATTTCATGTGATTAATGGAAACTGGTAATAAACTTTTCCTGAAATACAGCAAACATGGCAGCTTTCCATTGCTTTCACAAGCCACCATCTCAAATTTTATGCTCGCCCAAGCAAGCCTCCTTCCCTTTCTTGCACCCCCCCCTCCCATCGCAGTTATACAAGTATTATGTACTTACAAATTTTAGGTAGACGCGTACTATGTATGTTATGGTATGCTGCCATGCCAGGATAGACAAGTAGTTTTGTTGTGTCACAGTTGCTAGGTGGGTTGAGAAATTTTCTGGTATACTGGATTGTGAAGGGCACTTTTTTGGAGCTAGTTTTTTTCTCACTGCAACACGCATTGCAGTAGGCCACCAAGCACGTAATTTGTCAACTAATGCGCACTCTGTCAGCCCCCCACCCTGGCAAGCATCCTCTTGCTAACCTTACTGATGGCACTCCCTCTTCCCCATCTTTTGTAACACAGCCAGCTCAGACCATTCGAGTCCTTCTTAATATAAGTGAATGAATTGTTATTAAAGACTTCAATGGCGCACATCTACAGCAGCCTTTTCCTTTTCGCCCTGAGATTGCCCACTGGACTTTGACAGAGTTCTACTGACCCCATACGCTCCCGTACGCAGCTTGTGAGCAACTTTCATGTGTTTTTTTGCTTGTTTTCTTTTTCCTACACCTTCTGGATGTCACGCTGCTTTGCTTGCTTCCTCTTGCACTTTCCAATTCACACATCTACTTATGCTGCGTGCTCAGAGGGGATCTATGCAGCACCAAAGGCATTAATGTTATCACCCCTTGGGTGTTCCTTTGTCCTATGCTAGTGTGGCCTCACCTAGTACATTCAAGCTGCACAAAGTACATCCGAGGCTAAGAATAAAGCAGAGGCTGCGTAGCACCACCCTCCCAATAGCAAATGAGCTTTGACAGTCTTTTCAATGTTTAGGTACAGCGCCTTCTGCTTCGGCTAGATGTTGAACCTTGTTGTGTGGCTGGCAACAACCACTTCCTTTTGCACCTTAGCAAAGCTGCTGCTAAGTGGTGGGGGCTTCGGAGTAGCAACCTTTTGCTTCTTAGGGCCTGGCTCGCTGGCTTCCAGCAAGATGACGCTTAGCAGCCTTTGGACGTAGCCTGCATGCAGGCTACAAAGATCGTACCATAGAAATACAATGCAAGCAAGGCTGGCTTGTAAGATGCCATACTGGCACAGCCAAGAGAGACAAGGAGAAAATCGACGCATACCAACAGATTTAGTGTTGATATTATGCGTTCTTTCACCCATTCTTTTTTATGCTTCAGTTGAAATAAGAATGTTGCAATATTTGCGTAGAGCAGGGGTCTCAAACTCACATCGGTGAGTGGTCACAGTCACGAAATCTAGTCCCGCAAATGATGGGACAGTGAAAAAGTTTGAAGCCAAAATAATGAAATGTCAGATAGCACTGTCATTAGAAAGAAACAAGTCCTTCTCCACATCTTGTAAATATACAGGTAATTTCTGAATGAACTTTGGTGTCGGAATTCGAGAAACATAGATAATGGTCTCCATGATGACAAAACGCTGCCATCCCTTCCTGAAGTAAGTTGACAGAAGCGCGAAGGCGATGATTTTTCAGGCACTAAGTAAACGCACCTACAAATGACAGAAATGAACACTGATACGTGATTTATAGGACACATAGTATTGTACTCCTTCATGATCGATGCATGTTTTGTCTTATCCAGAACAGTTCCTTTTTGGCGATTTTCAAGTAACCGTTTTAACAAAATAGAAGCTCAGTTTCACGCTTGCAGAGTTGTTTTAGCGAGTAATTTCCATGTAATTTGTTTCGCGATACGTCTGATAACAGAAGAGTTAGAGGTGCTTTTTCTAATCATACTTCCTTTGTAGATGGCCATGCTTCTATACAGAACAGGAATGTTGGGAAGCCAGATTACAAAGACAAAGCTTATACTGATACGCTGAAAGTCGGCTTCACCTCCAAACATGAATGCATTGTTGGGAACCTTTCTCATGAGCATCTAGGCCGTATTTTATAAAAATATGAAGGCCCTAAGCCCTTTCTTTTAGATTTTTTATCAGAGCTTTCGGTTGGCCAATAGGTCTATTGGAAAAGGCATTTGTTTTTTGACAGGACACCATCAGTCCCACTAAAAACATTTTTGATTTGAAAATCTGAACACCAACTCTGAAATATAAAGTATTTGTTCCACAATGATTTGTTCCACGGGCCGAGCCGCACTCAAAATGTTGAGGAATGAAATTGTAAGAAATCTCCAACCAGCGACCCACAGGCCACATGCGGCCGCGACCCTTGGCATAGAGGGATCGATTTCTTCAGCTTACCATAGCTGGAGTCTTCTTCAAGCAACAGCATCCCCTCCTGTGCCCTTTGGGAACTTCACTGTGAATCGTGGAGTGCCATCTTTTGTCGTAGCTTGCTTCCTTTCACTGTTTTCATTGTGGTGGAGTGCTGCCAGTTGTGTCCTGTAAATGCCATTTTATTAACCAGTACACTTCACTAGCCTTACACCCCAAGCTTGAGCCGAGAAATCAGGAAACAGCATTAGGGATCCATGCATGTTCACATATGTGGGGAAAATTTTTAAAGCGAAGCTTTCTGAGTCTCACTGGTGGTGTATGTTGCGTCAAGAGCACACTGCAGAAAAGTCAACCTTCCCTGATGGTTCTGGTGAAGCAAAAGAAAAAAACGCTTCCCGTGGCGGGAATTGAACCTCGGTCCTTCGCGTTATGAAGCCGATTTCTATATGAACGCGCCATTCCAAACAGTCAAAGCAGTTTATATTTGGAGGGAGGTGCATGGATGTGCAAAATTATACAAAAAACGCATACCAACCACCTCACCCCCTTCGTCTAACAACAAATGCTTGAACAAAAAGCTTTCCTCGTGCAAAATCAAACTGCGAATGACGAAAGTCAAAGCTGCATTCAAGTCAATGTAAAAGCCTAACGAGCCAAAATCCAAACTCAGATGACAACCAAAGCAACCCTCAGGAGAAGCTCCGCATTCAACCATCATTGTCGTTAGACAGGAGAGGGCATAATTTTTTTCTGTGCCTACTCATGCCTGCAGCTAATCACAATTTTAACTGCCGCAGGCAAAATCATGATGGCAAACAAAATCAATGACAAAATCATGATGGCATAAGCTTACCTGGCTTTCATATCGTCATAGGAGTACTGGCAGAACTTGGGTGCAAAGCGAAGCAGCAGGTTGTGATAGGTCTCAAGGCCGTACGTCTGAAACGACGACGACAGCTGGGGCATGTCAGCTAGCAGCATTCTGGCTGTGGCTACTTCTCTCAGCTTGTTGAATGCCTTGGAACCATAAAAATTTGAAGCAAAACATTTGTCAGCAGTTGAATATGCAGTTTTAGTAATTATTACAAAAATGTCTACTGTTCCAGTGCTTTCATAGTGCTGTCAGCAGCCATGTTAACTCTACATGTGTGCCCTCTTACATTTTATGTATTGCTAGAAATTGGTTTGACTATATTGTTGCACAAGGCCTGCAAAAACCATTCAATAAGATTTTTACCTACAACAAGCCATGCATGGCTTTGGTTGGACGTCTCCTTGAGCACACTTCGGGAACAGATCATTTTCGTGAACATGGACGTTCCGGATGTGGTTGAGGATGGACGTCCACTTGGGCACAGTAAGTTAAGGGTGTTCAGCACTTGAAGCAGCGGCCCAGTAGAGGTGGTTGGAGATAGATTTCACCCACGGCCCCAGTGCATCGCATCCGGACTGTTTGGCTCCGGCCTCAAGCTTTTTCAAGACACCTAAAATTAAACCCCATTTAAAATTGCATGCAACGTCAGTTTATACCTGGTTTTCTCATTTAATACACATAAATTAGAGAACATATATTCCCAGCACAATTATTATTAAATTACAACGTACCTTTCGCCACGTGCCAAACATCAAACTCGTGCTTGATGTTGCGCTTTTCTCGGCGAAGGAAGCATTTGGTCTGAACATGTCTGTCTGTGACAAGAACAGCCACCTCCACACCATTTTGTTCCAGGAATGCAAGGGCACGTTTGAGGCCTTCCAGCTCAATGCGACAGCTCCCACCAACTTCATTTGACTAAAGACTGCAATATGGGAACATTTCAGTCCATTGCTCAAAAAAATTTAAAAAAATTCACAGCATATCCACGGGGTGAATGATGATGAGTGGGCGAAGCTCCTGAGGGGAAATCATCGGTAAAACCGTGCCTCTTCAGTGAAAGTTCGCCCACTACATCTGTGTCCGAACGTAACGTCTAGAAAGTCTCGCTTAAACCGCGCGTCGGCACCTTGGGGCTGAGCTCGCCTGATGCGTTTTGCAGACGCCTCACGAGCTCTCACTGCATCGGGGTCTGCCTGCCGATACGCGCGCTTTCTCGCCGCTTCCCGTTCTCTGACGTTTTGGAGATCCTCTTCGCGCCGCAGCCGTGCCGCTTCGCGTACGGCAGGGTCCTCGCGCCATTGCCGTGACGCTTGGGCCTCTCGTTCTCGAACGCTGGGATCTTGGCGGCGTCGTCGCGCAGCCAGACGACACGCTTCGGCCTCCCGCTCTCGTACGGCAGGTTCTTGGCGGCTGCGTCGCGCAGCTTCACGGAGCGCTTCTGCCTCGCGGGCTCGCACATCTGCAGCCTTATCCATCGGGCGACTCCGAGCGCGCGCCAACAGCGAACGGATTTTATTACAACGCTCCCCGCCATCTAGTAAACAATCCAAGAACTAAACTAGAGGTAGCCACGCCATCTAGTAAACAATCCAAGCGCATCTTTTCATCATATACAAGTACCGCCATCTAGTAAACAATCCAAGAACTAAACTAGAGGTAGCCACGCCATCTAGTAAACAATCCAAGAACTAAACTAGAGGTGGCTACATACATACGTCGAGGATGGACAGACCCACGCCCTAAGGAGCTTCGCCCCTAAAAATGCAGTGGACAATGACGTTGCCCATGGTTCAGCAACTGATCTATATTAGGATTACCTGGACAACTTCAAAATGAAGAATTTTGTTGTTCTCCACGTCAAGGAGCGAGTATGTGCCATATTTGGCATAATATCCCGGCGAGTCAGCTCGTCCATCGCCGGCTACGGTCACAGGCCGTCCCTGCGCCTCCTGGAGCAAGTGGATCTGTTCAGCTTTCCAAACCTGAAGTGGGAAAAAAATAAGAGCCGAACCCGACATAACCATGCAAACCTTTCGTGGTGTAAACATACCCGGTCGATTGCTGGCCACAGATGGTAATGCTGAATACTGAAGAAGGTGCGTGCGGTGACAACTTGCACCCCAATGCAGGCCAGCATTCGAAGCGCAGCAGTTGAGTTGCCGCCTGAAAGCATAATATCTGCGCAAAGTTGCTGTTTGAGGACAGGCTGCTGCCGGACGACATCCTGATTCGTCCAAAACAAATTATGCCCAGCAGCACACTGTACGTGCACTTTCACTTGAATGCCCTCGCAGAAAACCGTGAACTGGCACGGTGAAAGGCACTGGTGGCAAACTTGCAGGAGTGATTTCAGTAACTTCTCCTGAACCAAAAAAACCCTGCCCTCATCTGGAGGGCTTGGTCCATAAGACCTGCATGGACCGCGAAATACCCCCAGGTGGTCAAAATTGATAGAGAGCCCTCCCCTTCCGCACGCTTCATAGCCCCAAGAGTACCTTCAGCACATTAAACCCGACAATCAATAAATCAATCAATCAACTAATCAAACCATTAAATATATCCCAAGACTGTAGTACCTCTTTCAAGATAAAATATCCAAGTGTTTCCCGCTGAATTGAGGGTATACAGTCACGACAGTACTAACTTGTCATTTACGTCTGCAGTAAAAGAAATGATGACTAGGAAAAGAAAAATAACCTACTGTCAACTCTGTTCATCCAGAGGGCTGTAGTCAGGGTCATGAAGGTTAGGGACCGGCATTTCGTCATCCAAGTAATGTCTGCATTTGCCGTCCTCTTCGTCTGCATCATCTCGCACCATATCCACTTGGGTTGCCACACTATCAGTGCAGCTTCCGCTAACCTGAATACCTGTAAGCAAATACACTAGATATTACTGACGAAGCTTTTTTCCCCTGATCCCCTGAAGACACGAAGGAAAGACATAGAAAGAGACGGCTCTTTATCAGAAAACAAAGTTTTGCCAGCACTAATTATCACCTACACGGTTCTCTCTCTGCAAAAGGTTGGGGAAGAGGAAAAAAGGTTCCTAGAAAGAGATTGGAAGAAAGAAAAAGTAAAACTGGCACTGGCTTAGTGTACAATACCAGACTCGCCTATCTCTAACCTGCCGCCTACCTCTCCCCGCCATCGGGCCGCTGCTCCGTGCCGGGCGCTCCGCCAGGTGGCGACACGGGTTCCCGCGCGCGCACGTCCCCGTTCCCTCCTAGCCTATTTGTCGCCAGAACGGTAGCAAGCTGGGATAGTTGGAAAGATATATTCTTGGATGAAAGCAGCGCGAACCTAAACGAAGACAAAGGAAGTGGAACACAAGTTGTATGAACGTGCGTTTGAGAGAGCATGAATTCTCATTAAAGGGCCACCATCATCCCATCTTTGTCCACATTGTACTAAGTGGCGCGGATGTAAACCTAATTTTCCTGCCACTGAGATTTTATTTAGGCACCGTGAACAAACGCCCCGCTAAATTATGGAAGCATTCCACATAACAGAAAGAGAAGACAAGTGTGTCAGCCAAGAAAGCGTGTGTCTTCATCCCAAAGAGATTGCATATCTCCGTGGGCCTTGACTGTAACCGGTGTCTATCTAGTTGCCTCATCACCGAGGATTTTGCAAACTTGTTTTGCTCATGCGGAGTGTTTTTTATTGTTTTGTGTTCTGTGTATATTCATCCTTCTTGATACTAAACTTCAGTTTTTAACCCGCGGCTGTTTTTGGGTTCCACTTCCTTTGTCTTTGTTTAGTTCGCGCTGGTTTCATCCAGAAATAAGCCTCTCTCTCTCTTCTTCCCCCTATCTCTCCCCGCCATAGTGCCGCTGCTCCGTGCGGGGGGCGCGTCCCGCGCGGAGCAGGGGCCCTTGCGGAAGGGTATGTGGTTTGACCTCTAGCTCTCGAGGTCAAAACTGGTCCCCCCACGAAAAGCGCCCGAGGTAGCGTAGTGTAGATTTCGCTGCAAAAACGCGGATGTAGAAGCGCGCACCAAAAAGCTGAACTTGTACTGCCCCGCACGGGGCACCTTGAGTATTCATGGTGACGGTACTGGCGATACCGCGGACCCCGAGCCCCCAAACATAAGCTGGATCCAACCGTGGCGATGTGTTTATAGGTGGAGGGTTAGAAACCACGAACGGTGGCCGTCGGAGCCCAGGTCAAGCTCCGGCGGATGGGCTCCCTGTCTGTCTACCAGGCAGGGAGCTCCGGGACCTCTTTGGCTACCAGGGTAAGGTCAAAGAAGAAAGTACCCCAGTCTCCCTGCTTTCCAATGTATCATATGGCATTTTCCAAACCCCCCCCCAAACGTGATCGGCCCCCGAAAAGGGGCCGCACCGAAGTTTCGTTCCCACCTCTTTCAACAACTGTCTTGTCAACAACCGTGAATAACTATGCTCGTTTTCTTGTGATTGAGTCAGCTGACTCAGCAAGACCTGTCGCTTCCATGTCCGTATTCTTGATCTCTAAATTTCTGCAAGGCACCATAGGTGGCAAATATCAAGCTAAAAAGCTCAGGACCGGAGAAATCCTTGTAGAACTCAATGCTGAACAACAAGCCCGCACTCTTCTTGCACAAACCCGCATCCATGATCTGGACATCAGGGTCACGCCCCACAGGAGCCTAAACAGCTCCCAGGGTGTGATTTCTGAGACGGATCTCCTGACGGAAACAGATGCCGACCTTCTCGAAGGTCTAAAGGATCAGGGCGTCACAGCTGTGCGCCGCATCACGATGCGCAGGGATGACAAGATAATCCCCACAAAACACATTATCCTGACCTTTCCCCGCACGGGGCACCTTGAGCAATCTTGGTGACGGTACTGGCGATACCGCGGACCCCGAGCCCCCAAACCTAAGCTGGATCCAACCGTGGCGATGTGTTTATAGGTGGAGGGTTAGAAACCATGAACAGTGGCCGTCGGAGCCCAGGTCAAGCTCCGGCGGATGGGCTCCCTGTCTGTTTACCAGGCAGGAAGCTCCGGGACCTCTCAGGCTATCAGGGTAAGGTTTGAGAAGAAAGAACCCCCGTCCCCTGCTTCTATACTATGATGTATGGCATTCTCTAAACCCCCCCCCCCCCCAAACGTGATCGGCCCCCGAAAAGGGGCCGCACCGAAGTTTCTTTTCCACCACTTCCTAACTTGAGTCCTCCGAAACCGAACAACTATCCTCGCTTCATCGTGATGGAATCTGTAGACCAATCAAAACCTCTTGCTTCACAGTCTGTATTTCTCATTTCAAAGTTTCTTGACGGTATTGTTGGAGGGTCGTATAAGGCCAAAAAACAACGAACCGGTGAAATTCTTGTCGAGGTCAGTAGCCAGGATCAGGCCAATAAACTTCTTGCTCAAACCAGCATCGCCGATCTGCCAATCCGAGTCACGCCCCACCGCAGCTTAAACAGCTCCCAGGGCGTGATTTCCGAGTATGACCTGCTAAATGAATCTGAAGCTGACCTGCTGGAGTGCCTTCGTAGTCACCGCGTAACAGCGGTCAGGCGCATAACCATCCGCAGAGACGATAAACAAATACCGACAAAGCACCTCATCCTAACCTTTGACAAGTCCATCCTTCCAGAATTCATCAACGCAGGTTACATCCGATGTTCAGTCCGGCCGTACATCCCGAACCCGCGGCGCTGTTTCAAGTGCCAACGGTTCGGGCACGGCACAAACTCCTGTCGCGGCCGACTTACCTGCGCAAAATGCGCCCAGCACGACCACCCGTCTGACAACTGTAACGTTCAACAACTTCTTTGCGTAAACTGCCAGGGCCCACATGCGGCCTACTCCAGAAAATGTGAAAAGTTCCAATTAGAAAAGAAAATCATTAACATCAAGGTCACTGAAAACATCACCTTCCCAGAGGCGCGGAAGGGGTTCGCCTCTTTCCCTCTGGGGAGGTACGCCGACGCAGCTCGCCGGGGGGCGGAGCGGCGTGTGGTTTCTGCGGGGACCCAGTACCGCGAGTCGGACTTGGTCCCGCCCCCGCCCCCCCCTGGGTTGCCTCGGGCAGCCCAACCCGCCTCCGCACCGCTCGCTGAGCCAGCAGCGGCTGTGGGGTCAACCACGTCTGGTGGAAGCGATGCTGCATCCTCCACTTAAACTCCAGCGTCCCAAGCCACAGGCGAGGGCGCAGAGGAGATGGACTTGGGGGAGCCAGCGGCAGCTCCCACCCCCACCGCACCGCCTGTGCCATCCGAGGCGTTCCTGAACCCCTCGGTGGTTGCGGGCAAGGAAAAGCGCGCCCCAAAGGGTTCGCGGTCCAAGGAGCCTGATCCCTCAGGCGCTCCGAGGACATCCGAGGATGAAATGGACGTCGGTCCGTTCTTGTCTGCGGTGCACCGCAAGGAACGCGTCCCGACGCCAAAGCCTTCCGACAAGCCAAAAAAGACGAGAGTCACAGCCCCGAAAGACGACACATAAACAACACAGTCCAGTAGCTCCGAACACTTCATAATGGGAAGAGAGAACATAGTACAATGGAACTGCAGAGGCCTTCTAAATAATCTTGACGACGTCTATGAGATTCTGCATGCTAATCAGCCAAGTGTAATGTGTGTTCAGGAAACACACCTGAATTCCAAGAACACAAATTTCTTGAATAGTTACCTGGTATACAGGAAAGACAGGGATGGCTGCACACACTCTTCTGGCGGTGTGGCCATAATCGTCCGGAAATCCTTAGCATGCCACCCTGTCACCTTGAACACTATCCTTGAGGCTGTAGCAATACGCTTAATAATATTTAATAGGTTGATAACGGTATGCTCCATATACATTCCTCCTGATGTTTCTCTTACGAGCTCCGACTTCGAGGCGCTGGTTGACCAGCTGCCCGAACCATACATCCTTACAGGCGACCTTAATGCTCACAACTCTCTTTGGGGCTCTTCCAGAACGGATGCCCGAGGTCGCCTGATAGAAAAATTCCTTACATCTTCTGGGGCATGCCTTTTCAACAATAAACAGCCTACATACCATAACATAGGTCATAACACATACTCATGTCTTGACTTGGCTATTGGCTCCGCAGTTCTCTTTCCTCTTGTCGAGTGGGGAGTGGGAACTGACCCATATGGCAGTGACCACTTCCCCACCTCACTCACATACATAGGCAAAGGCCCAAGCAGTCCATCTTCCCATAATAGGTTCAATGAAGCAAGAGCTAACTGGAATACATTTACAGAGACATCCAAACTACACCACACATCCATAGGACACCTACACGTTGAAGAAGCTACCCAACTCCTCACGGCGCACATCCTCGACGCCGCCGAAAAGTCCATTCCCCACGCCTCTGGAGCCCAGCGCAACCAGCGGAGGCCGTGGTGGAATGAGGACTGTAGGCGGGCGCGAGAGGCCCAGAACAAGGCGTGGGGTATCCTTCGTCGGTACCCCACGTCGGGTAACCTCATTTTGTTCAAACGGGCCAAGGCGTTCGGCAAACGTGTGCGCCGTGAGGCAAAACGAGAGAGTTGGCGCACCTTCCTTACATCCATTAACTCATACACAGATGCACACAAGGTATGGACAAGAATACGCAAACTTAAAGGACAACATACACATAGCCTGCCCCTGGTCAGTACAACAGGGGACACACTCGAAGACCAGGCTAACACTCTTGCACAACACTTTCAACACGCTTCCAGCTCTGCACACTACACAAACACTTTCCTGAAACATAAAAATACTTGTGAAAAGAAGTCCCTACATGACAATAACAGGTCAAAATCTGGTTACAATTCTGAATTTACACTCTATGAGTTGAGGGCTGCACTGAGCACGTGTAAACCTTCAGCTCCCGGCGCAGATAAGATTACGTACACCATGATACAACACCTACACCCGGACACTCTTGAAACACTCCTACACCTATACAACAACATATGGCTTTCGGGGCACATCCCAAAATCTTGGAGGGAGGCTATTGTAGTGGCGTTCTTGAAGGAGGGTAAGGACCCTTCTTCTCCCGCCAGTTATCGACCCATCGCCCTCACAAGCTGCCTGGGCAAGCTTCTCGAGAAGATGATCAACAGGAGACTTGTGTACTTCTTAGAGTTCAATGGTCTTCTCGAGAGCTGCCAGGCCGGCTTCAGGGTGGGGCGATCCACAAACGACCAACTCGTCGCCCTTGAGTCGTATATCAAGGATGCGTTTGTCCATAAGCAGTTTTGTGCTACGGTGTTTTTTGATCTCGAGAAAGCCTACGATACCGCTTGGCGATACGGGATACTTTGCGACCTAAAAGCCTTCGGTGTCTCGGGAAATATGTTTAATACACTTCGTAGCTACCTGGCGGAGCGAACCTTTCGTGTGAGAGTTGGCACTGCCCTTTCAAATGTTTTCCTGCAGGAAAACGGCGTGCCTCAAGGCGGCGTTTTGAGCTGCACATTGTTCATTGTCAAGATGAACTCACTTCGAAAGGCGTTGCCACGAACCATTTCCTGTACAATATATGTAGATGATGTGCAAATATCTTTTAAATCATGCAATATGTCAATCTGCGAACGCCAAGTCCAGCTTGGTGTCAACAAACTAGCAGGCTGGGCAGATCAGAACGGTTTTAAGGTGAACCCAGTCAAGAGCACTTGTGTTGTGTTTTCCAAAAGGCGTGGGATCAGGCCAGATCCAGACATCAAACTGAATGGTGTCTCGATTCCGGTCAAAAAAGAACACAAGTTCCTCGGTATAATTCTTGATGAAAAACTTTCCTTTATTTCTCATATGAAACAACTAAAACAAAAATGTCTTAAAACAATGAATATCCTGAAGGTTCTCTCCCATCATTCGTATGGTTCTGACAAAGAACTCCTACTACGGCTCTATACTGCTTTGGTTGGGTCTCGTTTGGACTATGGCAGTGTGGGATATGGGTCGGCGAGTAAAACAGCCTTGCGAATGCTTGACCCAGTACTACACTTGGGGCTACGGCTTGCGTCGGGTGCTTTTCGCACTAGCCCTGTCGAGAGTCTATATGTTGAATGTAATAAGTGGAGCCTTGAGAACCAGCGAACGTACATGGACTTGCTTTATGCTTTTAAAATTTCATCTCAGAATAACCACCCTTTTTATCCTGTCCTTAACGATACATCCACATCTGTGCTGTTTGTAAATCGACCGTCCATTACTCCGCCTTTTTCACTTCGAGCGAGAGAGCGAGCCTCGGATCTGAGTGCTTCGTTTTTAGACGTGTACAGGTCATCCTCTTTAAACATTTTACCGCCTTGGCAAGTTCGCCCTGTGTCCTGTGACCTTTCTTTTATAAAGCTTGACAAAAATCGGCTACCGCGAGCTGCAATACTTCAGCACTTTCTTTCTTTGCAGTTCAAATACCCACGTGCTGAATTCTACAGTGACGCTTCTAAAACCTCCACTATGGTGTCGTGCGCTGCTCATGGTCCAAATTTCAATGCAGCCAGAACCATGAGCGTGCACACAACAATTTTTTCAGCAGAGGCGTACGGAATTTTACTGATTGTACGACATATCCTTGAAAATCAAATTCCCAATTCTATCATCTACACAGATTCTTTGAGTGTTGTTCGCGCATTATCATCGCATAAACCCCCCAAAAACCACATAATTAATCTTGTATTCAACACTATCATGTCGGTGTATGCGGAGAAGCATCGGCTGCTCCTCTGCTGGGTCCCAGGACACGCTGGGATCGCTGGGAACGAGTTGGCGGACGAGAGGGCCGGTGCTGCTGCACTCAGGAACACTGTCGACATAACAAGCGTACCATATACAGACCTCAAGCCTCACATAAAACAGCACCTGCGCAGAACATGGCAAACACACTGGGACGAACAGACAGACAACAAATTACACGTAATAAAGCCACACTTGGGACGGTACACAACTGACTCACACAACAGACACACAGAAGTCGCCTTGGCAAGGCTACGGATAGGGCACACCCATGCGACGCACTCGTATCTGCTGACGGGATCTCTTAGACCCCAGTGCGGCAGGTGCGGAGAGGCCCTATCCGTAGTGCACATACTAATCACATGCAAGGCACTTCACACAACACGACACAAACACTTCAGAGAACTCTACAGACAACATATCCCCCTACATCCATCGTTTTTCCTAGGTGATGATTCCATTGTTTCCGTGAAACGTGTGTTTGAGTATTTGTCCGACGTCAAGTTTTTAAACCTCATTTCCTATCACGCATCATGAAATCTGGCCCTATACACCAGCCATGCTCATTGTCGTGTTGTGATTTTACTTTTGTTTTTGCTGATTTTACTTAGTGTTTAAGGTTTCACCCCTATCATCGACTATTGTTTTGGCGCTCTTTGCCCCAGTTGGCCTTGCGCCATAAACATCCAACGATCATCATCATGAACTTGTACTGTATGTACACAGGGTGTCACATAACCTAAAAAAGGTTGCAAATCGGCATGGTGTTCCGCTAGTGTTTTCGGTACCAAACAAGCTTGCGCCCACGCACAACCAAGCCGGTAAAGAAAAAGTCAGGATTCTCACAGAAGCCTGCCACTCCGTATGTGCAGTGCGCAAAAGAAGTAGTGTACGACATTCCGCTGGAATGCGGCAGGTCGTACATATGGCAAACCGGCCGCTTTTCAAATTCAGTTGATGGGGCTCATCTTTTTTCTCACTCCAATAAATGCACGGCGTTCGAGCCGATGTTTCGCCAGGCCAAAATTCTAGGCAGAAGCCGTGACCAAATAGACCGTGAACTTTTGGAGGCCTATCACATAAAGAAAAAAGGATGTGATTGTGTTAACCATACGTCTATATCTCTGTATGCCTGCGAAATTAGTTGGTTTGACACCGCCCACCCGTAGCCTCCTAAAGTTGTTAGTGAAGTTTTGCGCACAGCTCATCTGCGCATCTTCCTTCTTTCTTTTCCTATAAATACCATTGCACGTCATCGCAATAAAACCAGTTGTTAGTTAGCGCCTGTCCTGTCCTCTTTCTCGTGTTCGTCCATTTTTAGCGCTAAAGCCATGTTTGCAAAGTTTACACCAACTCGTCCAGCAGCAAGTCCTTCCCAAAGTTTCTGCCTGCTCTGCGTGATCATGCAGAAACATGGGTCAAGATCAACTGGAACACAGCACGCATAAAGTTCGAGAGGGTTGGCCGGTATGACTACAGTATACATTTTCGCATGTTCTGAACAATGCTGCAGAATTACTTTATGTAACTATTACTAAAGTGCTGTGAAATTATTCTAAATGCCATAAATTACTCTATCTCCGGTGTGGCGTTTCATTTCATTCTCTGGTCTGCGTCTTGACTTCCATGCAATAGATTTTTGGTATTTCACACGCCTGTAATTTGGTTTGAGGGGCCTATGGTAGCACTGAATTTTGTTCTTTTTCTGATGTTTTCTGAAGATGGCGTTGCAAGGTGGGGAAATCCAAGTGACGGCCACTCACATGTATACCTCCATCTACGGCAGCCGGGAACAAGTTATTCAGATGACCTAGGGAAATCGTCAGCGTGCCCTGATCTCGTTCCAGCTTGTGTACTACATAAAATGCCAAGCTTATCTCTCTGCATTTTCCAAGTGCCTATTTTGATGCAGGAACTTACAGGTGCCGTAAAAATTTTGTCCAAAAGACAGATAGTCTGTCTAAAAACTTGTTAGTCCTGTTTAAAACAGATACCTTGGTGTGGAAATCTACAACTCAGGTGGAATTCCAAAGACGAATCTAAGAGCGAAGTGTAAAGATGGCTTCGTAAAGACGAATGAATTCCGAGTGTAACATTCAGCTAACCTAAATTGGACGCTCCACATAGAACATATCATTAGCAAAGCTAACCGCATGTTGAGTTATCTGCGCCGTAACTTCTCAAACTGCCCATCCCCAATTAAACTTTTGCGTTATAAAACACTAATCAGGTCAAAACTCGAGTATGCTACGCCAGTCTGGGACCCCTGCCGCGATAATCTAATTACTGCTCTTGAAATGGTACAAAATAACTCTGTTCGCTTCATTCACTCCAACTATATCCGTACTGCAAGCATCTCGTTCATGAAATCCATCATCGGGCTTTCGTCTTTAGCTTCCCGTCGGACCACTTTTCGTCTTACATTGTTTCACAAACTATACCATCATCCCACCCTACACAACCAACTCATTAATCAACCACAATACATTTCTCGCCGAATCGATCACGCTCACAAAGTTGGCATCGAACATATATCAGCACGCGACATTTTTCCGAATCGTTCATCCTCAGAACATCACGTGATTGGAACCGCCTTCCCCCAAGCTTCGTGGCCATTAATGATAACCGTTTATTTCACAATGGGTACGTTAATATTGTATAACCAGGATAATTTGTTTTGTTACCATAGTTGCTGTATTCTCATGTGTTATTGCTTTGTTTTTGTAACCCACTCCCCTCTGTAATGCCTCTTGCCCTGAGGGTATAATAAAGAAATAATAAATAAATACATTACAGACTCTTGGTGACACGGAGAATGCAGCGAATATAGCCGTAAACACTGCTGTATGAAACCCCGCACGGGGCACCTTGAGCAATCTTGGTGACGGTACTGGCGATACCGCGGACCCCGAGCCCCCAAACATAAGCTGGATCCAACCGTGGTGATGTGTTTTTAAGGTGAAGGGTAGAAACCTCTAACGGTGGCCGTCGGAGCCCAGGTCAAGCTCCGGCGGATGGGCCCCCTGTCTGTCTACCAGGCAGGGAGCTCCGGGACCTCTTTGGCTACCAGGGTAAGGTCAAAGAAGAAAGTACCCCAGTCTCCCTGCTTTTATACTATGCTCTATGGCATTTTCAAAACCCCCCCCCAAACGTGATCGGTCCCTGAAAAGGGGCCGCACCGAAGTATCTTTTCCCCAATTGCCATCTTTAACATTTCCTGAACCGGATAATTTCTCTCGATTTCTTGTGATGGAATCGCTCAATCCAACCCACCCTCTAGCATCTCAGTCAGTCTTCTTGATCGCCAAGTATCTTGAAGCCATAGTAGGAAAATCATATAAGTGCAAAAAACAAAGGTCTGGTGAACTCCTCATCGAAACAAATGACAAGCAGCAGTCCACGAAGCTTCTAGCTCAGACTAGACTGGCTGATCTCGACATCAGGGTCACACCCCATCGGAGCCTCAACAGCTCGCAGGGTGTGATATCCGAAACAGATCTCCTGAACGAAACGGATGCGGATCTCCTTGCCGGCTTGAAGGATCAGGGCGTCACTGCCGTGAGACGCATCACTATCCGCAGAGACGACAAGGAGATTCCCACCAAGCACATTATCTTGACATTCGACCGCGCAGTTCTAACACAACACATCAATGCAGGTTTCATCCGTTGCTCCATCCGTCCGTACATCCCGAATCCGCGGCGCTGTTTTAAGTGCCAGCGGTTCGGGCACGGTACAACCTCTTGCCGTGGCCGAACGACGTGTGCGAAATGCGCGGCGCACGATCATCCGACTGACAACTGTCCATCCGAAACCCTCACTTGTGTGAACTGCGGCGGTCCGCATGCAGCGTACTCCCGCAAGTGTGAAAAATTCCAAATGGAAAAAAAGATAATTAACATCAAGGTCACGGAGAACATCACCTTCCCAGAGGCGCGAAAGAGGTTCGCCTCTTTTCCTCTGGGGAGGTACGCAGACGCGGCTCGCCGGGGGGCGGAGCGGCGTCTGGTTTCCACAGGGACCCAGTTCAGCGAGTCTGACCTGGTCCCGCCCCCGCCCCCCGCTGGGTTGCCTCACGCAGCCCAACCCGGCACCACGCCGCTTGCTGAGGCAGCAGCGGTTGTGGTGCAAACCACTTCTGTCGGGACCGGTGCCGCTCCCGCCTCTGTCTCCCCGTCCTCCAGTCCGTTGGAGGGTACCGAGGTGATGGACACCACGGGCCCCGCACCGGCTCCCACCGTCACCGCACCGCCCGTGCCACCTCTGGTGCCCCGGACGCCCTCGGCGGTGGCGGCTCAAACGAAGGGCTCCCGAGGGGGGGCCAAGTCCGGGGGGCCCGGTCCGTCGGGCACCCCTCGGACATCCGACGACGAGATGGATGTCGGGCCGTTCCTGCCTGCAACGCAGCGCAAGGAGCGGCCACCGACTTCCAAGCCTACAGACAGGCCTAAAAAGCCTAACCCCAGAGTAACAGCCCCGAAAGACGACACATGAACACATACACACACTCCATTCATTCTTA
The DNA here is from genome assembly GCF_048455015.1 of Haemaphysalis longicornis. Taxonomy (NCBI): domain Eukaryota; kingdom Metazoa; phylum Arthropoda; class Arachnida; order Ixodida; family Ixodidae; genus Haemaphysalis; species Haemaphysalis longicornis. Next base: position 148,375,253 of record NW_027526203.1, read on the forward strand.
AACCTAAATAATGGGAACAGAAAACATCATTCAATGGAACTGCAGAGGCCTCCTTAAAAATCTTGATGATGTGTATGATATCCTGCATGCCAATCAGCCAAGTCTCATGTGTCTCCAAGAGACTCACCTCAATTCCAAACAGACAAATTTCTTAAATAGATACATGGTATTCAGAAAGGACAGGGTTGGCTGCACACACTCTTCAGGAGGTGTGGCAATTGTCGCCCGGAAATCCTTAGCCTGCCACCCTGTCACTCTGAACACTGTCCTCGAGGCTGTAGCAATTCGAACAATAATATTTAATAGGTTGGTAACGGTGTGCTCCATTTACATTCCTCCTGATCATGCACTTTCGAGCTCTGATTTCGAGGCGCTGGTCGACCAGCTGCCCGAACCATACATACTAACAGGCGACCTTAATGCGCACAACTCTCTTTGGGGCTCCTCCAGAACGGATGCCCGAGGTCGCCTGATAGAGAAATTTCTTACATCTTCAGGAGCATGCCTTTTCAACAAAAAACAGCCTACCTACCATAACTTAGGACATAATACGTACTCACATCTCGACTTGGCTATTGGTTCTGCAATTCTCTTTCCATGTCTTGAGTGGGGCGTGGGCACGGACCCATATGGTAGTGACCACTTCCCCACATCCCTAACATACAGAGGTAAAGGCCCATGCAGTCCATCTGCCCATAAAAGGTTTAATGAATCAAAAGCAAACTGGAGTACATTCACAGAAACATCTAAACTACACCACACAACCATAAAACACCTACACGTGGAGGAAGCAGCCCAACTCGTCACGGCGCACATAGTCGACGCCGCCGAAAAGTCCATGCCCCAGGCCTCCAGTGCGTCCCGCAACCCAAGGAGGCCCTGGTGGAACGAGGACTGCAGGCGGGCGCGAGAGGCCCAGAACAAGGCGTGGGGTGTCCTTCGCCGGTACCCCACGTCAGATAACCTCATTTCGTTTAAACGGGCAAAGGCTTTGGGGAAGCGAGTGCGTCGTGAGGCAAAAAGGGAGAGTTGGCGCGCCTTCCTCACTTCCATAAACTCATACACCGACACTCACAAAGTCTGGACACGAATACGAAAACTAAAAGGACAACAGACACACAGCCTGCCCCTGGTTAGTACAACAGGGGACACACTGGAAGACCAGGCTAACACACTCGCACAACACTTCCAACACGTGTCCAGCTCAGCACACTACACTAATACTTTCATGCAACACAAAACTAATGCAGAAAAGAAGCCCTTACGAGACAAGAACAAGTCGAATTCTGCTTACAACTCTGAATTCACACTTCATGAGCTGAAGGTTGCTCTTTCCACCTGTAAGCCCTCAGCTCCAGGGGCAGACAGCATTACATACACCATGATACAACACCTACACACAGACACTCTTGAGACACTCCTACACCTCTACAACAGAATATGGCTTTCGGGGCAGCTTCCAAGGTCTTGGAAGGAGGCTATAGTTGTGGCCTTTCTGAAGGAGGGGAAGGACCCTTCCTCTCCCGCAAGTTATCGTCCCATCGCCCTGACAAGCTGCCTGTGTAAGCTCCTCGAGAAGATGATAAACCGTAGGCTAGTGTACTTTCTGGAGTACAATGGTCTTCTCGAGGGCTGCCAGGCAGGCTTCAGGGTGGGGCGATCTACCAATGATCAACTTCTTGCACTGGAATCCTACATAAAAGATGCATTTGTCCATAACCAGTTCTGCCTTACTGTATTTTTCGATATTGAAAAAGCTTATGATACAGCCTGGCGCTACGGCATCCTCAGGGACCTTAAGTCATTTGGTGTCCCCGCACGGGGCACCTTGAGCAATCTTGGTGACGGTACTGGCGATACCGCGGACCCCGAGCCCCCAAACATAAGCTGGATCCAACCGTGGCGATGTGTTTATAGGTGGAGGGTTAGAAACCACGAACGGTGGCCGTCGGAGCCCAGGTCAAGCTCCGGCGGATGGGCTCCCTGTCTGTCTACCAGGCAGGGAGCTCCGGGACCTCTTTGGCTACCAGGGTAAGGTCAAAGAAGAAAGTACCCCAGTCTCCCTGCTTTTATACTATGCTCTATGGCATTTTCAAAACCCCCCCCAAACGTGATCGGTCCCTGAAAAGGGGCCGCACCGAAGTATCTTTTCCCCAATTGCCATCTTTAACATTTCCTGAACCGGATAATTTCTCTCGATTTCTTGTGATGGAATCGCTCAATCCAACCCACCCTCTAGCATCTCAGTCAGTCTTCTTGATCGCCAAGTATCTTGAAGCCATAGTAGGAAAATCATATAAATGCAAAAAACAAAGGTCTGGTGAACTCCTCATCGAAATAAATGACAAGCAGCAGTCCACGAAGCTTCTAGCTCAGACTAGACTGGCTGATCTAGACATCAGGGTCACACCCCATCGGAGCCTCAACAGCTCCCAGGGTGTGATATCCGAGACAGATCTCTTGAACGAAACGGATGCGGATCTCCTTGCCGGCTTGAAGGATCAGGGCGTCACTGCCGTGAGACGCATCACTATCCGCAGAGACGACAAGGAGATTCCCACCAAGCACATTATCTTGACTTTCGACCGCGCAGTTCTGCCACAACACATCAATGCAGGTTTTATCCGTTGCTCCATCCGTCCCTACATCCCGAACCCGCGACGCTGTTTTAAGTGCCAGCGGTTCGGGCACGGTACAAACTCCTGCCGTGGCCGAACGACGTGTGCAAAATGCGCGTCGCATGACCATCCGAGTGACAACTGTACATCCGACACCCTCTCTTGTGTGAACTGCGGTGGGGCGCATGCAGCCTACTCCCGCAAGTGTGAAAAATTTCAAATGGAAAAGAAGATAATTAACATCAAGGTCACGGAGAACATCACCTTCCCAGAGGCGCGAAAGAGGTTCGCCTCTTTCCCTCTGGGAAGATACGCAGACGCGGCTCGCCGGGGGGCGGAGCGGCGTCTGGTTTCCACAGGGACCCAGTTCAGCGAGTCTGACCTGGTCCCACCCCCGCCCCCCGCTGGGTTGCCTCATGCAGCCCAACCCGGCACCACGCCGCTTGCTGAGGCAGCAGCGGTTGTGGTGCAAACCACTTCTGTCGGGACCGGTGCCGCTCCCGCCTCTGTCTCCCCGTCCTCCAGTCCGTTGGAGGGTACCGAGGTGATGGACACCACGGGCCCCGCACCGGCTCCCACCGCCACCGCACCGCCTGTGCCACCTCTGGCGCCCCCGACGGTGGCGGCTCAAACGAAGGGCTCCCGAAGGGGGGCCAAGTCCGGGGGGCCCGGTCCATCGGGCACCCCTCGGACATCCGACGACGAGATGGATGTTGGGCCGTTCCTGCCTGCAACGCAGCGCAAGGAGCGGCCACCGACTTCCAAGCCTACAGAAAGGCCCAAAAAGCCGAATCCAAGAGTAACAGCCCCGAAAGACGACACATGAACACACACGAACACACACATTCCAGTAATTCTTAAATTTAAATAATGGGAACAGAAAATATCATCCAATGGAACTGCAGAGGCCTCCTTAAAAATCTTGACGATGTGTATGAGATTCTGCATGCCAGTCAGCCAAGTATTATGTGTCTCCAGGAAACCCACCTCAACTCTAAACAAATTTCTTAAATAGGTACATGGTATTCAGAAAGGACAGGGTTGGCTGCACCCACTCCTCAGGAGGTGTGGCCATTATCGCCCGGAAATCATTAGCATGCCACCCTGTCACTTTAAACACTGTCCTCGAGGCTGTAGCGATCCGTACCATAATTTTTAATCGGTTGATAACGGTATGCTCCATTTACATCTCTCCTGATTTTGCACTTCTGAGCTCTGATTTCGAGGCACTGGTTGACCAGCTGCCCGAACCATACATACTAACAGGCGACCTTAATGCGCACAACTCTCTTTGGGGCTCCACCAGAACGGATGCCCGAGGTCGCCTGATAGAGAAGTTCCTTACATCCTCCGGAGCATGCCTTTTCAACAAAAAACAGCCTACATACCATAACATAGGACACAATACATACTCGCATCTTGACTTGGCTATTGGTTCCGCAGTTCTCTTTCCATGTCTTGAGTGGGGTGTGGGCACAGACCCATATGGTAGTGACCATTTCCCCACTTCATTGACGTATATAGGTACAGGCCCGAGCAGTCCATCTTCCCATAAAAGGTTTAATGAATCACTAGCAAACTGGAGCACATTCACACAAACATCTCAACTACACCACACATCCATAGAACACCTACACGTGGAGGAAGCCGCCCAACTCGTCACGGCGCACATCCTCGATGCCGCCGAAAAGTCCATTCCCCAGGCCTCCAGTGGGTCCCGCAGCCCAAGGAGGCCCTGGTGGAACGAGGACTGCAGGCGGGCGCGAGAGGCCCAGAACAAGGCGTGGGGCATCCTCCGTAGACACCCCACAAGTTGTAACCTTATTTCTTTCAAAAGAGCGAAGGCATTAGGTAAGCGTGTGCGCCGTGAGGCAAAAAGGGAGAGCTGGCGCGCCTTTCTCACATCCATAAATTCATACACGGACACCCACAAGGTATGGACCCGAATACGTAAACTAAAAGGACAACACACACATAGCCTGCCCCTGGTTAGCACGACAGGGGACACTCTGGAAGATCAGGCTAACACACTTGCACAACACTTCCAACACGTGTCTAGTTCTGTGCACTATACAAACACTTTCATGCAACACAAAACATCTGCCGAAAAGAAGCCTATACGCGACAAGAACAAATCAAAGTCTGGATACAACTGTGAATTTACACTCCATGAGCTGAAGATTGCTCTTTCCACTTGTAAACCTTCTGCTCCAGGTGCAGACAACATTACATACACTATGATTCAACACCTACACCCAGACACCCTTGAGACACTCCTGCACCTATACAACCAAATATGGCTATCGGGGCACCTTCCAAGGCTTTGGAGGGAGGCCATAGTTGTGGCTTTTCTGAAAGAAGGGAAGGACCCTTCTTCTCCCGCAAGCTATAGACCTATTGCCCTGACCAGCTGCCTGTGCAAGCTCTTCGAGAAGATGATTAACCGGAGGCTCATGTACTTTCTTGAGTACAATGGTCTTCTCGAGAGCTGCCAGGCAGGCTTCCGGGCAGGGCGATCCACAAACGATCAATTAGTTGCACTGGAATCTTACATTAAGGATGCCTTTATACACAAACAGTACTGTATGACCGTATTTTTTGATATCGAGAAAGCTTATGATACGGCATGGCGTTATGGCATTCTTGCAGACCTAAAATCCTATGGTGTAACAGGTAACATGCTGAACACTCTTTCCAGTTACCTGTCTGAACGAACATTTCGTGTCAGAGTCGGTACGGCACTCTCAAACGTTCACGTGCAGGAGAATGGCGTGCCTCAAGGTGGCGTATTGAGCTGCACCTTGTTTATAGTTAAGATGAACTCTCTCCGAAAGGCACTGCCGCCAACCATATCCTGCTTGATGTATGTAGATGACGTTCAAATATCTTTCAAATCATGTAACATATCCATTTGTGAACGTCAGGTCCAGCTTGGGGTAAACAAACTTTCCCGCTGGGCAGATGAAAATGGATTTAAACTTAATTCTTCTAAAAGTACCTGCGTTGTATTCTCAAAAAGGCGGGGCCTCCTGCCCGATCCCGACATAAAACTCTTTGGTGACTCGATTCCAGTAAAAAGAGAACACAAGTTTTTGGGTGTGGTGTTTGACGAGAAACTCACGTTCATCCCTCACATCAGACAACTAAAACATAAATGCCTCAAAGCAATAAACATACTTAAGGTCCTTTCACACCACTCCTATGGCGCGGACAAGCAACTCCTCTTACGTGTCTTCACAAGCTTGGTGGGGTCCCGCTTGGACTATGGGAGCGTGGTTTATGGGGCGGCAACAAAAACAGCGCTGAAAATGCTAGACCCAGTGCTTCACTTGTGGCTTCGCCTCGCGTCAGGCGCCTTCCGTACAAGCCCCGTACAAAGCCTATACGTCGAGTGCGACAAATGGTCCCTAGATCATCAGCGAACATACATAGATCTTCTGTACGCGTTTAAAATTTCGTCAATAACCCACCATCCTCTCAAACCATTTATTTGTGATACACCCATGTCCCAACTTCTTCTTAATCGTCCATCTATCTCTGCTCCGTTCTCACATAGGGTGAGACAGGAAGTGTCAGAATTATCGGTCACCTTTTCAGACACCTACAAATCAACCCTTTCCGACTTTTTACCACCATGGCAGCTGCGCCCCGTGTCGTGCGATTTGTCCTTTGTAGCAATTGATAAAAAACGAGTACCCACAGCTGCAATTCTTCAGCACTTCTTGTTCCTTCAAGATAAATACAAGTGTGCAGAATTCTTTAGCGACGCGTCAAAAACAGCCCGTATCGTGTCGTGTGCTGCGCACGGACCTGATTTTAGGGTATCTAACACTTTAAACTCGAAAAGCAGCATTTTTACTGCTGAAGCCTATGGGATATTTCTGGTTTTAAAGCACATAGTTCATCATAAAATTCCCAAGTCCATCATCTTCACAGATTCCTTGAGTGTAGTACGTGCATTGTCATCTAAGCAGTACTGTAAAAACCATGTTATTCATCTAGTTTACAAAACCATTATGTCAGCTTATGCATTAAGTCTTGAAGTAACTGTATGCTGGGTGCCAGGTCACTCGGGGATCGCCGGAAACGAGACAGCAGATCAAATGGCCGCTGCTGCTGCACTTGCAAACACGGTTGACATAACAACAATACCGTACACTGACCTTAAGTCACACATCAGACAACACCTTCGCAATACATGGCAAGCACACTGGAATGAACAGGCAGACAACAAGCTACACGTTATAAAGACACTCTTGGGAGCATACACCACTGACACACATAACAGGCACAATGAAGTTACCCTGGCTCGATTACGGATAGGCCACACGCATGCAACACACTCATACCTGCTCACGGGATCTCCAAGACCCTTGTGTAGCAGGTGTGGAGACGGCCTATCCGTGATCCATGTGTTACTTCAATGCAAAGCACTCCACACAACACGACAGAAACACTTCGCCGACCTCTACAAACAACACATTCCACTACACCCAGCATTGTTTTTAGCGGATGACCCCATGGTTCCTGTACAACGCACGTTTAAGTTTCTTAGAGACGTCAAGTTTTTACACCTGGTTTCATATCACGCGTAGTTGCTTTTAAACCCGATCTCATGCCGCGCACCATCACAACCTGGCCTTTTACACCAGCCATCCTCATTGTCTTTTACTGAATTCACTTTGGTTTTTGTTGAACGGTTTTAGCGTTTACGGTTACATCCTTCATACCTAACCACCGTTTTGGCGCTCTTTGCCCTCGTTGGCCTTGCGCCATAAAACACCAACCATCATCATCATCAAGTCATTTGGTGTCTCTGGCAACATGATGAACACTCTTTGTAGTTATTTGGCCGAACGAACCTTTCGAGTGAGGGTTGGTGGTGCACTCTCCACTGTATATTTGCAGGAAAATGGTGTGCCGCAAGGTGGAGTTCTAAGCTGCACCTTGTTTATAGTTAAGATGAACTCCCTCCGAAAGTCATTGCCGCCGACCATTTCCTGTTCCATCTATGTAGACGATGTGCAAATATCTTTTAAATCCTGTAACCTGTCAATATGCGAACGTCAAGTACAACTCGGTGTTAAGAAACTAGCTGGCTGGGCGGACCTTAACGGGTTTAAACTGAACCCGGCCAAGAGTACTTGTGTTGTATTTTCCCGCAAGCGCGGGATTAACGCCGACCCTGAGATTACGCTTAACCGTGCACCTATTCCTGTTAAACGGGAGCACAAGTTTTTAGGTGTCATATTTGATAACAAGCTCACGTTCATACCTCACGTCAAAACACTTAAACATAAATGCCTCAAAACACTAAACATTCTCAAGGTCCTCTCCCACCAATCCTATGGTGCAGACAAAGAACTGCTTCTCCGGGTCTTCACCGCGTTAGTCGGGTCTCGATTAGACTACGGCAGTGTCGTGTATGGGTCGGCATCGAAAACAACGCTAAAAAGTCTTGATCCAGTACTGCACTTGGGTCTGCGCCTTGCGTCGGGTGCGTTCCGCACTAGCCCGGCCCAGAGTCTATATGTTGAATGTAATAAGTGGTGCCTTGAGTACCAACGGACGTATGTGGACTTTCTCTACGCTTTTAAAATTTCGTCTTTGAAGGACCATCCTTTTAAACGTGTTTTTAATGATACATCCACATCGCCACTGTTTGTAAATCGCCCGTCTGTTCCTTTGCCGTTCTCACTTAGAGTGAGACAGGAAGCTTCAAATTTCGACATCTCCTTTTTAGACATTCACACATCTTCTTTTACTGACGTCTTACCACCCTGGGAGCTTCAACCTGTGTGTTGTGACTTGTCCTTCGTGAAAATTGATAAAACCAGGGTACCACAAACTGCTATTTTGCAGCACTTCTTGTCCCTGCAGTTCAAGTATGAATGTGCAGAGTTTTACAGTGACGCATCAAAAACTGCCCTTACTGTGTCCTGTGCGGCGCACGGACCCGATTTTAGAGTCTCTAAGACCTTGAACTCGAAGACCAGCATTTTTACGGCAGAAGCCCATGGCGTTTTGCTTGTTTTAAATCACATAGTGCAACATGAAATACCCAAGTCTATCATTTTCACAGATTCACTGAGTGTTGTACATGCATTGTCATCCAACAAGTCTTCTAAAAACCATGTTCTTAATGTAGTCTATAAAACCATTATGTCCGCGTATGCATTAAATCTCGAGGTGATCATGTGTTGGGTTCCAGGCCACTCTGGGATTGCGGGAAATGAGACCGCTGATCAGATGGCCGCTGCTGCTGCACATACAAATACACCGGACATAGCAACAGTACCCTACACAGACCTCAAGCCACACATAAGACAACACCTGCGAAGAACATGGCAAACACACTGGGACGAACAGACAGACAACAAACTACATGTAATAAAGCCACACTTGGGACGGTACATATCTGACTCACACAACAGACACTCGGAAGTCGCCTTGGGTAGGCTACGCATAGGGCACACGCATGCAACTCACTCGTATCTGCTGACGGGATCTCCTAGACCCCAGTGCAGCAGGTGCGGAGAGGCCCTATCCGTAGTGCACATACTAATAACATGCAAGGCACTTCACACAACACGACACAAACACTTCAGAGAACTCTACAGACAACATATTCCCCTACATCCATTGTTTTTTCTAGGTGACGATGCCATTGTTTCAGTGAAACGTGTGTTTGAGTATTTGTCAGAAGTCAAGTTTTTAAACCTCATTTCCTATCATGCATAATGAAATCTGGCCCTACACACCAGCCATGCCCATTGCCGTTTTCTGATTTTACTTTTGTTTTTGCTGACTTTACATAGTGGTTAAGGTCTCACCCTCATATGACTATTGTTTTGGCGCTCTTTGCCCTAGTTGGCCTTGCGCCATAAACATCCAACCATCATCATCATCATCACTGCTGTATGAAACAGTGATTTCGTAATAAATTTTCTGTCTACCTTCATACATTCTGCTTTTTTTCTGTGCAGAACAACGGCAATGACGTTGGACTGGGGAAGTACACATCCGAGAAGCATGTCATAAATGTAGCTCAAATTCTAACTCGTCCAAAATTGTTCAATGTTCAATTGTTCAAAATTGTTCAAACAATTAGAAATTTTGAAATACTATGCATACATCCGTGCAAATATTGAGGTAAAAAATCTGCACATTTGGCCGTGTTTGTAAATCTGTTTATGCGACATTTATTAAGCAGGTTGAATAATAAATCAACAATGGTGTCATTTGTTTACAGTCGAAGGGAACGGGGTAGAGGGGAAAGGGGATGGGCATAGAGGTTCTGGTGAAAAGTCGTTAATGGGCAGAAGTGGCCTTCTGGAGGAAACCGTCGTGACGATCACGGAAGAACATGAAATACTGCACTCTGAGCTTGAGCTCTACGCTAACAAGCCCAAGACCACGCACTTTTGCACTCCAGAAAATGTCAGTGCGACGCATAGGCTCGTAGGTGGATTGCCAGATAAATAAAGAGAACGTCCTGTGAAACTTGGCAACTGAGCCTGCGTCGAAGGTCGATACTCGGGCTATGGACGTACAAGATGGCCGGGTATAACACGGCATTGCAGACATGTGCCCTTGGGAAAAAGGCGATATGTCGCGCTATCCAGGGCTCAATTTTCCTACAAGGGGCTGCCAGCTTCGACTGCCTGCGATGGGCAATGGCTGTGCCGCAGTGGACAGATTGACTCCGAGTTACCAGGTGATGGCCTCCCTCCTGGAGAATAGATGCACTCCTCCGTGTAACGACGACGATAGTACAGCACGAAGCTTTCTTCTTCGTGCGAAATTAAATGGCGAATGGTCAAAGTCAAAGCCGCTGCGATTAAAAGTCAAACTGCGTGCGAGTCAAAGTCCAAACTCATTCGGCAATCGAGCAATCCCTCACGAACAAGCTTCGCGTTCAACCATCGTCGTTGTCGTTAGACGTAGAGAGAGAGAGAGAGAAATAACTTTATTGGGAGAGGCTGGTTATCCTAGGCGTCGGCCAAGAGCCCTTGTGCTCTAGCAGCGTCTTCGGCCAGCCGGACGGCCCAGACTTGATCCGCTGGGTCGTGGCTGAGCAACACGGTCTCCCATTGCTCCTCCCGAGTGATTCTGCGCGCGGGTATAGCCGCCTGCGGGCAGGCCCATAGCATATGTGCTAGATCTGCCCTTTCTTTACATTTATGGCATTTGTCCGAATGTTGCCCTGGATAGCAGTAGCTATACATAACCGGATTTGGATATGAGTTCGTTTGAAGTAGCCGCCATACGACGGATTGCCTCTTGTTGAGTGACGGGTGAGCGGGGGGGAAACGGGCCCGTTCCAGACGATAGTGATTTTTTATGTCCCTGTAGGACACGAGCCGATCCCTACCCGACCATCGGAGCGAATGGGCGAATGGGGTGTTAGGGTCGATGTCAGCTCGGTCGGTGAATCCTCGAGCAGCATCGTGCGCGCACTCGTTCCCGGCAAGGCCGGAGTGGGCAGGTGCCCATATCAGGTAGATTTTGCCGGTCCGCGCATCGCGACGGAAGCCAGATGTAATAATTGCAGACGCTTCTGGGGAGATCCGCCTTCTCGAAAAATTTATAATGGCAGATTTAGAATCACTGACTGATATTTGCGGAGGCCGTCATTGCCAGTGCTATGGCCGCCTCTTCTCCCACTTCCGGATCCTTAGTGCGAATCAAGCCGGAAGCTATGGAATTTCCCTGCCCATCGACTACCACGAACGCCAGGGCGTCGCGGCCTTCGTAATCGGCTGAGTCCACGTATGCCACGTTCTCTGATTTTTCGTACTGTTTGTGGAGGGCTTTGGCCCGCGCGTGTCTTCGCTCCAGATTGTGCACGGGATCCATGTTTTTTTGGAATAGGTGGTATGGATATGCCTTCTCTTATGGCTGGTTGTAGTGGGACCTTGGTTGGGGCAGTACTCGGGTAAGTGATGCAAATAGAGTCGAGGATGTGCCGTCCAGTCGCGCTGTACGTAAGTCGTTCTCGTTGCGCTAAGCGTTTAGCTTCGGTGAGTTCGCTTAGCGTATTGTGTAGCCCAAGTGCCTCGAAGCATTCGGTCGATGCGGTAAGCGGTATCCCGATAGCTTGCTTGTAAGCTCGCCTAATGAGAGCGTCGATTTTGTGTTCTTCGTGCTTTTTAATGTCTAAGAACGGAGTGATATACGTTATCCTGCTTAGAACAAAAGTTTCAATTAATATTACTAGATTGAGTTCGTTAATTCATGCCGTGATGGCGGTTTGCAATACGGGAGATGAGTCGGGTGATTTGAGAGACCTTTTTGAGAGCGAGGATGGTTTCGGAACTGTGTCCGTTTGCCTGTATGCGAAGGCCAAGGACCCGTATGCTTGTCACTATGGGGATGCGTTGGAATCCACCACCAGCGAAGAGATTGACTTCCGGAGGAGTCTTATCTGTGCGCCGCCCTCGACTGGTCGGTCGATATAGTAAAAGCTCCGATTTTTGCGGAGAGCAGTTGAGACCGCGAGGGCCGACGTAATCTTCGACTGATTCGATTGCCTGTTGTAGCGTGTCCTGAATGTGGCCGTCGCTGCCTCCGGAGACCCAGAGCGTAATATCATCTGCGTAAAGGCTATGTTGAAGGCTGTAAATTCGGTTTAAAATTTCGGGAAGACCAATCATGGCGACGTTGAAGAGAAAAGGGGATAGGACAGAGCCTTGGGGCGTCCCCCTGTTCCCTAGCTTTATCGCATCGGATTCAATTCCCCCGACAGCAAGGGTAGCTGTGCGGTCTGAAAGGAAGTTGCTGATGTACTCGTAGACTCTTGTCCCGACACCGAGTTTGCTCAGGTTCGTGCAGATAGCCGAGTGTTTGACGTTGTCAAAGGCCTTTGTGAGGTCAAGACCCAAAATTGCTCTAGTGTCAACCTCGCACGGGGCACCTTGAGCAATCTTGGTGACGGTACTGGCGATACCGCGGACCCCGAGCCCCCAAACATAAGCTGGATCCAACCGTGGCGATGTGTTTATAGGTGGAGGGTTAGAAACCACGAACGGTGGCCATCGGAGCCTTGGTCAAGCTCCGGCCGATGGGCTCCCTGCCTGTCTACCAGGCAGGGAGCTCCAGGACCTCTTTGACTACCAGGGTAAGGTCAAAGGAGAAAGTACCCCCGTCTCCCTGCTTTCCAATGTAACATATGGCATTTTCCAAACCCCCCCCCAAACGTGATCGGCCTCCGAAAAGGGGCCGCACCGAAGTTTCATTTCCACCTCTTCCAATAACTGTCTTTCCAGCAACCATAAACAACTATTCCCGTTTTCTTGTAATTGAGTCAACTGACACAGAAAGATCTGTCGCCTCATTGTCTGTCTTCTTGGTATCGAAGTTCCTGACAAGTATAATTGGTGAGGCGTACAAAGCCAAGAAACAAAGAACTGGGCAATTGCTGGTCGAAGTCACCAAGCAGCAGCAGTCAGAAAAACTCTTGAGCCAGACCCGAATCGGTGATCTTGACATCAGGGTCACGCCCCACCGCAGCTTAAACAGCTCCCAGGGCGTGATCTCCGATCCCTATCTACTCAACGAAACTGAAGCCGACCTGCTGGAGGGCCTTCGAGGCCAGGGCGTAACAGGGGTCAGTCACATAAACATACGTAGAGGGGACAAACAAATACCTACAAAGCATCGTATCTTAACTTTTGACAGGTCGAGCCTTCCAGAATACATCAATGCAGGTTTTGTTCGATGTCCGGTCCGGCCTTACATCCCTAACCCGCGGCGCTGTTTTAAGTGCCAACGGTTTGGGCATGGCACCAACTCCTGCCGCGGCCGCCTTACCTGTGCAAAATGCGGCCAACATGACCACCCGTCCGAAAACTGCAACACCTAGAGTTTCACCTGTGCCAACTGCCAGGGGCCCCACGCAGCGTGGTCCCGAATTTGTGAGAAATTTAAGCAGAAAAAACAAATCATCAATGTAAAGGTCACTGAGAACATACCATTCCAGAGGCGAGAAAGAGGTTCGCCTCTTTCCCTCTTGGGAGGTACGCCGACGCAGCTCACCGGGGGACGGAGCGGCGTCTGGTGTCCACAGGGACCCAGTTCAGCGAGTCCGACCTGGTCCCGTCCCCGCCCCCCCCCACCCCTGGGTTGCCCCTGGCAGCCCAACCAGCCTCCGCACCGCTCGCTCACCCAGCAGCGGCTGTGGTGGCAACAACGTCTGTTGGGGATGCCTCTGCATCCACTGCTTCCTCTCCACCGGCCCAAAGCACACGCAAGGGCACGGAGATGGAGTCGGAGGCAGTCGCAGCGAACCCCTCCCCCGCCTCACTGCCTGTGCCATCTGTCGTGCTCCCCACGCCTTCGGCACTAGCAGCGCAGGCAAAGAACGCCCGAAAGGGTACCACGTCAAGGGGGCCCAGTCCGCTGGGCACCCCCTTGCCATCAGATGACGACATGGACGTCGAGCCCTTCCGGCTTTCATCGCAGCGGAAGGAACGGGCTGCGACGTCCAGGTCAGTAGAGAAGGCCAGAAAACCCCTTCCAAGAGTCCAAGCCCCGAAAGACCCCACATAAATAATCACTCTCCAGTAGCTCTAACACATTATAATGGGAAGAGAAAACATAGTTCAATGGAACTGCAGAGGCCTTCTGAATAATCTTGACGACGTGTATGAGATTCTGCATGCCAACCAGCCAAGTTTAATGTGTGTCCAGGAAACACATCTGAATTCGAAACACACAAATTTCTTGAATAGTTACCTGGTATACAGGAAAGACAGGGATGGCTGCACACACTCTTCTGGCGGTGTGGCCATAATCGCCCGCAAATCCTTAGCATGCCACCCTGTCACCTTGAACACCGTCCTTGAGGCTGTAGCCGTCCGCACAATAATTTTTAATAGGTTGATAACGGTATGCTCCATCTACATCTCTCCTGATCTTGCACTTCTGAGCTCCGACTTTGAGGCGCTGGTCGACCAGCTTCCTGAACCGTACATCTTAACAGGCGACTTCAATGCACACAATTCTCTTTGGGGCTCTTCTCGCACGAATGCCCGAGGTCGCCTGATAGAGAAGTTTTTAACATCCTCTGGAGCATGCCTTTTCAACAATAAACAGCCTACATACCATAACATAGGTCACAACACATACTCAAATCTTGACTTGGCTATTGGTTCGGCAATTCCCTTTCCATGTCTTGAGTGGGAGTGGGCACTGACCCATATGGCAGTGACCACTTCCCCACTTCACTAACATATATAGGTAAAGGCCCAAGCAGTTCATCTTCCCATAATAGGTTCAATGAAGCACGAGCTAACTGGAACACATTTACAGAGACATCGAAACTACACCACACATCCATACGACACCTACACGTCGAAGAAGCCACCCAACTCCTCACGGCGCACATCCTCGACGCCGCCGAAAAGTCCATTCCCCACGCCTCTGGTGTCCCGCGCAACCAGAGGGGGCCGTAGTGGAATGAGGACTGTAGGCGGGCGCGAGAGGCCCAGAACAAGGCGTGGGGTATCCTTCGTCGGTACCCCACGTCGGGTAACCTTATTTTGTTCAAACGGGCCAAGGCGTTTGGAAAACGTGTGCGCCATGAGGCAAAACGAGAGTTGGCACACCTTCTTGACATCCATTAATTCATACACAGACACACACAAAGTCTGGACACGTATACGCAAGCTCAAAGGACAACAGACACACAGCCTGCCCCTGGTTAGCACAACAGGGGACACACTGGAAGACCAGGCTAACACACTTGCAACACTGCGAACACGTGTCTAGTTCAGCACACTACACAAACACTTTCATGAAACACAAAGCATCTGCAGAAAAAAAAACCCTTACACGACAAAGACAAATCAAAAACTTCTTACAACTCTGAATTCACTCTCTATGAGTTGAGGGCTGCCCTGAGCACGTGCAAACCTTCAGTTCCAGGCGCAGATAAGATTACATACACCATGATAAAGCACCTACTCCCAGACACTCTTGAAACACTCTTACACCTATAGAATAAAATATGGCTTTCGGGGCACTTTCTACGCTCTTGGAGGGAGGCCATAGTAGTGGCTTTCCTAAAGGAAGGGAAGGACCCTTCCTCTCCTGCCAGTTATCGCCCCATTGCCCTGACAAGCTGCCTGTGTAAGCTCTTCGAGAAGATGATAAACAGGAGACTTGTGTACTTCTTAGAGTACAATGGTCTTCTCGAGAGCTGCCAGGCAGGCTTCAGGGCGGGGCGATCTACCAACGATCAACTGGTTGCATTAGAGTCTTATATCAAAGATGCTTTCCTCCACAAGCAGTACTGTATGACAGTCTTCTTTAATCTTGAAAAGGCATACGATACTGCTTGGCGGTACGGCATCCTTAGTGACTTGAAGTCCTTTGGTATGTCGGGTAACATGATGAACACGCTTGCCACTTACCTGTCTGAAAGAACGTTTCACGTGCGAGTTGGAACTGCACTCTCTAGGGTTCATGTGCAGGAAAACGGCATGCCACAAGGTGGAGTTTTGAGTTGCACCCTTTTTATTGTAAAAATGAATTCTCTTCCGAAGGCATTGCCACCGTCGATTTCATGTTCAATTTATGTAGACGACGTACAATTACCTTTTAAGTCTTGTAACTTGTCAGTCTGCGAGCGGCAAGTCCAGCTTGGTGTGAACAAGCTTGCCGGCTGGGCAGATAGCAACGGTTTTAAATTTAATCCGGGAAAGTGCACTTGTGTTTTGTTTTCCAAGAGGCGTGGTATCCGGCCGGATCCTGACATTCAACTCAATGGTGTCTTGATTCCTGTCAAAAAGGAACACAAGTTTTTAGGCACAATCTTTGACGAAAAGCTTACATTCATCCCACACATAAAACAGCTAAAGCATAAATGCCTAAAAACAATGAATATCCTGAAGGTTCTGTCGCACATCTCTTTTGGTGCTGACAAACAACTTCTTTTACGTGTTTTTACCAGCTTGATAGGTTCACGATTGGACTATGGTAGTGTTGTTTATGGGTCAGCAAGTAAAACATCCCTCAGAATGCTGGACCCTGTGCTTCATCTAGGGCTCCGCTTGGCGTGTGGCGCCTTCCGAACTAGTCCAGTTGAAAGCCTGTATGTCGAGTGCAACAAATGGAACCTTCAACGTCAGCGAGCATACACAGACCTCCTTTATGCTTTTAAAATTTCATCCATGCCTCACCATCCTTTTAAATCAGTTTGTTATGATAGATCCATGAGTGAACTCCTTTTAAATCGACCATCGTTCTCTGCGCCCTTCTCTTACAGAGTTGGAGCGGAAGCGTCAGAGCTTGCTGTCTCCTTTTTAGACACCATTCAAAGTTCTGTAACAGATTCCATAGCACCATGGCATCTCCGCCCTGTGTCATGCGACACATCTTTTACACATGTAGATAAAAACCGAGCTCCCACGTGTGCAATTCAGTAGCACTTCTTGTATTTGCAGGAGAAGTATCAGTGTTCTGAGTTTTATACGGATGCCTCTAAGACTTCCACCTCTGTGTCCTGCGCTGCGCATGGACCCGGCCTTAATGTCACTAAAACTCTAAACAGTTATACTAGCATCTTTACGGCAGAGGCTTATGGTGTACTTCTTGTTGTTAATCATATACCCCAAAGCCACACCCCGCAATCCATTATCTATACAGATTCACTCAATGTTGTGCGGGCATTGTCATCAACAAAGTCTTCAAAAAATCACGTTGTAAATCTTATCATCAAAGGTATTATGTCGGTGTATGTCCACAAATTTGAACTCGTCCTTTGCTGGGTCCCTGGCCACTGTGGTATAGCCGGGAACGAAGCCGCGGATCGAATGGCCGCTTCTGCTACACTCTCGAATGCAGTAGATATAACCACATTACCCTACACCGACGTGAAGCGACACATCAAACAACAACTTCGCAAAACATGGCAAACACATTGGAGTGAACAAACAGACAACAAGTTACACGTACTAAAACCACACTTGGGACCGTACACCTCCGATAAACGCAACAGATACATAGAAGTCGCCTTGGCTAGATTACGGATAGGGCACACGCATGCAACGCACTCGCACCTGCTCACTGGATCTCCAAGACCTCTGTGCAGCAGGTGCGGAGAGGCCCTATCCGTGATCCACATTCTCATACAATGTAAGGCACTCGACATTACACGACGCAAACACTTCCCACAACTACACACACGACATATTCCACCACACCCGTCATACTTCTTAGGAGACGATGCCATGTTTTCTGTTCAGCGCACCTTTAAGTTCCTATCAGAAGTTCACTTTTTACAACTCATCACATACCACCCATAGTTTTATCCCTGGTCCTATACACCAGCCACCTTATTTATCTTTTAACCACTCTTGTTCTTCACCCTGGCCCTTTACACCAGCCGTGCTCATAGTTTTTAACTGATTTTATTTCGTGTTCTCTCATCATCAAATAACTTTGTGTCTGGCTCTCTTTGCCCATGTCGGCCTTGTGCCAATAAAATCAAACCATCATCATCATGCTCGAGTGTCAACTGGTGAGCAGCGCGTCCCGTCTATGACGTCGTATTTGAGGCGAAGCATCACGTCTTGCGCAGAGAGTTTTGGTCGAAAGCCGATCATCGTGTGCGGAAAAAGACCGCTGTCCTCCATGTAGCTGTTGAGCCTGTTGAGTATGACGTGCTCCATTATTTTCCCTACACAAGATGTGAGCGAAATCGGTCTGAGGTTTTCGAGCTGCAGTTTCTTGCCTGGTTTTGGAATCATAATCACCTTTGCCGTTTTCCACATGTCGGGTATTTGGCCCCGCTCCCAGCAGATCGCGGGTGAGGGCTTCAATTGATTCATCGTCCAGATTTCGGAGCATTTTATTTGTGATGCCATCTAGACCTGGCGACGAGCGGGTTCGTAGGGGTACGATGGCCCTTCGTACTTCGCTTACCGTGATGGGTCGATCAAGGAGGTCATTTTCCTGTCCCGTGTAGCGAGGGAGGACCTCAAGTGCGGAGTCTCCGAAGTATCTATCCTTAATTGTCTTGATTAGCTCGGTGTCGGAACCCTTAAAGTTGTGTAGAAGTATGTTGAGGTTGTTTCTCTGTGTGGTTTTACTATTGTCGGGGTCGATGAGACAGCGTAGAATATTTCAGGTCTTTGACAGTCCAATTTCATATTCCATTCCATTACACGTGCTGTGCCAATTATAACGTGTTAGTTGACTTGTGTAATCTTCAATGTCGCGATTGAGAGTAGCGAGGCGCCGCCTCAGGTTGCGATTTAGCTTTTGTTTCCGAAGTCTCTGGTGAAAACTGTGCTGGGCCTCCCACATGTGAAGGGGCTTTGCATCGGCTTGATAAAGGCCTGCATCTGCCGGTATTTCTTTAGTAGCGTGCTTGGCATCCCTGCAGAGTTGTTCTGTCCATTCCCGAATGTCAGATATCTCTTCGATGGCAGGGCTGCCCGCAACTTCAGATGAGGTACGTTCGGCGGCCCGTATTTTGCGGAAGGCGTCCCAATCGATAAGGTGGAGTTTTTTTACCGTACGGCTATTTAGTAATTCTGGATTCGAGCCCAATCACGACGATGTAGTGGTCACTGCCGAGGTTTTCTTGACTGTTGAACCAAGTGGCATCTTTGCGCGTTTTTCGTGAAGGCGAGGTCAGTAGTAATATCGCCACTCACGCTGTTTCCTATGTGGGTGGGCCGTGTGGGGTCAGTGATCAAGGTGAGACCCTCTCTATGCGCATCGAGCCAGAGGTTTCGCCCCTTAATTGTGTCCCGTTTATATCTCCACTCGGTGTGGTGAGCGCTGAAATCTCCGACGACTATTAGGGTGTTTCCCCTGGCCAGTTCGAGGGTTTTACGAAAAAGTTGACCGAATTTGTGGGCGTTTCGAGGAGAGCTGTATATGTTAAGTATAAATATGCTCTGTATTCTGTGTTTGCTGTCTGGAATTAATTCAACAAGGATGTGAGCCGCAGACGACGCACCCACCCCGGCATCATGACGAATCGCCGGAATGTTTCGCCTCACTAGAGTGGCTAGAAGTGCATGATTTTCATCATGAGGTAAGGTGTGGCGTACGTTATTCTTGATACCAGGCTTGTACCATGCCTCAGTGTCGTTCTCATGAAATTCTTCTCCGCCTGGTTGCCACGTACCGCTGAAGCATGTGCAGGACCTGTTCTATGGAGTGCTTGAGCTTGCGCAAGGACATAGTTGCCTTGTTGTCTGACTGTATGGTGAGCCCCAGAATCTTAACGCTGGGTCTCGAAGCGATCTTCATGCCCCCCGCACGGGGCACCTTGAGTAATCTTGGTGACGGTGAGTGGCGACACCGCGTACCCCGAGCCCCCCATACTTATGCTGTCACCTACCGTGGCTAGAAGTTGAAAGGTGAAGGGTTAGAAGCCGTGAACGGTGGCCGTCGGAGCCTTGGTCAAGCTCCGGCCGATGGGCTCCCTGCCTGTCTACCAGGCAGGGAGCTCCGGGACCTCTTTGACTACCAGGGTAAGGTCAAAGGAGAAAGTACCCCCGTCTCCCTGCTTTCCAATGTATCATATGGCATTTTCCAAACCCCCCCAGACGTGATCGACGCCCGAAAAGGGGCCGCACCGAAGTTTCTTTTCCACCACTTCCTGACTTGAGTCCTCCGAAACCGAACAACTATCCTCGCTTCATCGTGATGGAATCTGTAGACCAATCGAAACCTCTTGCTTCACAGTCGGTATTTCTCATTTCAAAGTTTCTTGACGGTATTGTTGGAGGGTCGTATAAGGCCAAAAAACATCGAACCGGTGAAATTCTTGTCGAGGTCAGTAGCCAGGATCAGGCCAAAAAACTTCTTGCTCAAACCAGCATCGCCGATCTGCCAATCCGAGTCACGCCCCACCGCAGCCTAAACAGCTCCCAGGGCGTGATTTCCGACTATGACCTACTGAATGAAACTGAAGCTGACTTGCTGGAGGGCCTTCGTGGCCAGGGCGTAACAGCGGTCAGGCGAATAACTATACGAAGAGATGATAAACACATACCAACAAAGCACCTCATCCTAACCTTTGACAGGTTGAGCCTTCCGGAATATATCAATGCAGGTTTCGTGCGACGTCCAGTCCGGCCTTACATCCCGAACCCGCGTCGCTGTTTCAAGTGCCAACGGTTCGGGCACGGCACGAACTCCTGTCGCGGCCGACTTACCTGCGCGAAATGCGCCCAGCACGACCACGCGTCCGAAAATTGTAACGTGCAACAGTCTCTTTGCCTAAACTGCCAGGGTCCACACGCGGCCTACTCCAGGAAATGTGAAAAATTTCAACTTGAAAAGAAAATCATAAACATCAAGGTAACCGAAAACATCACCTTCTCAGAGGCGCGGAAGAGGTTCGCCTCCTTCCTTCTGGGCAGGTACGCCGACGCAGCTCGCCGGGGGGCGGAGCGGCGTCTTGTTTCGGCGGGGACCCAGTACCGAGAGTCGGACTTGGTCCCGCCCCCCCTGGGTTGCCTCTTGCAGCCCAACCCGCCTCCGCACCGCTTGCTGGGCCAGCAGCGGCTGTGGTGGCATCCACGTCCGGTGGGAGTGATGCTGCATCCTCCACTTCCGCTCCACCGTCCCAAACCCCACGCGAGGGCACGGAGATGGAGACGGAGGCAGTCGCAGCGACCCCCTCCCCCGCCTCACTGCCTGTGCCATCTGTGGTGCTCCCCACACCTTCGGCACTGGCAGCGCAGGCAAAGAACTCCCGAAAGGGTACCACGTCAAGGGGGCCCAGTCCGCTGGGCACCCCCTTGCCATCAGATGACGACATGGACGTCGAGCCCTTCCGGCTTTCATCGCAGCGGAAGGAACGGGCTGCGACGTCCAGGTCAGTAGAGAAGGCCAGAAAGCCCCTCCCAAGAGTCCAAGCCCCGAAAGACCCTACATAAATAATCACACTCCAGTAGCTCTAACACATCATAATGGGAAGAGAAAACATAGTTCAATGGAACTGCAGAGGCCTTCTGAATAATCTTGACGACGTGCATGAGATTCTGCATGCCAACCAGCCAAGTTTAATGTGTGTCCAGGAAACACATCTGAATTTTAAACACACAAATTTCTTGAATAGTTACCTGGTATACAGGAAAGACAGGGATGGCTGCACACACTCTTCTGGCGGTGTGGCCATAATCGCCCGCAAATCCTTAGCATGCCACCCTGTCACCTTGAACACCGTCCTTGAGGCTGTAGCCGTCCGCACGATAATTTTTAATAGGTTGATAACGGTATGCTCCATCCACATCTCTCCTGATCTTGCACTTCTGAGCTCTGACTTTGAGGCGCTGGTCGACCAGCTTCCTGAACCGTACATCTTAACAGGCGACTTCAATGCACACAATTCTCTTTGGGGCTCTTCTCGCAGGGATGCCCGAGGTCGCCTGATAGAGAAGTTTTTAACATCCTCTGGAGCATGCCTTTTCAACAAGAAACAGCCTACATACCATAACATAGGACCCAATACATACTCAAATCTTGACTTGGCTATTGGTTCGGCAATTCTCTTTCCATGTCTTGAGTGGGGAGTGGGCACTGACCCATATGGCAGTGACCACTTCCCCACTTCACTAACATATATAGGTAAAGGCCCAAGCAGTTCATCTTCCCATAATAGGTTCAATGAAGCACGAGCTAACTGGAACACATTTACAGAGACATCGAAACTACACCACACATCCATAGGACACCTACACGTTGAAGAAGCTACGCAACTGCTCACGGCGCACATCCTCGACGCCGCCGAAAAGTCCATTCCCCAGGCCTCTGGTGCTCCGCGCAACAAGAGGAGGCCGTGGTGGAATGAGGACTGTAGGCGGGCGCGAGAGGCCCAGAACAACGCGTGGGGTATCCTTCGACGGTACCCCACGTCGGGCAACCTTAATTTGTTTTACACGGGCCAAGGCGCTTGGAAAACGTGTGCGCCGTGAGGCAAAACGAGATAGTTGGCGCACCTTCCTTACTTCCATTAATTCATACACGGACACACACAAAGTGTGGACACGTATACGCGTCTGGACACGTATACGCAAGCTCAAAGGACAACAGACACACAGCCTGCCCCTGGTTAGCACAACAAGGGACACACTGGAAGACCAGGCTAACACACTTGCACAACACTTCGAACACGTGTCTAGTTCAGCACACTACACAAACACTTTCATGAAACACAAAGCATCTGCAGAAAAAAAGCCCTTACACGACAAAGACAAATCAAAAACTTCTTACAACTCTGAATTCACTCTCTATGAGTTGAGGGCTGCCCTGAGCACGTGCAAACCTTCAGCTCCAGGCGCAGATAAGATTACATATACCATGATACAGCACCTACACCCAGACACTCTTGAAACACTCTTACACCTATACAATAAAAAAAATGATAAGATGTAACGGTGGACATTCCACTCCTCACTGGTGGATTTTCTTCTTGGAGAGAGGGATATCCCCGTAAGCGACATTCCGTTTACCGAGGCGTACAAGCAGGCATTTCAGGTGCGAAGCAGAACGTTAATTAGACGTGTTGTTAAGCTACGCCCCGCTCCCGAAACCAACGTAAAAGATACCAGACCGGCCTTGTTTTCGAAAAGTATCGCTAAATTGTCCTAAAAGAACATTTTACAGTAAAAAAGATACTGTGTCCTACCCAAAAATGTTAGAATCGCTGGAGCTCAAACCCCAGCCGTCAGCATTAAACATACGACGTTACACCTACGTCACTCAGCCAGACTTCGAAGCTCTTTTAGCCGTTGCTCAAGAGAATAAGAGTGTCCCAAGTTATATCAGCAGATGGCGCTAGTGAGTGCAGGAAGCTAAGGCCCCTAAAGTTAGGGGCCTTACAGCAAGTACCTGGCTTGAACCCAGAGACGAACGGAATTTCCTCGGGTGCGTATATGTCGGATTGAGGAGGTGAAGTAACCTGGAAGGAGGGGGGAAAGGGGCGTCACTCATCCTCTCTTCACTTACTCGACCAGCATTGTAATCGGCGTTGTACCTCTTGAAGCTCAACTCTGTTATGACCACCATCGATATTCACAGGAAAGAAGTTTCAAATTCTCAGCAGGAGCAGACTAAATATACAGTGGTTATTCTGATCATCATCGTCGTGTACTGACGACGACGAAGATTATGATGATGATGGCGATGATGTTCATAGAGGAATGAAGCACAGGCCGTGAACTGCTTAACTTCATCTACTGATGGCAGCCGTTGTCATCAATGATCATTGTTGAGATTCCTATGGGCGGATTACGGAAAGGGTTTCTGTGAATGCCCATGTCACGTAAGACCGCAATGGAAGTGACATAACAGCTTCGTTGTAACGTGGTAAATGTGCGAAAAATCTCCACTCACGTTCATCCAAATTACACCCCTTTATATTTACGTTTTATTCAGAGGTCACCAAATGTGGCTTATGTACGAAGTGGGGTTGGATAAATGCCCGCAGCATGGAGATTATACTTTTTTTATTCTTGCATCGTTTTGTTATACAAGACAAATCCACACTGGGGATGTTGCCGCTAAAAGTGTGACAAAAACCAATAAGTTTACAATGTCTTCTTCTTCTCGGAGCCTAGAAGAAAAAGAAAAACGGCAAGGTTTGAAGAAAACCAGGAGGTTACCGTGCTCAA
Source organism: Haemaphysalis longicornis (assembly GCF_048455015.1). NCBI lineage: Eukaryota > Metazoa > Arthropoda > Arachnida > Ixodida > Ixodidae > Haemaphysalis > Haemaphysalis longicornis. Next base: position 148,399,512 of record NW_027526203.1, read on the forward strand.
ATTTCCGGAATTCCCGAGATGGTTTAAATATTACACGAACTTCCTGAAAAAAAGCCGAGCAATGCAGTAAGATTGACTAGAAAACAAGAGAATAAGGGTAATTTTTCAGCCCATTTTCAGTTAGCTTAAAGTGGTCACATTGTTCTAGTTAACGTTGGTCGCCGGGCATGGCACGCGCTGAAACGCGAGGCTCGATCGTTTCACTGCAGCCGGTCGCGAGCATCGCTGGTCCGTTGCTGGCAGCCCAGGCACTCTCTGACCCCTAACGACGAAGTTCCTTGTAAGTAGCGGCCTTAAATTGCTGGGCTCCATTTACCTAGAGTCGCGGAGGGGGCTCGGAACGCGGGCAGCTTTATTGTAGCGCGAAGAGAGGCGCTTGCGACAGATGTTGTCCCTTGATCGCATTCGTGAACCTGATCGAGGCCCCAGAGTGGTTCTCTGCGGATTCTAAAACTGCGGCTTCGTAATTTTTATCAGCGGGTCAGCGACTGACTCCAAAGCTTATACCACGGACCTATATGTTTCTTTGATGAGCTTTTATCTTTTTTTTTACTGATTATTGCGAGACCCACTCGTCACGTCAAGGCGAGCACCCAGAAACGTGCTCCATTGCATCGTTAAATAACGTTCTCCCCGTGCATGCGGTCGCGATTGATGAACCATTGCTTATGTTTAACGTAACACCCTATTGGCGGTGAGATGTTTGAGTGGCGCCCCCTGGCTCTGACGTCGGCTTAGGGACTCGCGCCGCTGTCGTCTGCTACACTCCGCTTGTGAGGGGCAGCAGTGTCTGTGCTAGAAATCACCCGTTTTGTTGCTGTAGTGCATTAAAAAGCGTATTTCTAGTGCTTCAGTCATTTTGCCAGCTTCTGCCTCATCTGATCATCTGAATAATTTGAAGCTGTTTCCTTCACAAGTTTGCAACACACGCGGAGATGGAGAACAACTTTCTTCAGAGCATCGCGTGTAACTCGCCATTTCTAGCTTATTCGCGAGGATCGGCGCTCTTAGCTCCTCGATAAGCATTCAAAGTGCGAAGGCTTCCCTGCAGTATTTTTCAGATGCTCTTATGAAGACTCAAAAGTCTTATGCTACGTACCAAGCAGCCGGCCCCTACACGGGCATCGCACAGCAGGAAATAAAACGGTTGTGTTCTATTTCTTTTGTTGTCGTTGTCTTGTACCAGATGAATGTTTCGTGTTTTTTTTTTGTGACCAACACATTAATGTTTCTGCACCATCACGAACGTCTTATAAGGAGGTTTGGGGATGTTTGGGAGTCTCACAAAGATACTGTGGATATTTTGTTCAGGTTGTATGGCATACATTCCCTTCTTCACAAATTAGCTTTCACTACGGCTGCGTGCAAGAATATGCGTATCCGCAGCGTGCTTTGTTTATTCACATGCAAATACAATGCGGAGGTTTGTGCTGCGCCACCGCGATCGCGCCCCAAACAACGTTGTACACAGTACACGAAGGCGGCTTTTGTGCCCCGAATTTCTATCGTAACCATTGTTTTCATAACGAACTGACTCTCAACCCGAACAATGATGACATGATTACCGTGTTGAAGGCATTATATACTCGCTAACTAACGCAATAAATAAAATACCTGCAAATAACACAAGAATCGAAACCGATGAATATTTCTAGGCAGGTCTTTATTGTTTTCCAACAATTCCAGGCGCAAAGAACAAATCCTATTCTACTCGGGATGGGGTTATATGAATTAAAGAAAATTACTTTTACTCTCTTGTCCTGGACTGAGGACCCGGCCCACTAACCAGCTCGTTTTCATTGTTAAATAAAGTTTTCTCCTCCTCTCCTCACTCCTCCTTCTCTTGAGTGCAGTTTTCCTATAACGCATATATCCGAATATCGGGAGGATATGCCTGTGGAAATTCTACCGAAATAGCCCTCCAGGCCTGAACAAATAGTGTTATTGTATCTTTAACGTACACGTGACTCGTTTTGCTCAATAAACCTCCTACTGGTTAGAAGCCTCGTACAAAACCAGCACGCGCCTATACACACAGTGGGTTATTTGGAACTCAACCTAGTTTTTGCTGCCTATAGTGCATGTCGGCAAACTTTCATGCCATGCAACGTAAAGTGGTGTGATACAATGTGATGTGATACTTTCGAGCGTTCGGCAAGGTCGCAAAAACTGTTCTACCTTACATATGATTACCGGGAATCCTAATGCCTTCTGCCAAAGCCGATAGCCCTGAAGGCCTAGAATTTATTTTGGACTTTCATTTTCGCTGTTGTCGGTTGTTATAGCAGCTGACTGTTCCCTTTTCGAAAGATTGCTTAATACAGAAGCTGACGCCTAGCTCCGACTCGTCTCGCTCCGCACAGGACCGGCTTCGCAAGGAAGGGGGCGACGCCGGCAATGTTTCTTCCGTAGCGGTATCTAAAACTATACTTTAACCGACACTTTAAGCCTATTATTATGATAAAAAGTTACCTACACGCCAATTATGGCGCGGACAAGCATCGGACGTTGACCGAGCGCAAAGAAACAGCAGGGAGAGCGAGCCTGAGTGAAGCAGACGACAAATGCCAGAATCCCTAAGCTGACGTCATGGAGGCGCGCTCCGCAGCGCCGCCCGTGTTCGCGCTCACCGCCAATATTGGTATCATGGGTGTTCCGTGCTGTGCTGTCCACTACCTTTTATTGTGATGCATAGTAGTGCATGGCACAGCTATGCATCCCTACCAGACCTTCTAAGTGAAAGTGATATGAGGCTCATGCATCGGCCGCAATAAAAATCCGTTGGTTGCGACGCACGATGTGGCTCCAAGAAAACGCCGACATACCATATTTCAGCAGTATTGCCAGAATGTGTGGGGGAAATCGCAAACGTAAAGGTTCCTGCAACGTTCTACCGATGCCTGGTTTACGCATAGTGCCATTCGTAATACCACGTGTTGCCTAGAGTGCGCTTCGCGTCGGCTTTAACCTTGCAGCGCACGCGTGGCTGCATCTGTGTACTCAAAGAACGCTCGAGCGCGCGTCCGGTACAACTGCAGCAATGGCTTCCTTCGATTCTAAGCCTTCGAGTGTCCACACGCTGGTAAGCATTCAATCAGACATTCGTTAGTCGCGTGTACTTTAATAGGAAAGTTCCGTGCATGGTAGCTGCGGGACTGCCTGCGGCCACAGGCCAGGAAATCTAGGAATTCCCACTACTTATAGGGGCTAACTGGCTCCATTTGCTATTCATAGTGAATGCGACGTCTTGGTTTTCAATGTTTTCAACCACAGGAGAGGCTCCAGTGACGGCCGCCGTAACAAAAATTAGCGAAACCTGACTCGTGCGGCGCTGTGCCAGGTCATTATGTTGCTTTTTTTTGTATAGCATAAATAACCGAAATTGCGACCAGTTGCACATGTTTAATTTTTGTGCCACCTCGTCCCACATCCCTTTCGACATAAACTTTTGTATCAAAGGAGTCGGCAAGGACACAGGTGTATTTGCAAGCACCTCGCTGCTGTCCTCGCATCACTAAGGAATGGGTGGCACGACATTGTCTCGGATGAGGAATCACAATTCCGCTCCTCATTTCTTTCACTAGATAAGATTGTCCCTGTTGAGGAGGAGGTTCACAGTCCCGCTGGCTCAAGAGGAACAGTGGCGTCGACTCATTTTACATTGCTACTATCGTCTCCGCCACTGTCTCATGATAGGAGGCATTCTGTACCACTCCTTCAATCTAGGCATTCCTGACGTGTCTGATGACCGCATTTATGGGCGTGATTTTCAACCCTCTCATTCTCCTTTCCGCAGGCGACGAGGAAGACCACGTGACGATGGCCACCCGACAGCCCCGCAACACCAGCCCTCTCACACGTAGAAGCGATCAAGGCAGCCGCGGGTCTCCATGGCGTCATCATCAGCAGCAGGCGTATTTTCATCCGGCACACCAGACTTGGAATGGGCAGGCAAATGTGCCAACATTTGATCTACCCGGAGAGATGCACGACCAGGTTGGTGCCGACGGAAGATATCGCGACCCTACCGAGTACCTGAACAGATTACATGGACAGGGTGGACAGAGGGACTTTTATGGCCATTCCCCGAACCACGGGTATGGCGACCGTCACCAGTTTAACCCGCCGAACCAAGCCGTACCTGACGGGTACGAAGCCAACGTGCCAGGCCAGACAGACGAGGAACGGGAGTACTCCCAGTTGCTGCGGGCAGCGTTTCCTCTGGGGACAGCAATTCCCACCTCCGTCGTCGACCGGGTGCCCCTTGTGAGCGATGATCCCTACGGCGCCTTGACGACAGCGACTGGGCTCTACGAGGGCTATGTCTGGGACAGCCTGCAAGACGTGTATTACGGCCCCGCGGTGACCAACTACGGCACGCTGTCCCTCGTGCTGAGGCACAGGATGCGCGTCGATATCACCGTGGATTACGCCATCTGGGTCGTGAACTTGGCAAGGCACTGCTCGGCGGCTATCATTTCCTGGGGCGAGAGCTGCAGCGTGTGTCACGAGCGCGGCTGCGCGTTCCAAAAGCGCATGCACACGGACGTGGCCACTGGTCCCTTTCGAGCCAAGATCTCCGGCCGCGGCGTCACCTTCACGACCCCGAACCATCGCCTCGCGTACCTCGTGGACGCATCGGGATTAGAGCCGACGGCTGAGAGGATCGAGACTATCAACTATGACCACTCGATGCGCGTCTTCTGGTCCAACTCGGACCGAGAAATGGGCGTCTTCAGAGACTGCGTCGAACTTATGAACCGTTCGAGGTCGCACACCACCGAGAACGGCGACGACATCTGGATGGTCGGTGGAGTGCGCATTAAGCAGACGCCCCGGGGTGACGTGCAGGTGTCCCGTGGCTCCGGTGAGCTGGTCATTCGGTGTTCGACCGGGGGTAAGATCTGTGTGGCCACGCCCTACGTCAAGATGGGCGCCAGCTGGGATCCCAGCAACTACTTCTACGCCATCATGGGCCAGAAAAGTACCCGCGGCTCTGCGGATGGATTCGCCGTGAAAAATGGCACCCAAGAAGCGGGATGCGATCGCCGGGGAAGGCTGACCCTCCCGTAACCACTCGTCACCCACGGCGCGCTAAACATCCACGTACGCATGTGCGCGTGTACTCTAGTACGTCAACGGGCGTCTCCTCTGTCCGTTGAAAAGCACGTCAGGCCAAAGCGGTGAAGCCGTCTTCCGTTGATGCAAATATAGAGCTGAGCGGCTGGACGTAGCCCTGGCAAGAGCACCGCGAAGACTGGAGAACTGCAAGTAGGGAATAATGCACCGTGTGGCGCAATAAAGAAAGCGCGTGCCACTCACGCTCTGTTGCATGAATATTTAGGGTGTATGGCGGGAGTTTTAAAGAGCTACTTAAACCCCAAAATTCCGCTTTGTCTGTCTCGGTCTGTATCTGCCTGTCCGACCGTCCGTCCTTCCCCCTATTCGCCCACCCGGCTAAAAGTTACCCAACCTGGTGGTAACCGGTGGACCACAAGGGCAATTGAGTGGGTACCGAGAGACGGATCTAGAAGATGGAGGAGGCCAATAACTCGGTGGAGGGACGAAATAAAGAAATTCGGGGGCAAAGAGCGGACTCGAGCAGCGCAGGACAGGAGCGGTTGGATGTCAATGAGAGAGGCCTTCGTCCAATAGACCGAAGAATTGCGATGATGATGATGAAATCTGGTACGTACTTCACACTTGTCAACATTGGGCCTCCTCCATTATCAGTCCCAGATCGTCCCCGGATTTCCCGGGACGCGATCCGGCGCTCGATTTTCCCACGTAAATTTTCCTATGGGACTTCCGGTCCGAGGGCAGTCCTCCGACGGCCCGCGGACCGGTAGATCGAGGATGCCAATTGTCGACAAAAAAGGAAGGAGCATATTTGAGGCGAATACTAAGGGATTTTAAAGTAGGTATTAGTACTGCCAACACCGGCGACGAGACATTATCTGCCCGTGTTTTCTCGTTTTGCCCACCTTCACAGCAAGCTATCTCTAACCCCACGGCTGCGCGCTACAATAATGCACCAGCACTATAATGGCCGTGGGTTGAGAAAGGAAGCGAGAAGCGGTTTCTTTTTCTTTTTACTTCGTGGTTTCGCCATGTGGCATATGAAGAAGGTCTAAAAATGAGAAGAGTGAAGGCAGTATGAAAGTAAGAGAAAGACAACAAAGTAGCCAGGGAAGAAGGGAGAGATAAGAAAGTAGGAAAGAAGAGAAATAAGGGGTACAAAACCACAGGTAGTCAAGAAATCGATAACACTGGTCAAGTCGACAGGTAGGCATGCAGTCCTGTTTCGTGCAGAAAGTTAATCAGCGACCTGCAATAGCGGTCTTGCACCCAGTGGTTGCAGTCACCCGGTTTATTCCACCGAAGACCAACCACTCTGAGCGCATTGCCCCGAGCTGCCCTTGTTCCTGTGCACATCCACATGAGAAGCTTGACATCCGGGACTCAACTGGGACAAGTTCCTGGGCCTTGTGGTGCAGGTTCCCAAGTCCAGGTGACTGAAGGCGTGAGGGCCACCCCAGCCCGAAGTCTCCTGAGAAACTTCCTCCGCCCGGGAAAGATTAGGGGGCAGGGAGCAGACACGTACGGGGGAATTAGAGCCCGTGCGTCCCTTCTCAGGAGAGATTTCCCCGCTAAAAGACGGGAGCGTGGATCACAAGAAAGTAGGCTAGAGGTGGATTCAGATTCAGGTGGGGAAGGAGTGCGAAAGCTTGTCCTCTAATTGGTTAAAAAATTCTGACCGCGCCCCTGTACCAAATGTACGCGTATCATTAGCTGTGCTGTCTTTGGAGGCTGTGGATCTGCTGGCAGATTAGGAGAGTCTTTTTCACCTAATTGCTTCAGGTGCTTCACCGCACTGAGCGAGTCTGTGTATATGTCTATATGCGCCGGCTCAGTGGTATTTATTGCTCAATAATGAACATCCAAAGAGCATGAACGCTGTCTGGTTGACAGCAAGGATCAATTTCCCCGCCTGGGAATCGAGGAGTTCGACTCACCGCGACAACAGCCAGATCCGGGACCCGCTCACGGTTGACGGCGGCCTTTGTCGTCGTCGCCCGACATTTGAAGGAAGGAGATAGGCAGACAAGTCCTTTTGGAATCCCCCCGATTGCATCCTGCGCGCCCTCGCCGGCCGCAAGGCTCTCCCTCGCAGTAGAGGCAGGTTTTTCTCCCCGCTATCTAACCAAGCAATCCCCGTGAGGAGCAGAACAACGCGGCGAAACCGAACGCTAAGGTAGGAGTACAATTCGCGCTCCTCCGATAATTGGCTGGTACTATAGCAGTGAAGATTGATTGATTGTAGGGTTTAACGCGCCGACGCAACGCAGGCGATGAGGCGCGCCGTAGTGGAGGGCTCCGGATTAATTTTGACCACCTGGGGATCTTTAAAGGAGCCATGAAGACAAAATACAAGTTGGGTTTATTAGAAAGACTGCTTAGTCCCGATAACAATGATACCAATATCATCGCAATCTTCGAACAAATAATGCAGGTATTAAAGGAAACGTGTGAAGCAGTCGCGACGCCCTAGCCAATTTCCCGCAACTTTTCTATGACGTCACGGAACCTTGTTTGTGCGATTGGCGGCCGCCTAACTGACCTGTCGCGACGACACATGACTGTACGTCTGTAATGGGGCCTCTAGTTCCATTTGACCGCATCACTTGAATGCTAACGTGCAGTTAACGCACTGAAAATTGTTTTATTGTTGGCCCGTATGACGTCATTCTTGCTCATAACACGTCACTGTGGCGCAAAATTTGAAAGTTTTTAAATACTTCTTGCTTTTTCTTTCGTTAAAAAACACCTTTTGGGGCTGTGATGGAGCTGAGTGAGATACTGAATCCTAGTTCTTTCAAATTAAACGAAGTTGTATTTTCTCTTCATGGCTCCTTTAACGTGCCCCGAAATCTCGTACACACGGGCGTTTTTGCTTTTCGCCTCCGTCAGAAAAGCGGTAGAAAGCATGTTTTAACCACAACATACAAAAAGGGCTCGTGGCCGAACCTTATCGTGGGAGGAGCGAGGCAGGGGGGAAAGGGTGTGGAAAGGTAGGCAGAAAACAGAAGGGAGGAATTTACGTGGCAGGGCCGGCAGGAGAATTTCATATTTCAAAGACATTTGAAACTAAGTCAGCAGATTGACGGCACTGGTAGCGAAGTGAGCGGTCATTTTTTTTTCTTTTTCATTATAGCAGATAAGCATATGAGTGGAGAACGGGTGTTAGCGATCTGCGATTATGATCTGCCTATACAGCAGTTCGATTTCGTGGTACAGTCACACAGCGCAAAAACATTTCTCAGGTGCAGAACTAGGGCGAGTAGTGCAGCTTAATTCATCAGTGTACAGGCGCCGTCATAAGTAATCGGAAGTATTGGTGAATATCACAAAATATTTGTCCTAGTGCCCCGCACGGGGCACCTTGAGCAATCTTGGTGACGGTACTGGCGATACCGCGGACCCCGAGCCCCCAAACATACGCTGGATCCAACCGTGGCAATGTGTTTATAGGTGGAGGGTTAGAAACCACGAACGGTGGCCGTCGGAGCCCAGGTCAAGCTCCGGCGGATGGGCTCCCTGTCTGTTTACCAGGCAGGGAGCTCCGGGACCTCCTCAGCTATCAGGGTAAGGTTGTGGAAGAAAGTACCCCCGTCCCCTGCTTTCCAATGTATCATATGGCATTTTCAAACCCCCCCCTCCAAACGTGATCGGTCCCTGAAAAGGGGCCGCACCGAAGTATCTTTTCCTCCTTTGTCTTCGATCTCCATTCCAAAGCCCGATAATTTCTCGCGCTTCCTGGTAATGGAATCCCTAGATAAATCAAAACCCGTCACGTCCCAGTCTGTCTTTCTCATTTCCAAGTTTCTTGAAAGCCTTGTAGGCAAATCGTGCAAGGCTAAAAAGCTCACAACCGGAGAAGTCCTAATTGAAGTCCAAAACAAACAACAATCCTGTAACCTCTTGAAGCAAACGCGCATGGTCGATGTCGACATCAAGATCACGCCCCATCGCAGTCTGAATAGCTGCCAGGGCGTCATCTCTGATAGAGATCTAATAAATGAGACTGAAGCAGATCTGCTCGACGGCCTTCGTGATCAGGGCGTGACAGCAGTGCGGCGAATCACGATACGCCGAAACGACCAAATAATAGCAACTAAACACATAATCTTGACATTTGACCGCTCAACACTTCCTGAGTCGGTCAGCGCAGGTTTCCTGAGATGTCCGGTCCGACCCTACGTGCCGAACCCACGCCGCTGCTACAAGTGTCAGCGGTTTGGACATGGCACTAATGCTTGTCGTGGTCGACTAACATGCGCCAAGTGTGCACAACATGATCATGCATCTGACAACTGCCCATCGCAAACCCTCATCTGTGCGAACTGCAAGGGACCCCACGGGGCCTACTCTAGAACATGCGAGAAATTCAAACAGGAGAAGGAGATCATCAAGGTTAAAGTGACTGAGAATCTTACCTTCCCAGAGGCGCGAAAGAGGTTCGCCTCTTTCCCCCTGGGGAGGTATGCCGACGCAGCTCGCCGGGGGGCGGAGCGGCGTCTAGTTTCGGCAGGGACCCAGTACCGCGAGTCGGACCTGGTCCCGCCCCCGCCCCCCCTCCCTGGGTTGCCTCTGGCCGCCCAACCCGCCACCACGCCGCCTGCTGAGGCAGCAGCGGTTGTGGTGGCAACCTCTTCTGTCGGGACCGGTGCCGCTCCCGTCCGTGCCTCCCCATCGTCCAGTGCGTTGGAGTGTGCCATGGACACCACGAGCCCCGCACCGGCTCCCACCGCCGCCGCACCGCCCGTGCCACTTCTGGTGCCTCCGACACCACCGGCGGTGGCGGGTCAAACGAAGGGCCCCCGAAGGGGGGCCAAGTCCGGGGGGCCCGGTTCGACGGGCACACCCAGGACATCGGACGACGAGATGGACGTCGTGCCGTTCTTGCCTGCAACGCAGCGCAAGGAGAGGCCTCCGACGTCCAAGCCTTCAGATAGGCTGCCCAAAAAGCCCAATCCAAGAGTCACAGCCCCGAAAGACGACACATAAACATACACACTCCAGTAGCTCTCACACTAAATAATGGGAAGAGAAAATATTGTTCAATGGAACTGCAGAGGCCTTCTGAATAATCTTGACGACGTGCATGAGATTCTGCATGCCAACCAGCCAAGTTTAATGTGTGTCCAGGAAACACATCTGAATTCCAAACACACAAATTTCTTGAATAGTTACCTGGTATACAGGAAAGACAGGGATGGCTGCACACACTCTTCTGGCGGTGTGGCCATAATCTCCCGAAAATCCTTAGCATGCCACCCTGTCACCTTGAATACTGTCCTTGAGGCTGTAGCAATACGCTTAATAATATTTAATAGGTTGATAACGGTATGCTCCATCTACATTCCTCCTGATGTTACACTTTTAAGCTCTGACTTCGAGGCGCTGGTTGACCAGCTGCCCGAACCGTACATTCTAACAGGCGACCTTAATGCTCACAATTCTCTTTGGGGCTCTTCTCGTACGGATGCCCGGGGTCGCCTGATAGAGAGGTTTCTTACATCCTCTGGAGCATGCCTTTTCAACAATAAACAGCCTACATATCATAACATAGGACACAACACATACTCATGTCTTGACTTGGCTATTGGTTCGGCAATTCTCTTTCCATGTCTTGAGTGGGGTGTGGCCACGGACCCATATGGTAGTGACCATTTCCCTACTTCATTAACGTACATAGGTACAGGCCCAAGCAGTCCATCTTCCCATAAAAGGTTTAATGAAGCAAGAGCTACATGGAATACATTTACAGAGACATCTCAACTACACCACACATCCATAGGACACCTACACGTTGAAGAAGCTACCCAACTGCTCACGGCGCACATCCTCGACGCCGCCGAAAAGTCCATTCCCCACGCCTCTGGTGCCCCGCGCAACCAGCGGAGGCCGTGGTGGAATGAGGACTGTAGGCGGGCGCGAGAGGCCCAGAACAAGGCGTGGGGTGTCCTTCGTCGGTACCCCACGTCGGGTAACCTCATTTTGTTCAAACGGGCCAAGGCGTTAGGAAAACGTGTGCGCCGTGAGGCAAAACGAGAGAGTTGGCGCTCATTCATAACATCTATAAACTCGTACACAGACACACGCAAGGTATGGACACGTATACGCAAACTCAAAGGACAACATACACACAGCCTGCCCCTGGTCAGTACAACAGGGGACACACTGGAAGACCAGGCTGACACACTCGCACAACACTTCCAACACGTGTCCAGTTCAGCACACTACACGAACACTTTCTTGAAGTACAAAGCCTCTTGTGAAAAGAAGTCCCTACACGATAACATCAAATCACAGACTTCTTACAACTCCCTGTTTTCACTACATGAGCTGAGGGCTGCTCTGAGCACGTGTAAACCCTCAGCTCCAGGCCCAGACAACATTACATACACAATGATACAACACCTACACGCAGACACACTCGAAGCACTTCTACATCTATATAATAAAATATGGCTTTCGGGGCACATTCCACACTCTTGGAGGGAGGCCATTGTAGTGGCTTTCTTGAAGGAGGGAAAGGACTCGTCGTCCCCCTCAAGTTACCGTCCAATAGCCCTGACGAGCTGCCTGTGCAAGCTCTTCGAGAAGATGATCAATCGCAGGCTCGTGTACTTCCTCGAGTACAATGGTCTTCTCGAGAGCTGCCAGGCAGGCTTTAGGGTGGGGCGATCGACGAACGATCAACTGGTTGCACTTGACTCATACATCAAGGATGCCTTCGTACATAAGCAGTACTGCTTAACTGTCTTTTTCGACCTCGAGAAGGCCTACGACACCGCTTGGCGTTATGGGATCCTTAGTGACCTCAGGTCATTCGGTGTTTCGGGTAATATATTCAACACCCTTGTTAGTTATTTGTCGGAGAGAGCGTTCAGAGTAAGAGTTGGTTGTGCACTTTCAAAGGTTCACGTCCAAGAAAATGGCGTGCCGCAAGGTGGCGTGTTGAGTTGCACTCTCTTTATCGTAAAGATGAACTCTCTGGGAAAGGCACTTCCACCAACAATCTCTTATTCTATGTATGTAGACGACGTGCAAATATCTTTTAAATCATGTAATATGTCAATATGCGAACGTCAAGTCCAGCTTGGTGTCAAGAAGCTTGCCGGCTGGGCAGACAAGAATGGGTTTAAATTGAATCCTGCAAAAAGCTCCTGCGTTGTGTTCTCCAGGAAGCGCGGGGTCCATCCGGACCCAGACATTACTCTGAATGGTGTGTCGCTTCCTGTGAACAAGGAGCACAAGTTCTTAGGTGTTGTGTTTGACCATAAACTCACATTCATTCCACACATCAAGAAACTTAAACATAAATGTCTGAAAACAATGAATATACTTAAGGTTCTCTCCCATCAATCGTATGGTTCCGACAAAGAACTCCTACTACGGCTCTATACTGCGTTGGTTGGGTCTCGGTTAGACTATGGCAGTGTGGTATATGGGTCGGCGACTAAAACAGCGTTGCGAATGCTTGACCCAGTGCTACACTTGGGGCTGCGGCTTGCGTCGGGTGCTTTTCGCACTAGCCCTGCTGAGAGTCTTTATGTCGAGTGTAATAAGTGGAGCCTTGAGAACCAACGAACATACATGGACTTGCTTTATGCTTTTAAGATTTCATCGCTGAATAATCATCCTTTTTATCCTGTCTTTAACGATACATCAACATCTCTGCTCTTTGTAAATCGCCCATCCGTTCCTCTGCCCTTTTCACTTAGAGTGAGAGAGCGAGCCTCGGATCTCAGTGCTTTGTTTTTAGATGTGTACAGGTCATCCTTTTCAAACAGTTTACCGCCTTGGCAAGCTCGCCCTGTGTCGTGCGACCTTTCTTTTATGAGACTTGACAAAAATCGTGTACCACGAGCTGCAATACTGCAGCACTTTCTGGCTTTGCAGTTTAAATACACATGTGCCGAATATTATAGTGACGCTTCTAAAACCTCCAGTATGGTGTCGTGCGCTGCTCATGGTCCTAATTTCAATGCAGCCAGAACCATGAACGTGCACACATCAATTTTTTCTGCAGAAGCGTATGGAATTTTACTGATTGTACGACACATACTTGAAAATCATATTCCAAAGTCTATCATCTACACAGATTCCTTGAGTGTCGTTCGCGCACTGTCATCGCATACACCCGCCAAAAACCACATAATTAATCTTGTATTTAACACTATCATGTCTGTGTATGCAAAGAAGCATGAGCTGGTCCTCTGCTGGGTCCCAGGACATGCAGGGATCGCTGGGAACGAGTTGGCAGACGAGAGGGCCGGTGCTGCTGCACTCAGGAACACTGTGGACATTACAACGGTACCCTACACAGACCTCAAGCCACACATAAGACAACACCTGCGCAGAACATGGCAAACACACTGGGACGAACAGACAGACAACAAACTACATGTAATAAAGCCACACTTGGGACGGTACACATCTGACACACGCAACAGACACACAGAAGTCGCCTTGGGTAGGCTGCGGATAGGGCACACGCATGCAACTCACTCGTATCTGCTGACGGGATCTCCTAGACCCCAGTGCAGCAGGTGCGGAGAGGCCCTATCCGTAGTGCACATACTAATAACATGCAAGGCACTTCACACAACACGACACAAACACTTCAGAGAACTCTACAGACAACATGTCCCCCTACATCCATCTTTGTTTCTGGGTGACGATGCCATGTTTTCCGTTAAACGTGTGTTTGAGTACTTGTCAGATGTGAATTTTTTAAACCTCATCTCCTATCACGCATAATCAAATCTGGCCCTATACACCAGCCATCACCATTGCCGTTAATTGATTTTATTGTTGTTTTGGCTTTAGTAGCCACTATTTTATTTTAGATACTTTTGTTTGGCGCTCTTTGCCCCAGGTGGCCTTGCGCCAAAAAACTCCAACCATCATCATCATCATTTGTCCTAGTGGCTTTATGATAGTCATTACTGGTTTGCAGGAAGCTTTGTCTATTCGGGGGGACTCTATTAAACGCACACCGTTGGAGTCAGGCAGTTTCTGGAAGAACAAATTCCTGTAAATTTACGAGACCGTGTTCCAGTTACTTTTGATGGCACCTGTACATTGACTGGTTGGGCTACTCTTGACACCAATGAGGACAAAATAGACCACCCCTTTGGCATTCGCTCCCGTTGGAAAAATTTTTCTCCCCAAGTTTACAGAGCAGAACAAAAGTTTTTCTCGTTATTACTTCCTTCCTGACACATTTACAACGGGTGATTGGACAGGGATCATGAGCATTGAGAGCCCTGCATAGGCGTGATTTTAAAGGGCTACTGAAGCGTTTTTAAAACCGGGCAAAACTCTACTTTTTACAATTATTACATTGGTCAGTTTGTGCCTGTAAAGTTTTTTTGGTCATTTTTAGCTTGGGGACAGCGGTATTCGTCGTTAAAGTTGACCCTACGCCCCGCCCACTGCTTCCTGCCGCATCGCCGGAAGAGCGAGAAACTGACAGGCAGCGACCGGAAGTAGCGTCATATTCGGAAGACGGCCAGCGACGTGCGCCGCCTCTTCGTTGTGTCCTGCAGTTTTCTGGGCGAAGTTCCGAATTAAGCAGGCGTGTAACCTGCACTTTATTAATCATCATTGTCTAAAGTTGCTTCCGCGTCGATTTTTAACCGTAATGCTACTGTCATTCCCTAAAGCGAGCCCTAGATACCAGAGATTTCCTACCCGAGCGCGAGTGGCTACTACATTGCCTTCACGAGTAGTCGCGGGGCCGGCCGTGTTGTCGGGTGCTCTGTGCTTCATACGCGAAGCGACGGGCTCAAACAAAGACGGAGGTTCCCCAAGTTCCTGATCCATTATTATAAGGGAATTAGAAAATTTGGGGGACCACAGCGCTCTGGGCTTCCCGAAATTCTTGTTCGTTTTCGATCCGATCAACGTTGTTGGCTGCGACGACAGCTTAGCTGAATAGCTAGACTTTAAGAAGAAATCAAACAAGCTGAAAGCATGAAGCGTTTTCTGCGCGCGGAAGACCTCCGCACACTTGCCGGTCGTGCATGCCCGTACGGCGCACGAAACAGCTCGCACCACACATGCCGCGTCAGCGACCGCTCTTCGCTGCCGTCCAGAATCAAGGCCGTCTCGAAAAGCAAGGTAAACGTGGTGAAAAATTGTGCTAGGGATTGTCATCCAAGGTTATTTCGAAAGAGGTGATCGAATTTGTATCGCGATGCGGAGCGCCGACCGGTCGCGGAGGCTCGTCGACGGCAGCAAACGAACCTGCCCGAGCAAGAGATGCGGCGAGAGGCCGATGGACGGCGTTACCTGCGCGCAAGAATGAGCACAGCACCGATCGCTAGAATGACTATCAACGTAGGAATAAGGTTCCACATGCGAGAAAGGGGATGATAATGTGGTGAAAAACTGTGTTAAGGATAGTCATTCGCAATTGTAGAGATAGCGGCGACCAACTATCTCCCTTGCTGCTAAGCCTAAAGTTCCCAACATCAGCGGCGATCCGTGCAACCTGAGCCGGCTGGAGCTGTTGGGGAAGGCGTTCTAAAGCTCGTCGGGGACCAGCGTGCTGCGCTTGGGTTCCTCTACCTTTTCTGGGGCGACCAACGTTCAACTCCCCTATTCTAAAACATGCGTATGCGCAGCAATTCCACGTTCCGCTGACCGGCCGGGCAGCGACCCGGCACCAGCACCTCTGCGCGACGCGGCGACCGGCGGCGGCCGCGCTGCCTGTGCGCATCGCAGGCCGCAGCACATAGCTTGTTGCCGCCTGTCCAAATGTAAAAACAAAGTTCCACATTCGAGGATGGGGATGATGGTGTGTTGAAAAATTGTGCTAGGAATTGTGGCTAGCGCTGGTAGTGAAAGCGGCACCCGAACTTCCCTGCACCCGAGAAACAAGTCGGCCATGGGTCGTCGGGGGAGAATCCTTTTCTAAAGCTCGCCGCGAGCGAACCTGTTGTGTTTATACTTCCCTCAGGCTCTCCTACTCTAAGGAAAGATTGTGTGAGCCCTCCATTCACCAGAGGACCTTCTAGCCCGTATCTGAACGGGAACAGAATGAGATCTTCAGGCCGTGCGGTCCCCGCAGCGCCGGCACTTCCGAATATGACGTCATCTGCCGCCAGCCAATCGCGAAAGGCAGCCAGGGCTCTCACCGCGCCCGCCGGCAGGGGTCGTTTGTTTTGACGAAAAAAGATGGTTTGGGTGTATCTACACATAAAATATACGTTTTTCGAATTCAGCGTCATGAAAACCATAATGTAATGCCCCCAACAAAATTTTTTTGAAAAGCTCTTCACCAGCCCTTTAAGGCCCGGCATCATCCCGAGCCCGACCCGGGCCAGTAACACCTAGCCAAGTCCCGGCTTGGGCATCCACAAGTTTGTCGGGCCCGGGCCCAGCCCGTGCTCGTCGACTCAAGCCCAGGCCAGGCCTGGGCCCAGTCATTATTTTTAAGCCTAGTGTGCGTGCGTGGTCGGGCCCGGGCTGAGAGGCTTAAAGCAATTTTTTTTTTAATATTTGGTAGCGTCTCTTCGTAGCGGGCAATAAGACGGAGCATCTGGTCTGTACAGCACGTCATGGATTGAAATGAAAAAACTTAGGGTTAAGTTGTGCACATAGTTTAGCTTGCACCACCTTAAGTTCACACCATATCGGCGTAATAATAGCTCGTATTCTTACAACAGAGACACCAGCACCTTTGATGATCGATTGATTGATTGATTGTAGGGTTTAACGGGCTGACGCAACGCAGGCGGAGGCGCGCCGTAGTGGAGGGCTCCGAATTAATTTTAACCACCTTGGGATCTTTAAAATGCGTCGAAACCTCCTACACACGGGTGTTTGTGCTTTTCACCTCCATCACAAAGGGGCCACCGCGGCTGGGAAATGAACCTGCATCCTCATGCTCAGCAGCACAACGCCTTAGCCACTGAGCCACTGCGGCGGGTCCTTTGATGACCAGCTTCTTGGCAACTTCACGTGGTTTTCTCAGCCAACAAGTTGGTATACTGAAATTTTAACAGCAGAGCTGTTGTACAAGCCGTAAGTTCAGTGTTGCAGGAAAAAATACGAAGAAAAGGCGGAACACGTGCATGTGCCTCGAGGGGACCGCCGAGCGTTTCCGGCACGCTCAGTAGCTTTATATATATAGAAAAACAAAAACTGGCAGTAACCACGAGGAGCGAGAAAATGTCGAGCGCTCGTGCGCACGTACCTTGCGGCGACCGCTGAGTCCCCGGCTCGCGCAAGGGCTTTAGGGAAAAAAAAAAAAACCTCCAGTGCTGTCGTCAAGCGGTATACCGCGCGTGCAATGCTTGGCATGAGGAACACGACGATATCAATGCTTATGGCGATGACTACTATAGCACAATGCATGCACCGATGGAACAAGTAAATAAACAATTTCAAACTTGTCCAAACGCGTGGTGACGTGTCCTTCAGTGCTCACGTATAAAGAAATCCTGCAGCTTCGCTTTGGTTCTATAGCCTTGCGCGACTTCGTGCAAGCTTTGCAAGTTGAGCAGGCGGAAGTCTATAATTCTGAGAATGACACTGCAAACACCACTCGCCGTGAAGAAGACCACGACCTCTTCGATGGATATGACGATGATTACTATAAGCACTGCAACTATGCAAAAATAAACGACTACGTGTAGTAAAACTTAACTATGTGTCCGGAAATGCTCACCTACAACAGCTTCGCCATACAAGTCTTGTGCGTGAGTGCAAGCTTCCCTTACATTTTTGGTGCCGCGTTTCAATCCACGAGTATGCACATGCATTGAAATGTTTCACCTGCATTGGCTGGTTAGCAGTGCTGCTTCTCTAGCACAACATTTCAATTCCCGGCCACAGCAGCCGCATTTCGACGGGTGCGATATGTAAAACATGGGGCGCTGTCAAAACAGCACACGACGAAAGGGCACGCGACAGAAGAGCACCGACATAACAGCACGGCGTCAAAAGGGCACCCGACAAAACAGCACGCGACAAAACAGCACGGCGTCAAAAGCGCACACGACGGAACAGCACGTTGACAAAACAGCACAGCGTCAAAACAGCACAGCGACAGAACGGCACGATTTTATGGAACGCCTAAATGGGCAAATATTTTGATTTTAACGTGGATAAAAACACTTTAGTGGGCGCAAACTGCTCTCTCTGAGGTTCTCTTCACGTTTCGTTACTCTTTCTCGGGAAAAATACTACGGCTTTAATTATTACAGCATGTGGGATATCCAAAATGAAAGAAGCAAAAGCCAGGGACGACATTTGGTAAAACTTTTGTTCCTTTTTAGGTAGCCCTACAATTTTTATTATAATAATAATAATAATATTAATAATAATAATAATAATAATAATAATAATAATTTTATTGTGATACTATTGTTCCTAATTGCTTCGTCACTTCTGTACTTCATCTGTACAGCACTCTGAAGCCTGTGTTTCCGGTGTTCCCGCGCCTTAAGATGGAGTTAAGCCAGGGATGCCTTATCAGTGAACTTTGATCGCCCCCGCCGCGAGCTCGACATGTAGGTGGCGACAGCGTCGCGCTGCTAGTGTGGATGCTCCGCTGAGCGGCCCGTAAGAATGCACACTATAGGCGCGCTTCGTGCCTTTTTCTTGCCGTACGTGCGCACGACAGGTGCAAACAAGAGTGGTATGCTGTGGTTCGGTTGCTCAACGTTCAATGTATAGGATGGAAGCGGCAGTCAGTTTTAATTATTACGCCAAAAAACGCGACGGTCCATCGGGAATCTCAGAATGGCCGTAATTGTGACAATAAACTTGTACGCTGTGGCTCGTAGCAAGCTCGATCTTTCCAGACTATGGCTTTGAGCCTTCAATAAAAGCATAAATAGAAACAAATCAGGAAGCCTCGATCTCTGAACTTCAGTTTACAACGGCAATCTCAATCGCTTTCACTGGTAGCATGACGCATTCTTGCATTTGTGGGATGCTCTGAAATGGTAACACTACTTAACTGCCCCGAAATTCCTTCTAAGAGCTTACGATATTTTTTGTGTGTTCAAAAGGCAACATAAAATTACTGAATTTTGATCAGCGCAGAGATATAAATGTAACCGCTCTAACGGGTCTTTTAAATGAAATTTTAGCGACTCTGAAGGAAGGTTTCATGAATAGCGGTTTCGGATCACCTATTTACGGCTTTCGTCGCAAGTGAACTTGCGAATTGAATTGTCAACGCACGCAGTACAATCAACATCTCATGTTTAGCTAGGTTTTCGCAAAGTGACAAGCAGGCTTACAGTGTGCAAACCAAGCTTCTGGGACCTCACAGTGAGCACAAATTTTCTGTGACGGCTGCTCTGTTGAAGATTTGCGTTCTTTTACAATCTAACAGGTGCCTGCAACAGCGAGATGTGTTTGCATTCTTGCGTATAAGGTCGCTTACGAACCCTAAAGGCGGTAATAAATGAAGTTGCGCTGTTGCAGATGTAGTAAAACATTTCCTTTTTATTTATCGTTGCAAATCAGCGTAACGGGTTCCCGGTAACTACTTTGTTTTGTAAACTGAATATCGCCTTTGTCTTGGCATTTAATTCTTGAGTATAGGTAAAAAATTAAATTCTGCGCATTTCATTTTTTTTTCGGGAAGGGGGAGAAGGGGGGGGGGGGGGGTCCTGCCAACGTTGCAAGAGCAGCGAGAAGATAACGCATGTAACGCGCGCGAAAAGCCAAACTATGTTTATCAGTATTATTTACAATCGAAACTACACTAGGCGTCGTGTTCTGTAGCGGTGAAAAAGCAGTACACGTATTTTCCAAAATGTATAACCCCCCTTTGGTCCGAGATTGTCCAGAAATTGTGGGATGCCTTTTTCAAAATTGTATTGAAAGCAAGCATTGTGGGAAAAAAAAAATAAAAAAACCAGAGAGTCATGGCACACACCCCACACACATGTGGGCAACAACGTGCATTATATATTACGCGTTTTCTCCTCTTTCTTTAAACTTAGGTCTACCTTAAGAGGTTAAGACGTGACCAAATTAGGCATTTGGTTATGCTGAGTGAGACACGTTTCTGGACAAGGTGATTCATGCCGGATTTGAAAATGATATATATGAAAATGACACACAAAATGCCACATGACTGACGCAAACTCACAACTGCTTAATTTTACCGAAACATTCCCCCTAAATACTCTTGCGCATCCATAGAAACGTATTTTAAATAATACGTAAAATTAGCAACTCGATACAGTTGAATAAGTGTTTATTCCTCCTCCTGAGTATAACCAACGACGGTCCAAAAATGGTATTTATTTTAGAAAAGGTACGGGAAGGACACGATCACACAGACGCTAGCGGGTGTAAAATACGTGTCCGGTAATGTATGGGCGATAGCGCACGGGTCGTGTGCACTGTAAATGTTTTTGTTTGTTTCTTCTTTCTATAAGGACACAGCGCAATTTTACAAGGGTGTGGAATTTGCACGCGTATGCACAGGTCTTGTCGCTTCTTACCCGTTTCGCGTACTAAACTTTTATCCTTTAAATAATCGCCACGCCACCTTCAAAAAGCACCCTTCGACGTTCCCGAAACGGCAGACGACTGCACTCAACAATAAGGAAAGTGCAATGTGTGGAAGCAATGTTTATAACACGTTTCGCACTCAAGCGGTGACCACAACGAAGATGTTTTGTGGAATTAAACCAGCGCATAAACCCGCAACGGCCGCTGATTATTGCGTTTCTAGAGGAAACCAGCACGCAGAGGTTACTAAGTCATTGCTTACTGCCAAACGAGCACACATATTGGTTGTTTTGTCGTGTGCAGCACGCGCCTTGCGCCGCACGCAACGTGAAAAAGCAGACGACGCGAGAGCGCCGTCCACACTAGGAGCGGTTCGTACCGCCGCCGCCAGGGGCCGACTGTGTTCGCGCTCGGGGCGAACTCATTGTACGTCTCCGCGTGCGCATTGTACGCTCTGCGTTCCACAGCAGCCACTGCCCCTTTGTTCGTCTTGGCGGCAACAAAAGCCGACCCAACCCTCGTTTTCGCTGAGGAGAGGGAGGAGGTCGAGGGGAAACGAGAGGGGGCAGTTGCTAACATGCGCATTGAGTGGAGGGATTTTGAACACGAGCCAGTTTATTTTGAGAGCGGGACTTGGAAACAGGCCAAACGCGTTCGGGTTGTTCCGTGGTCCACCCGTTCTTGCATCAATCGTTGCAGCAATCGTTGGCTTTTCATTGTACCTTGACAAGTGACAGTCTTTGATTCTCGCAATTTCTGGGAAAGTAAAGCCGTCAGAAATATGCACACGAACATGTTTATGTATTTTAGCGAATGAACTGCATATGTTTCTGCACAAATGCGGTTCCCAACAACAGAGTTTGTTGTTTATGGTGAGTGGCCTGTTTTTATGAGCTCACCTGCTGCCGTCAGCAATTGTTAGGCTCCCGCAACACGCCGGCAAATTGAACAAAGCATGTTAGTCAGCAGTCTTCTAAGCCTTGCAGCAAGATAATAGGCGTCATAGATAATATCTATATGTCATATTTTCGGGGAAAATCAAAAGTATCGAAGCTGCAAGCTGCAAAAGTATCAAGGTCCAAAACCTTAGTGCCGCTTCGCTTGATTCTAACTGCAGATATCGAAGCATTTCAGATGAAGAGCACAGTATTGCAGCTTAGGTAACGCAATAAACCATTCATCGGGTAAAGTTCGTTTTTTTAAATAGCGAGAAATCGGCGAGCGTGATCACTAGTACAGCTTTATGTTGTCTGATATTCAGTGGTGCCGGCCCACTCCCATTTTCGATACATCATGTAACCTAAATAATATTGTGCCTGTAAAAGCGCTCACTGCACAGCCTGAATCGTGATACTCGCTTCTCAAGCGTTAATAAACGAAAGGATACCAGCAATGGAAGCACGGGAGAACATACTCGTACGACGACAAATTCGCATGCAGCATTTATTTCAAATAATTTCAGCCTTAGCAAATATATTATGTACGGACCGATGCAAATACATTGTGCACAAATACAAACATGTAAAGACAAATAAACTGACCCCCTCCCTGCTTCCCTTATACAGGCGCTCATGCATAGGTGAAGTAGTGGTGGGACATTTTTTTCCTACTTTGAAGTTGGGACATGTTTTCCGGCACCATTTGTTCCGGGACTATCAGTTCCGGGGCCAGTAGCTCCGGGACCATTTGTGCCGGGACCATATCGCCCGCACATCGTGCGTATGGTCTTCTGCTTAGCAGTTACACAGGGAAAAAACAAACACGCCTCAAGTTTAACGTACACTGCGATGACGTACACTGCAAACACCCCACGAGATTAGCGTTGCACATCCTATAGCAGTTTTTTTCGCAATAAGGCGGGTGTTCGCGAACCACTTCCGTGCAGCCGGAGCCATGCACAGCGGATTGCGTATAACGCGGCTCTTTTTACGCCGCACCAGGCACCCTGAAACAAATTTAACGTTCTCTCGCATTTAGCAACATATGCCTGCGTTTATCTTTAATAAAGTAATTGTTTCTAGTAGAGCTACGGGCTTTTGGGCCTCTATTGATGCTGGCGCGCATGTTGGTATGAAGGCCGGATCACAGTCTGGTACGCCATGATGATTAAGATGATGATTATGATGATGATGATTAGAAGCCCTCCATCTGTATCGGGACGTCCGTTGCCACCAACCAACTTGCCTGTCTTACTCTACTCATTAAACCTACCCTTTATTACCCTAACGGGTTAGCCCTCCGCCTACCGGTTTTAAACTCGCTTCTCCTATTGCCGTTTCCCGCAGCGCCACCTGTAGGGGCTGGAAAGAGCGGATAGCGTTGAGCCGCTGAGCCAAAGAAAGCGAGTTAGATGCCCGCAATGGTGGTTGCATTTCAAATGAAGGAGAAGAGCGAACACGCCGGAGTGTCGCCGTTTAAATGCACGCGAAGAAGTGTGAAGTCCTTCACTGCGGAGCATCCCATATTCCAAATTTAGCGTTCTGGTTGTGAAGCCTAAAAAAGCTGAGAGAAATGAAAGCTTTTGTGTGTTTCTTTTATTGAGTCCGCACTGCGAATACAAAAAAAAAAACGCCATCAAGGCAAGAAAAGACCTTAACCCGGTACCGAGGCATGCTGCGGCCGTGATCTTTCGGCTCCCACAAGAAGATCTTCTCTTGCTGCTGTTTTCTTTTTCTGCTGTTTTATCGAAAGTGTAAAAAAAAAAGAACAAGTGCCAGTTGAAATAGGCATGCCTCAGGTTATCATGAGCCGCTGCAACCCAAATCACCTGGAATATGATGGAAGCGAAAAGCCGAAGTGTAATCCTTAAGCGCTACTATTCTGACGGATAATTTGCTTCTTACTGAAGTCCTACACCACTTAATTCTAATTTATACATGGGGGTTTAATTTGTTTAACAGCACAGAGGAGCTCTTAGTGGGTAAGAAATATTTCCGCACCAATATTGCGCGTCAAAGCAGCGTCCGCGAATATGGGCTACTGTGGATCGTGGCTCATTGGTGACCCGGCAGCTCACATTCTTCACTTTAGTGTAAAAGACCGTCACTATACATCGACGTTTTCAAAAGAATGGCGTCAATGAGCAAATGAATAATTCAAACAACATTTATAAGAAACTAATTAAATAATAAAGGATCCAGGAACAATCCTCAGTAAATTAACACAGAAAAAAGTGTTCACGAAATATTCAGATTCATGGCTCTGCGTTAAATTACCACGAAAAGGGCACAGATGCCGTCTTCATAAAAATAGATCCCTGAATTCATGACCAAAAACCAATCAATACAACGGGATCGAGGAACCACCTTTAATAGGCAATTACTGGAGTAGTCGTTTCATAGAAATAATTGCACATATAACCATGCGTGAAAAAGAAAGTAATACGAACAAGTAAAATCTGTAATTGATATCAACGGCTCACTATGTTGTGTTGCTTCAGCCTATCACAGGCACACCTAAATCTCTTCCTGTACCGAAATCGCCCTCCACTGGAATATGCGGGTGCCTAAATGTCCATGTACTGATAAGTTCCTGCACAGATAAGTCTTGTAAAAATAAGTTCAAATGAATGTGCTTTTCTATTCCTTACTTGCCGCAGAATTTGGATTCCGTTCCGGCGAGTGCACTATGCCATACTACCTAGCAACGCCACCGCACCCAACTTTTACAGTGCTCATCTCTTGCAGTGTGCTGTTTTGTCGCGTGCTGTTTCGTCGCCGTGCTGTTTTGTCGCCGTGCTCTTCTGTCGCGTGCTGTTTTGACGCCGTGCTGTTTTGGCGCCGTGCTCTTCTGTCGTGTGCGGTTTTGTCGCTGTGCGCTCTTGTCGCTGTGCTGTTTTGACGCGTGCTGTTTTGACGCGTGCCCTTTTGACGCCGCGCTGTTATGTCGGTGCTATTCTGTCGCGTGCCGTTTCGTCGCGTGCTGTTCTGTCGGTATACCGTAAAACATTTGTGTACATGGACATAGGCGCAAAGCTGCTGTTTGTGTGAACTAATCCATTCCTTGCTACGGCATTGCCTGTAACTGTATCTTTGTAATTGCATCTTTTTTGTGCCTCCCAATGTAGAATATTGATGCAACAAAAATATTTGTCAATAAAATTACAGTACAATGAATACAACACCTAGCAAAACACATTTTTGAAACAGCGGGTACAACTCTAACATCCAGAAGAGCCCAAAACAAGCCCGCCCGGGCCCGCGGAATCGAGCACGGGCCCGCCGATTCTATTGAACACCGATTCTATTGAAGCTGTTGCGTGTGCCACTCTGTTTGCTGACACGATTCGCGCCCCAAGATGAAGAAACGAAAGCGAAGAAAGATACACATACATGGTGTAGCAGAAAAGAACTCGGTCGAACTAATCTGTGCCCCAAGACGATAAACGGAAGGGAAGAAAATGACGCAAATATGATGCAGCAGTGAACAAGTTGCTAATAAGTACCACCTGGCTTACGCCTTCGCCTATCATAAGAGAGAGAGAGAGAATAAATCTTTAGCTTTTGAGCAGAGGATGATGTAATAGGCCTCGCCCCGCGAAAGGCCTGGCATCCCTAGTCGCACACTTAAATGTACTAAAAGGGACTCGGGCAACTTTATTTGCAACCATCACTTAGATGAGGGGGGTATAGGCGTCTGCCTGGACCCCAGTCACCTCCCCTAACCGTCGGTCGCGATGCCTTGGGACGCGCGGCGGAGAGGGCGAGACCGATGACTTGTCGTTTACCTTGTCGAGCAGCAAGGGCTCCCAGGATTCTCTACATCTATTTGGCTTGTTAAAACTAGGACATGTCCACACCATGTGGACTAAGTCCGCTATACGCCTCGAGCGCTGCCTGTATGGCTAGAGTGCCTCGATGCGCGCGCCCCCGCTTAGAGTGGTGTCAGCTTTTGAAAGGGCAGGTGCCGCCTCGGCGGCCTTGGCGGGAGCGTGGCCATTTTGACTCCTCCGGCCGGGCCCTGGCGCTTGGTGTGCATGTTGTTGCTCGCTCGATGCCCGTTCCCCGCATGTTTTATGCGATCGTTTCCATCCCCATGCCCTTGTGCTGCGGGCCGCAGGGAAAAAACTATTCTGGGAATGGCTGAAAACTCTAGCACTTGCCCAGGGGATCGAAAAGAAGGCTTCTTTGGACAGCGAAAATCAAGCGCGACAAGCGGCATTTCACCAAAGCCTATTTGTATCGTAAGATAACATTTTTTTTTTTTGAGCGCGAAGCTAATTCATCTGCCAGAAATATTTAGCATACCACTATTTTTTTTTTTCTTGAATACAAAAGCACCCGTGTGGCGCAGCTTAACGGGCCCCGAGTATTCTGATACATTCTAAAGTACTACCGAGGGTTTCAGAGTAGTGTCGTTGCGTGGGAAAGTTTCACCCTGGGTTCAGAATTTATATTTATTCGTGCACGCTTTCCACAACTTCATCGAAACTTGCATGCCTCTTCCGAAATGAGAACGTTTGGACACAAAAGTTACCCTATTACTGCGAAAAATGTTCAGCGTTACGATGCCGGGCCGGTTACCGCCGTTTTTGTTCTTGTGAAAACAAGCCCAGGCCTATTGTGCAGTGTTGTGTCATTCTTACAAGATAATTCAATTCTGCCCTAGTAGGAAATCACGACTTGGCTAGAAACTTTTCATAGAACTAAATCTTTAATGCCTGCTATAAAGTATCGCCCCAACGACCTTATCTTTCGTCAGCTGATTGTTTTTAAAGGTTTAACGTATTACCCTAACAGCAGGCAAGGAACGCCCTTTATAAAACCTCTCCCCACAAACCTGATTCTTCGTCAGCTGATTGTTTTTATTTGCATAAATTTCCAGTTCAAAGGTTTAAAGCATTACCCTAACAGCAGGCAAGGCCCATTGTCACGCTCATTGAAACAGCTCACGGGAAAACGCACGTGAAATCAGATTATTAAAATTTTCCGTGGAGCTAACCTCTCCAATTAATAAATATTTCTATCTGTCACACACACAGCTCGTTCTTGCCGGGGATCATACAGCGTGCATAAATGAGGTTTTGGTTAAATGACAAGGACGTACATTCATCGTTATTTTGCTAGTCTGCTGAAATCCAACTGAAATTTCCTTTGCAGGCTTACTTTGAACCAAACTACTATGAATGAAACTGCGGGATGGTTGGGAAAGGCTGAAACCGAATGCAGTCATGAAGATAACAGCGAGTTAGCGACAGTCCTCAGCAAGTTCTCTATGTAGGATTTTATTAGTGAAATCGCTTCTGTAGGCGCAGCATTTGTGTACAGGAATAAATCACATGTTCACTGAAATTTTCGGGTTTTGTTTCGTAAAAGTAGAGCGACAGTACGGATGTGATGTGTTCAAGTATGCCCGTAAAGTATCTTCTGTAAATGGTGAGGCGGGGGATGGGTATCAATGTCAGACAATAACAATATTAAGGGAAAAACATGTGTTTATATACCGCAAAAAATTAAATATTTGAATCATTTCCGCAAGAATACTAGTTCACATTTCATCTTACCAGCATATTTACACAGTACTGCCGCTCGGCATCTTATTGCTTGGGTGAAGGGGGGAGGGGACGGGAGGGGGTGCTTCTGCGTGCAATGCAATGATGCCAGTTTTGGAAAATTAATAAATTGTTTCTAAACATTGTAAACACTAGCTAGCTCGACAATACTGAATTTTTACGCTGAAGTACATGTACGGCTGCTGGCAGCATGTATATAAGTGCTTTAAACGATGGGTAGCGTGTTTGGATCAACGTTTTTACAAAGAAAATAGGTAAAGGTTTATACTTCTCGAACGTCTGTTGTTTCCCGCCTAAGGAAGAAGATTCGTTTTTAATACATCGAAGTCTACGTCAACTACTGACGCCTAACACAGGCACAGGCCATTAGCTTACAAGGCATACTTCGTTTCTTTTATAAGCATTTAGGCAACAACAGCGCTAAGTGCTGGCTAAGCTTCTCAAAATAGAAAAGCTTGCGAACGTGCGCTTGTTCCTGAACGTATCGTGCACCGCAAATGGTCGCGCGCTTCGCATGCTACCCAGCTGCGGCGGGAGGCGTAATGGCGGATGCCGTAGCAGACGACGCGGCTGTCCTCACCCTCAGCGGAGAGCGCGAGCATCAAGGCACCCTATGTATGGCGTCACTGAAGTCCCCCTAGCGGCCTGTTTCGAAAGCAGCCGTGGAGGCTTCGGCTCGCTCCCTACTGTCGCTGCTGCTTTTGCGACACTTTCACAATTGAGATTTTAGATGCGAAGCATCTCATGGTCGGGGCTATGTCCCTCCCTTGTTGTTGTTGTGCCGTCCACACCCCCACTGCGCATGCTCGGTTTGCTGACCGCCCAGTGGTGTCTTACCCTTTAATGGCTCCTGGGGCAAGTGTTGCCGGTGTCTTCCTGGGCCGGCACGAGACGAGCACGCTTCCCCTTCAAAGGAGTACTGACACGAAATTTCTCGCTTTCAGTTTTTATGCTGTAAAGAATAGTATTACCTATTGCCCCAGTAATTACGAAAATCGAACCGAAAGCCGTCAGCCGCCAACACAGAATTAATTATAGCACGTTTATTGCAACCAATTTCAAATTTGGTCGCCGCGCGGGAAAATGGCCGTTCGAAGGCCAGCCTGCAACATGGAGGAAGAAAATGTTAGGAGGAAGCATGACGTCAGGCGGCACAGCTTTGGCAAGCCAACCTCCTCTGACGCCGCATTCTCCTCTCCTCGGGCTCCTCCCGCGCAATGCATTATGGAAAAAGCACCACTCTCAGGCCCGCGGTAGCATTTAGTGGCTCCAGCTGGCTGCCGGTGGAGATCGAGGCGAGCGCCGTCGCCGAAGGCGCCGTACAAGATTGTTCGCCAGCGTTGCGCTCCAAGCTTCGTATCGTAGAAGTACTGCCGCTGTCGCTGTTCAAAGCAAGGCGAGACTTCGATCGCATTCTTACGAAGCACCCTCACGAGCTGCAAGCCGAATTTCACTTTGACGTTGGATCGCTCGAACGCGCCGCCGTAAACATTCACAAGCATGGAGCGGCCTACAGCTGCGCGGTGTTTTCCAGGTGTGCTGTGACGATTGCGTTTGGCATTCTGCTGAGTTATCGCGCGTAACGAGTGTCGTGTTGGCGGGGAGGTGGTGAGACTAGCTTTGGTTTCGCGCGCGCTTTTGCATACGTTCGCCTTTTCGGTGCTCCGGCGTGATGGTACGTTTTTATCTACTTCAGTGCACTAGAAAACAAAGGGTTCAGGACCCTTATGTTGGGTGTGACCACCTCGCGTCGCAAGCAGTACTCCGGCTGTTTGTCCGCTGAGGACCGCTCGATCGGTGCAATACGTTATATGAAAAAAATAAAAAAAAACGAATGCTAGATTACGCCTGGGAGGGACCTTGCTGAATTGTGGACTGACTGCGCCTTGCCAATAAATGGTTAAAGAAACGGTTGAAATGGTTGATCTTTTCAACTTTGCCTGAGCGGCAAAGTTGAAAAGATCATTTCCACTTCTGCACGCGGCGGCGGCACACAACTCTCCGACTGCGGCGTGAACATCGACGGGTCCGAAAGCTCAGTAAACAAATATGTTTTCTGCCTCTCCCGTCCGACCACTTTGCCCGCACGATCAGGCCGCTGCGCGTTTCGGGTTGCAGGCAGAGCTGCGCGCAACGACTCGTCGCCGAAACTCGAATACGCGGACGGCCCGGCAACCAAACGGATATACGCACGCACGCAGCGTCGGCGAAGGGCCACATGAGGCGCAAAGAACTACCGCTTGCCTGTCACGTGAATAGAACACCTCCCATCAGTCTTTCCTTTTTATTTTTTATGACTAGGCTTCACGATTGTCACGTGACGCTCCCTCCTAAACTTTTTTTTCCTCCATGGCCTGCAAGCGGGCCAGCCTTACGTCACGGTCTCACCCGTGACGTCAGGGACGTTTTTCTTTCCTCCATGCGTTCGCCGCATCGTCTGCTACGATTGCACATGGTCCGCACTCGCCCGCACAGTCGACATGTCGTCTGAATCGTCAGACTCGGATGAGTCGCTGCCACCCGACAGACAGAACTTTATTTGGCCAGGCGATTAGGCCGGCGATGTCTTCGCCATCGTCCGTTTTTCAATAACACTGCGGCTCGAACCGGCGCAGACCATGATAGCAACAGCTTGTCGCCACTCTTCTAATCAATCTGATCGCGAAAAAGAAGTTCCACATGCGAGAAAGTAGATGTTAGTGTGTTGAAAAATTGTGCTAGGGGTTATCAGCGCTGAATTTAAAAGTGGCGTTCAGATATTTGCCGCGATGGTATAAGCCTACGCTGACCTGCAGCGGAGGACCTTAGCACTGCCGGCACCGCGGTGCGGCGAGCGGCCGAAAGATGGCGCCACCTGCGCGCTAGAATCAAAGCAGGCCGCGGGCGATGTCTTGGTCGCCGATCGCTGAAACGGAAATTATTGCCAAAATAAAGCTCCATATGCGAAAAATGGGATGATAGTGTGGTGAAATGTTGTGTAAGGGATGGTCATTCGCAGTTGTACAGATACCAGCGATCAAATAGTCGCCACGATACTAAGCCTAAAGTTCCCAACACCCAAGGTGACCCGTGCAACACCGAGCCCGCTGGCTTGGGCGACAGTTCTCGCGGCCGCCGCCGCGCACGAACTCAGTCCACGTTTAGCGCTGCATGTCGTCGCGTGGAAAATAATGCATCTTGGCGTCTTCGTCGATTTGCTCGGACAGGCTTCCACGAGCAGTACTTCGCATACCGCGAGCTTGCCATAGCACAACTTGGGCGAGCTCGGCGACGCGCACCGCCGCGGTGCCGGCACCGCGCAGTTTTCGGCACTAGTGCAAGGGAACACCATGCGTCGGCCACGAACTGAAGAGCAAAGACGTCGAACACGCAACGTTTACAAGCATTGCTCACACAGTTACGCCCACGTCTCCTGCCCAAACTAATACCACCGACAACAGCAGCGCAGGATATCGTTTCCGGTTGCGTAAACGACTACATGACGTCACCGTGAACCGGCCAGACACGCAGGCCGATGTTTCGTCACGCCGAAAGCGATTTCGCTAGTGCTGCCGATTTGTGGAAGCTCGCGGCCTGGACAATCAAAATCAATTTTAGATGTGATTCCGGCCTCGGATCGCTGCAAAAATTTCTGTGAGGCATCTGTACAAACTACTGAAGCCAATTATATCATTTTTTTAGGCGTCAAAATTTGGTGTCACTACTCCTTTAAGGGCTCCTGGAGCGACAGTGTTGCCGGTGTCTTCCTGGGCCGGCACGAGACGAGCACGTGCACGTGCCTTTGACGTTTCATCAACGGCGGCGGCGGCGTGCATCGGTGAGTCTCGGCGGACTGTGATTACAAGCAGCCCACAACCATCCGGGGAACGTGCATCGACCTCATCTTCAGCAACTTTAGGGTTCATCCACTACAACAGCCCTTGACTTTACATTTCACAGACCATAAGGCGGTCATAATCAAAGCGGAATGCCAACCACAGCTCGACGTCACCTACGTTGAACATGATCATGATAATGCCTAAATAAAGACAAACCCATAGTACGTACAACGTCTCTCTCTCTCTTTAATGCCTCTCCACTCTAACACCCCCCGCCTCCAATAAAATTATACCATCTTCCCGTAGGATGCTTATGGTCAAGCCTGTTCCCTCCCTTGTTGTTGCGCCGTCCACACCTCCACTGCGCATGCGCGTCTCTCCTCCATTCTCCTCCTAACCCTACCCATGCGTCTCCTTACTCTAACACCACACACCAACTCTACTCACACTACTTACTTCAACCCTACTTACACACCAACCAACCCCCACTGCTGATTCGCATCCTCCTCAGGGTTCCCCCCACGGGAAGATGGTGAAATATTTCTGCTTGTATGCGTTGGAAATACATATTTATGAGGAGCAGTCACGCTGTTCGCAAATGTGGTGTATTTAGGAGAGTGTAAATGTTTCTGACGCGATCTTAGTGTGGTACATTCGGCTGTATGAGCGCCAGGGGCGTGTCACAAACCGGCACCGTGAAACCGGCATATGCATGAAGCTGATTGCCATTCCGCTGCTCTGAAATTCACTAACAGTGTCTCCGTAAGCAGCGTTTCCTCCTCAGATTGTCAGGCTACGGCTATACACTGCGATGTAAATCGGTTTTGTGTGCTTACATAATCTAGTGGAATAGTACTCATACCTGACAGCACACCAGTTATGCTTGCCAATATCATACCTCAGATATTGATCACTACCCTGTACAAGCCAATGTGGCATAAATTTCCCAAACATTCAACGGAAGAAGTACAATGAATTACACAAAATTATACTCGGGAATCAGCACACGACAAAAAATTTAATGCTGGGTCGTCTTGTTGTGAGGTGAGCACTCCCAAGCATTCATATATCCCCCACGAGCCGCGCGGAGATGGGCTTATAGAGTAATCCGCATCCACGACTAAACGCTTCTTCAAAACATCACCATATGACACAGGGAGCCTGCAGAATCTAGAACAAACTGAAATCAGAGGGCCTTATCAGATACCACACTCTTCCGACACCTTTTATCGCTTGTGAACTGCCTACCCTGTATGCTTCAAAATTTGCCCGCCAAGTGATGAGCTGGTCGTTGAAGTCAAAAGAACAAAATGAAAGTGAACGCGCAGCTTGTGTGTGTGACTACTGAAGTGTCCATTCCTTGATTTCGATCTGCATTTGTCAACGATAGTTAAGCATCCCCCCCCCCCCCTTCCCCCATGTCATACAAAATAGAAGTGCATTTCGCATCTAGTTGGTCTGGTGAGTCCTGGTGAGTCTGGTGAGGCTTAAGTTTACACGAACGTCTTTAGAATTTCCGAATGGGCTTTTTCATTCCCACACGAGTTATCTATTTCCTCGGGACTTGCAGACCATTTATTCTTCCTCGGTTCTTGCTATAAGGTTTGAGTGAGCACATATTAGTTTAACGAGGCGTAGCCTTAGAATGTACTTAACATATTTGCGTGGCTTATATTCCCATTAAAATCACAAGTTATTGTCAGGTATTGGGTAATTACATCCCTGAATCATATTTTTCTACGCCGTATAAATTCGAAACAAAGCCGCATTCACTGTCCGCACTGCAAGACGAAACCAACCTCTCACAGTGCCAGTAGCAGGTCTAAATGAGGCGACAATCGAATTTACTTTTGCCTGACGTGTTTGCAGGTGAGAGTGACGATATGCTGCTGCCGTTGCCGACGCCCATAAGAGCGGCAAATAAGTGCACAGAACCGTGTCCCCGGATAGCTCTTGTTAGCAATCGAGCACTCTACCAAGACGCAGCTTCTTTTTGAAGTGCCTAAAATGTACTATTTGCATACACACGTCACTATAACAAGTCGCTGAGGTAAAGGCAAAAAAGAAGCGAAAGAGAACCAAAACAGTGCATGAGCCCCTATCAGCCACGCAGCGCTCATCCCGTAAATGCCGCGGAGAAGCGGCGGCAGGCGGCACAGAGATTGCGAAGCTCGGGGCGTATATGGTGGCACAATGACTGAACAAGGCTTGTGTGCCACATGTCGAAGATCGGCAGGTCCTCAGCCATGATGTGGAACCTGGCCATACAGGGACCCGAACCTGCTGCCACACATCTTCGCCGCCGACCCTCGCGGCGGCTACCCTGGCCGCAGGCTTGTGTGGAACCTGGGCTTGATCCAGGCTGCTGTTTCTGTCCGTTCACCCTCCCCCCTCGGCCTGCCCGTGCAAATGTGGCCAGTTTTCCCACACGTGAAGCAATCTGCTTGGGTGAACTGGCACTGAGAGGGAGTGGTCACCATCGCAGTGACTGCACGTACCGCCCCTTGTCGCTATCCTGTTGACCGCCGCTTTTGTCAATGGTGAGCCAACTGCACGTGCAACCTCGCCGGCATCCTTGGCCAGTGTCCATTGCCAGAGCTACCTTCGCGGTGTCATCAAGCATGGGATCAGGAAGCTCCAGAAGTCGTGTCTACATGGCGGGGTTGTTTATCCTGCAGACAAAATGGCCCCAGAACAGCAAGTCAAGCTGATCCCCAAAGGCACAGGCACCTAACCCTCGTGGTGCAGCTCCGGTTGTTAAAGCGAAACGCTCCATCAATGTGGATGGTGCCAAGCTGAAGTGTGCGCGGAGTGTCGTGAGCAGCTCAATCAGTGTCCTGTCATCTGGTGTGGCCCACTTGAGAAGGTCGAGCAGGAGACCGAAGACACGGGTCCTGCAGCAGGCCACGAAAATGTCCCGCTGTTTCTCCTCGCCCACTGCCGTTCTCCTCCCCACCTCATCCTCGTCGCCAGTGTCACGATCTGCCACGCATTCGTGAACAAGGGAGGGTCGATGGACCCTCCAGCCAAGCGACAACCCGCAGCCTGCTAGTTGCAACGATGACTGACCTCGAGCAGCTGTTCTCGTCGGTGTTTATTGTGGTGCAATCATCAGTGTTGCCCACACAGCCTGACGGGCAACCAAGCCAGCAACCAACAAAGATTACCTCTGGGGGTGGAGTTACAGTTTGTCACAATGTGAGGCTCAAAAAATTAGTGCTAGAAAACAAGCTGGAATTGGAAAACAAGAAATCCCATACATACTGCACTCCAGCTCACGGTGTAAAACAATGCACTATGTGTAGCCTCGGTTCACTAACTCTGTTAAATAAAAGCAGCATCTAACACTAATATGAAGTTAGACTTCTTGGAGCTTTCGTTTAGGTGCAGATTTTCTTTCCTTTGTTTTTCTTAGAACTTTGTTGATTTCTAGCATTAGCCTCGTATGGCAGAAATGCTGCAGGAAGTCTATGCGGCAAGCTTCGCTGCAGCACAAGACAAGTGGCAGCTTTCCACGCACTGCAGTCTGGAGTGCTGCCACTGTGCCATGCAGATGCACACAGACACCCACATGTTCCAAAAATTCCTTTTCCACGTCCACTGTGGCCTCAAAGAAGCCTTGGGAAGGCGCTGCAAACAGGCCACAGAGTCTCGACCTGGCTCATCATGAGACCTAAGCAAGGCTAAAATAAGGTGGGAACCAGAGAAGACCTCCTGCTAGTTCCTCAAGCGTGGCATGCAAACACACTCTGCAGGACGCCCCTTGAGGAATGGCTGCACGAGGTGGCCACTGAAACAGAACAAAGTGTTGTGTTCCAGGATGCCCGGAAGGCCTTCACCTGACTCCTCGCTGGAGATTGGAAATTCTGCCACCTCCAAGACAGCTGCCTCATCAAGGTTTCCCTGTGCCAGACAAGCCAGCACATAGGTGTCTTGAATTTCACAGTTCCCTCGAGATGTCAGGTTGGACAGTTTACCTGCACAAGTGTGCTTCAGAGCTGCAATGAACTGCAACACATTTGGGTGCTTATTACAGCCATGCTTCTGCCTCACGGAGCCAAAGAAGTTCTCCACAGGGTCCTGTCGCAGGTTGCGAGTCGGGAGAAAGCCGAAAACAAAATTTTGGGAGAGGTCTTCCCACAGCATGGGGAGAGACTGTACCGTGACAAGCCAGCCACGAATTGTGTGGGGCTGGCGCTTGGAAACGTCAAAGCTCCAGCTTGCAGTGAAATAGAGTGCCTCACAAAGAAATACCAAATGTTTGGAATTGCACTGATGGCGTAATTGTATTTTCGAGGATCAGTCATTTTGGTGAATTTGCTGTTGAGGCAGTCGAATAGGTTGTTGATTCTCTCAACAAATTTAGCTGTATGTTCTGTAGCCCTATCTAGTGCCCCAACAGAAATCCTGACAGACAATGCCATGGATACAGTCCGCTAGGGACCTGTGTTGCAAACTTGGCCTTCGTGCTGTTAAAAGGCCTCTTGTACATGTGGTCGTCAGTCAATTTAGATGCCAATCTTGAGATCAGCTTATCTTTGCTTTCATACAAAACTTTTATGTATGTCCAATCCACAACTTCATTGCCAATTAAAAGCTTGTGGGGGTAGCCAAGGTTATTTCTTGTGGGCTTAGTCAACTGGGGAGTTTCAAACAAGAAATAAACCTTGTCCCCATTAGAACGAAAGAAAGGATTTTGTTGGGTCAAATTTATCAGTTCACATAACTAAATGTTGCTTGATTCCTGGTCGCACACCACTGCCTTAATTAACAAGTAGCTGAAATTCTCTCAGCTCTTCGATTAAGGCAAGCAACAGTCTTCTGATAGTCTCTGCATGCAAGTTTGTTTTGGCCACTGCGAAAACCAAAGGCTGAATCCAGGTAACTGAGAGTCCAGAAAGGAGGGCCACAAAGGCTGCGTTTTCCACACCCACTATCCTCTTCGTGCAGTCATCTGAACAGCCAACGACAACATCATTTTTGGTATCGTACTGTAAATTTTGTCCCAACTTTTTATCGAACCTGATTATGCAAACCTGATCTTTGATTGGCCCATCTTTGACAGCATCTTTCAAAGCAATAAGCACTCCAGAGGTAACTACGCGTGTCCCGAGCACTCTAGCCACCCACTTCCGGAGTGACCTCGGATGTGGCAAACACAGCACTTAAGGGATTCGCCGATAAGCCTTGGGCCAGTTAAAATACAGACTCAAGGCAAATACTTTGATCTCTTTTGACCACCTTCTCCCTTTTGCCTTCCTGCCCTGCATCCAAACCAGGAGATGGGAAAACGCTGGGGTCACATATGGCTTCAACATTTGCAGTGCAGCCCTCTGCCTGAAATCCTGTAGACTGTGTTGTTTCCGAGACCTCGACAGTGCCTTCCGGAATTCCTGCCTCTCGTCCCCGCAGTTGCATGACGATCCTCCTGGTACTGGGGGTGAAGACCTTGGGATTCCGCCCTGGGTGCCTAGGAGTTGAACCTGCACACACAACAGCGCGGCACTTAATGCCACCTGAGAATATTTAGACTACACGCTGTGCACAGAGTGCTAAAGAATGTCACTGTTGATTCACCGCCATGAAAAATTACACGGAGCTTTCATTACGGGTGGTACCGAGAGTGCAAAGCGAACGCAGTGCACAAAGATTGCGGGGGAGCAACAGCCGGGATAGTAAAAAGAAATGAAAGTGAGCGTGCACTTACAGTGACATAGTGAGTCGGAAGATGATGACAAACCGCAAATGAAAGTTCTGACTGATAAGTGATCATCAGAACGTCAACAAGCATCCACCGAAGAGTTTGGTTTTCAACTCCAAGCGGATTTTTTCGCATCGCTTGCTTACCTTCAATATTGTGCTAGTCATAATCACTGACAAGGTGTTTTCACATCCCGTGGAGGCTAATTGGGGCCTTTAATGATGTCAAACCATCGGAGTTATTCCAGTGAACCATCCAAAATAGCAAAATTTGAAATGGTGGTCGGGCTTCACCACAAGGCACAGGCACCACGCGGGCTAACATCTTCTTTTATATCTGACAAATTGTACCGTGCAACTCAATTTTTTTTCTAGGACGGGTTTTTGAAATGTTTACCTACAAAATGTATATTCTAAATTTTTTCTACTACTGGTGGCTTATTATACACAACTTACTTTTTACTATTTTCTTCAATGCTTGGACAAAAATTTCGAATTCGATAATTTTTTTCGCAATCATTATTTATGAAAACAATTATGAAACTTGCGTCGTTGGAAAGCGTGTGTAATCTTCTGCATTTTATGTCACTATACATTTTATGCCTAACCAATATGTACGGCACAGAAAAATTGTTTTGTTAGGCCCCTCAAAATTGGTCAATTTCCCGCGGTAACAAAAGAGTTAAATGGCAGGTCATCAATTACCAATGTTTTTGTACAACAAGCTGCATAAAAAATTGTGCTAGTGAAAGGAATTCTTTATTTCTGTGGTTTTATTGCACTTTCCAGTTCGTGAGCTTTCGAATGCAGCAAAAATTACACGAATCTGACCAGTACATCCCAAGATATTGTACCCAACCTCATGGCGAAAAAAATTGCTCCTCAGAAAACAAGGCACTAAGTGTGACAACATTGGTAAAAATGGTCATTTAGGCAACTTCAAAGAGAGATAGCTTTGTAAATGCTTACGGTACAGCTATAATATTTTGCATGTACATTCTTTGATGCCTGTAGACTGCAAATAAAATTAACATGGAAAATTGATCTTTTATGGCAAATTTTCAGTCCTCAAGTCCTCAATGAAACTTGATGGAAACAAGGAGATCTGTTTCATTTAGGGATAGGGTCACACAAGCTGGAACCAGCTAAACTTCTCCTTGCATTGTCGCCGTTTGTGCAACCTGTGCAGCTACAGCGCTCTGCAATGGCACGTACAGCAGCGGCTATGTCCAGCATGCCCAATACGCCTGGAAAATGCGTTGCCTAGCAATGCTCTTGCCCATGCCGCATTCTTTCGACTGTCAGGCTTCACACACCAACAGAACAGATGCAGTTTCACGAGGTGGGGCAGCTAACGCTCTCGCCATAGAAATGCATAACCAAGAATGGCCAAGCAGTGCTCCCACCGCTTGAGCGTTATCACTCACATTCGTGGCGAGACAACTGGCGTCTCTTTTCAAACACACCCAAAAAGGCAAACTAAAAGTCAGCTCATTATAACTTCTGCACCTAGAGCTTTTGTTTCACATCCTTATTAAGTACTTTAATAACAGCCTGCTGAAGTCAATGTGCAAGCAGCAAAGACAAGTTAGACACCTGCAATGAGAGTGTGTGTTGGCGTGCGATAGCACACTTCCCAACTGTTTACCTCTGGTCACATTTCAGTGGCAGTCCAACTGAGCAAGGCTGTTAGCAAACAGCCTCTGCACTGTGGGTTTGCGCACAATGAGGACATAATAATGCACCCTTGTTTCTTTGCAATCAGTCGTAGCTGTCAATTACTGAATTGGCTTTGACAGTGCCGCTTATTTATATTAGTTTTGTGATGGTTATTTGCTTGTTCAATAAAAGCTACCACACCCTGCCACAGGGTAGCTTCAGCAGCACCGCCACTCACCAAGATATTCAGCACTTCGTTGACGGCTGGCTCTGGGGACGACTCCTCGTCTTGCTCCTGGATTGCAGGCAAGGAAGAAAGCCCGCAGGCATTAGTTAATGACCCAGAGCCATGGCATTGTGAAACATAACCCACAAAAGCAGGTCTGCGTGCGTAAAAATGCAGTCTGTTCAAGAACAGGTTTCCGAGTTACGCAGAATAGTCAGTGACAAAGTGTTAGGGGTAAAAGTGTGTTCTGTCTTCCCATTAACATTTGCACATATTTTTTTGGAAATGCATCTAGCTAATGCATACTCCCTCTCTCTTTCCAACGTAAAGTGTCCAGCTCGCACGGGATTTGTATTACCAGATCGGAACACTCCCTGTCAAACTGGAATGCAAGCTGAACAAGCTGCTTAATGCCGGACACTTGTAATTCAAATGTCTGGAAATATGGCCATAACTTGCACAGTGAGGGCACAAAATTCAGCAGCAAAGGTGAAGGCGGCCGTTGGGTCTTGAAGCCAGTCCTCCTTTTGCTTGTGGCCTCTAACGCGCTTGTGTAGCGATGTTTTTCTGCAGGCCTCATCTCCTGCCAGCACAGACCATGGCCGCATTGACAAGTGTTGGCAGTTCCAAGTTTTCCGGCACAGGTGGGCAATGTGCATCTCTCTCTCTCACACTCTTACCCACCCACTCACTCGCCCGCCCCCTTACCTCATCCGGGAGTGGCCTGGTGGGCCTGAGGTGGACACCCTTCTTGATCTGCTCCATCAACTCCTCCGTCAGCTTGCACTGAAGCTGGTCTTCCTCTGGGCAAGAAGCACCATTCAGGAGGTGTGAGAAGTGGCACACTCACTTCACAAGACGGTCTCGTCACTCAGACAACGCGTCTCAAAGCGTGGCAGAAATTGCTCCAAAACATGGGGGGGCATGCGCTGTGTGGTACTACTTCTGATAAATTAGGCAGCCTTTGAGAGAAACTTGTCTCACTGACAATTTGGAGAGAGAGGCAGAGAGAGGCTCACTTGACTTTGCGTTAGCCGTGGTGGGTGCAGGTTTTTTCCTGGTGCTGGCTATGAGGGCCATCAGGGACCTGCGAGGAACAGGGAACAGTAAAGTGCCAAGTGCTGGAGTTCCAAGTGCTTACCAGAGAAGCCCGCTAGCAGGTAAACAAACGCCCACACTTGGCAACTCTATTTTTTTTTCTCTCCCTCTTAAGCACTAATAAAAAGGGGGTTAACTATGCACAGTTTCTAGATCCTGCATGCACGGTCATGCATTCTGGTAACAAGATCTGGTAATTTTATGCCACTGGTACAACGAACCTCTCTACTGGTGAGGGTGGAGGCGGTGGTACGCTGGCAGCAGCGGGTGGTGCCGACGCCTTCTGCTCCAACTCCTGCATCAGCTGCGTCACTGCAACATTGGCAGAGGCAGATATGCGAACAGGTCGTAATCACCATCTCCATCAATGGCTTTTAGCTGCAGGATAAGGGCTGCCTCCCCAGAGTTTTTGTCATCTCATCTGTCCATTCATGGAGTTCTGTGTCTTCTCCTGCTCTTCATTGCATCCCATTCTGCTAGTAGTGTAGTGAACCTGTCAAGTGTTGCCACACTCCTTGATGGAATATGGCAGTGGGTTATACGAGTGCATGTGTGTCCTAAGGGGAGCTCACAGGAGTGTGAAAGTCCGTTCCTTAGATTTCAGCATCAAAAGCTATCTATGACTTTGTCTGTGCTGTTTTGCTAGTATCGTATGTGCTCGAATATAAGCCGGCTTCGATTCTAGGCCGACCCCCTAAAGTCAGAAGGTCAGAAAATAAAAAAAAATTACCTCAAATGTAAGTTGAATGAAAAAAGGCACTGGACCAAGAGTAGAACATGCACTTTATTTTTTGCGGTGTTCGTCGTAGCATGCTCAATGCTCACCCGCAGGCTCAACCCGAGCCGCAAACAACTTCATAAAACGAGAGATCCAGCCCCTGCTGGCTTTGAACTGAGCCCACACGATGCCTCGAATGTTAACAATCTCCCTCGCCTTTGCCTGTATTATCTCCATCGTCACAGGCATTCTACCCTCTCTTTGCTCCTGGGTAAAGTCGGCGACTTCCTTCTCTACCTCGTGGTAAAGACCTTTCTTGCGTCCTGTGAAGGCCATTCGTTTGGTGGTGCAGTTGAAAAGTTCGTTCTGCTGCTTCCACCATCGGCGCGCATTCTTCTCATTGACTCCAAAGTTTTCCTGTGCTTGGAGGTTTGAAGTTCTCTCGGCCTCCATTCCGCTTGAAAGCCGCGGTGTAGTGGCACCGCTTGGTGGGGGGGCCATTGTGCCGCGAACATGGGTGCTTCTCGAGGTCACGCGACGACGTTAGGAAACAAGCACCGAACACTGAGGGCTTGATTCACAACATATGTTTCGCAACATTCAAGCAGGCAAAATGGAGCCTGAAAACCATAGAGTTTTGAAAACTCATTGAATACCTGCACGCCTGTGGCCGTGAGATGCCGCTGAGTGTCTAGCAGTGGCAGGAAAGCTGCATCCTCGAATATAAGCCCCCCCCCGTAAACGATCTTTGTAAAAAACGTATCAGTCTAGATTCGAGTAAATATGGTAGTTGTGTGATGCAAGGGCTGCATAAGTAAATAGATATAAACTTCACAGGTACGCATGCAACTGGGCCCAAACACAACACTGCCAGCTTCAAACGAATGCAACATCTGCTTAACACAAAGTTTTGATGCATACCCAGCAGCCACGATTGGAACCATTAAGCCTTATCTTCAAATAATGCGCCCCTTACCAGATGTAACTTGTTCTTTTTTTGCTGCTCTCCATGATGCTAGTACAATAGGGCTCTCTCCACCTTGTATAGTTTCACTGCTACGTCTACCCCCTGTTTTTCTATGCCCGCAGCGTGTTTCATGCCACCTGTATACATGTGTGCACTGCATTAGTGAATTGTGAGAAGTTATCTGGTTCCCATTGCAACTGTAGATATCTGTTGGCAGCATGCACCAGCACCCACATTCTTTTTCGACACATGATACTGCCAGGGCCAGGTGTGGTGATAACGTGCTACAGCTAATAGCAAGCTGGGCTAGTTTGTATATATGCACAACAAAACCTTCAAAAACCGCAACACTGAAAAAACGTGAGACAAACAGAAAAATGGGACAAGCGCTTACTCTCAACTGAAATTTAACCAGGAAGAACGAAGAACACACAACATCCCAGTGACCAGACCACGCACGTGTCATAAAACCACAAATGTAGCTAAGCATGCCCACCAAATGACTAGGGAAAAGCCGAAGCGTTCCAGATTAGCCGGGGAGGTGACAATTGTGTCAGCCAGGCTTCTATTTCATTACACGCAAAAGAGATTGCCCATATTGGCAGCTAGTGTGTTGCACACTTTGTAGTAGTTGCGATTGTTTTTATTTGGGTTGCCCTTGTCTGTTTTTATGATGCATGCATGATCTGGTCACTGAGACATTATGTGGTCTTTGTTTTTCCCGATTAAATTTCAGTTGAGAGTAAGCATTCGTCCTGTTGTTCCATTTGTCTCATGTTTTTCAGTGTTGCACTTTTTGAAGGTTTCGCCGTGCATGGTGATAACAGGTTTGGTGGTGAATGCTATGAGCAGCAGCCCCTGATGATGCCCCTGCCCCCCCACTCACCCCTGCCCTCCAGCTGCTGCTGCACCCTCTTCTGGGCCTTGAAGAGCTTCTGCTCAGACTCTGCCAGGCACTGCTTTAGTTCCTCCAGCTGCTCCCCAGCGCTGGGGTCCTGCCCTTCCTCTTCTTTCAGGGCCAGTTGTTCCGGCAGTTCCCAAGCCTCATCAACGCCAGAATGCTAGCGGTGCATGCCATTCCATTCGTTGCTACCGTGGGTTGCGCAAGGAAGACCGAGGTTTTGCGATAGCTTATCTTGACTCAAATAAGGGGGCTGTGGTTACATTGCTTGTAGTAATAGCATAACTGCCCTCGAATCCAAGATGGGGGCGTAAGAAACAACCGTTACCACGGCTCAAATCTCTCAAACATGACCAAAGCAAATCACTCGACAATATTCGTTGGGAGCCTCTGTTAGGGTACCAAATTCTTGGCACTCGCGTCTTCTCCTGGTGTGGTCGAGCGGTTGCGCGCTTGTGTGCTGGTGTTTTGTTTTGAAAGTCCATGGTTCAAATCTTTTTTTTTTTTGCAATGAGGGTTTCACCGGCTTTCATTTTTTTTTTTTTTTTCAAGGCAAACAAAGGGGTCCAGAGTGCCTTGCCGTTTAACGTACAAGTGACCAAGTGACGTTCGACGGTACCCTCAGTATCAAGGCAGCCCCGAAATTTGCTTTGCTCACACTTTGAATTCATGAAGCTGCAGTCGGTACATAACATAAAGCTTAAATCAAGTACAGTTAAACCTCGATATAACGAAGTCGTACTTGGGGCCGCAAATTTCGTTAAATCGAGAATTTCGTAAAATCGAGGTTTCGATTTTACAGTTCATTTAACCAGTTATTGAGGATTCAAA
This sequence comes from Haemaphysalis longicornis, assembly GCF_048455015.1. NCBI lineage: Eukaryota > Metazoa > Arthropoda > Arachnida > Ixodida > Ixodidae > Haemaphysalis > Haemaphysalis longicornis. Next base: position 148,442,500 of record NW_027526203.1, read on the forward strand.
ACCTTGCCCCTAGCCAGGAAACAACTGCTATGTAGTTACCACTGCACTTAATGCGAAATTTGTACTAAAACTGGCCGCGAAAATTTTGTGAATTAAGAGTTTCAACACTTAAGCAATGGAATTCGGATAGCCGACGGTAGTTCATGTATCGTCGTAAAACCGGTGCTTTTTCCGCAACGCCTCATTAAATATGATAGCAGACTAGGTTTCCACTTTTTCTTTTTTTCATTTCAGTCACTACTAAACGCCGCTGTTAGTCAATTGAACCCGTTTCCGTTCCCCGCGAACTTCACCCCGGCGAGGTGCTGGTTCGAAGTTACGCCTCTTTTCGTCCGTTCAGTGGTAGGCTTAGGCGCGGCGTTGAGGGGTGCGCGGGCCAACAGCGACAGGCTGCTATGAAACTTTCGAAAGACTTTTTCATGTACAAAGGCTCTGCAGTATGGGCGCGTGATGCAACCACGACACTCGAGATAAAGCCATGATTGTGAGTTGGGCGGAGTACACGCGGACCGCTTCACTGTGTGGAGCAGCGCTTATGGGCTCCCTCTAAAGCGGAGAGCTTCCATTAAATATCTTGCGGCAAAATTCGATTAAACAATTACGTTTATGCCTACTGAGCCCTAAAGAAACCGATTTCTCCGCACCGCAGCCGTCTAATGAATGCGGGTGAAATGAAGATGACTATGTTCAAAGAGAGCAATTTATTGCCACCAGCACTTGATGTTCAAGCCATTGTGAAGAAGTCCGTAAGCAGTGCTTGGCATTTCTTGACCAGGGTGGGCTTTTAAGTGACGCTCGTATGCTGACAGCGCTAACAAGGCTTGCTCTTAAACGTTCGCGTGCGCCTGCCTGCCTCCGCAGAACGTAGATGACATCCATCACTTCGGTGGCCGTCGGTTTCACCGAAACTTCCTCAGGCTCTTGTTCGGAACACTTTTCTTTCCCTTGGTGTGCTCGTGCTGCTTACAAGACTCACCTAATGATGCACGAACAAAATATTTATGTGGTTATCAGCAAGCACAACCTCGAGCAGTAGCGCCGTGAGCAAGGACGCGTACAAAAAAAGCTTGAAGTAGGCTTCGGCAGCCTAAGCATAGAGGGCGCTGGCGTAGGCAACGATGGAGACGTCAAAATGGTAGCCGCACTATTAAACCATCCATGACCACTAGCAGTTTGAGCAGCTTCTTTCATCGCTTTTAATTGTTGTCAACCGCAGATTTCACCGCTTTTCTTTCATTTTAGCCTTTTAAGAGCCAGTGCGAGTACTGAATGTTTTCAATGTAGGCTCTGAGAGGCAAAATAAAACGTGCCTCGACCAGAATTTCGTTCTTCCTTTCTCGCCATGACTTCGTTAAATTGGAAGCGCCGCATGAAATTACTTCGTAAAATCGAGATAGAAGTAAAAAGTGAGAAGTGAAAATGACAAATGTCGGTGCGTGAAGGACGCACGGAGCCACAGAGCATGTTGTCCCTTGCTCCAGCAAAGTCAGTGACAGTCCTGCGCATGCCAGTGAACCCCCAGAACCACCCTCAATCCCAAAATGGCTAAAGTAACTTAGAGGACGACAGCGCGCAATGGAACGGAAGATGATGGGTGTAACATTAAGGGACAAGAAGAGAGCAGAGTGGGTCAGGGAACAAACGCGTGTTAAGGTCATATTAGTAGAAATTAAGAAGAAATGGACGTGGGCAGGGCATGTAATGTGAAGGCAAGATAACCGTTGGTCATTAAAGGTAACAGAGTAGATCCCTAGAGAAGGCAAGCATTGCAAGGGGCGGCAGAAAGTTAGATGGGCAGATGAGATCAAGAAGTTTGCGGGGATAAATTGGTCGCGGGTAGCACAGGACCGGGATAATTGGGCATTAATGGGAGAGGCCTTTGCCCTGCAGTGGGCGTAGATAGGCTGGTGATGATGATGATGAACTTAGAGGAGTCATAAATTATGATCAACCAATCTTTTACTCGGCCAGCGTAAAAATAATGAGTGAGAAGCAATGATTATGTGCACCAAAGAGTTTCAACATTACCCAGTTCAATTGCTTTCCTGCAATCAATAATGCTGTAACATTGTTAAGTCCGCTTGATGTGCTCACCTCTAGCCTAATGAACAAGTGCTCTGACATTAAGTTGGTGGTTAACGTTCAGGGTGCATTAGAAATTACAAAAAAAAGATTGGAGCCCAGGACTACAAATAGCAGAGTGGAAGCAATAAGCGCTAGCAACAGTACTGTGCATGTCACGGCTATAGCCGACGATTATCACTCGCATGTATAATCACTTGTGCGTTGTTCAATAAACCATGTTCCCTTTCCAGCTGCTTGTCAGGACGCACTCACCTCTGGCCTACTGCACAAGCGCTCAAACATTAAGTTGGTGGTCAACGTTCAGGGTGTATTAGAAATTGCAGAAACAAGATTGAACCACTGAGCTACAAATACGAACGGGCCTTTACGTTGCATGTTTTAGTCGCTAATGCTATTTTTGTATGAGTGGTCGACTGGCTAAGGTATCCATGCTCCCAATCATGCTGGCCCCGTGGCCGCAGGTTTGAATCTGAAGTGAGGTAATTGTACTTTTTTTTTTGCTTTAGCGCCTTTGTTTCATTTGTTAAGACAAAGGTAAGATTCCTAAGAGGACTTGGCAAAAAATGAAAACTTCATCCTTGCTTGGGCTACCTTATCTTCTACTGTTACTGTTTTTCCCCCTTTCATGATATCGCGCTCCCTTTCTGGGGGTCTGGTGCCACAAGAAATGAAATACTGCACACGCCTCTGAAGCAGGCTCAAAGCAGTCTCCGCTTGTTACAAGGGATTTGGTAACAATGGACTTCCGGTTTCAACAGACCATAGCTGCTGGTTTGTCTGGTCTCCATGCCTTTTACATGGAATCCACTCCGCCCATAACAAAAATTTTGCGAAAATTGGGCGAAAATTTTCTTGACTGAACGTTAATCGCAGGCTTCCGTGGTGCCGGCACCCGATATGCTTTTTCTTTGTTTATTTTGGTGAGGAAACTATTATGTCTGGCAATATTGTCGGCATAGAATGGGTCATTGGCGCCGCCAAGTCAAGCAAGTGCTGGTGGCACTTTTTTTGTGTGTGCGACCAACGGCAGGGTTACAGCATGTCATCTGATTTCACTGCCGGATAAACTAAGCATAATTAACACTACCGAACATGGCAAAAAACACGGCGACATTGCCAGAAGTACGAGCCTGTTCAAGCACACAGCCAAGAATAAGGACGCTGCCAAAAAACGCGCCTCCAGTGAGACTGCAGAACAGCGCTTTCGAATACGCTAAGTGGCACACTCGGAGGTCGAGTCTGCCCTCGTCTCAGTTCTTTTATGTAATAAAGAACTCGGGTTCAGAGAAGTTTGGCATTTATTATCCCACGCATGCATCGTTCCCATTCCGTTCAATGAAAAAGGTAAGAAATGCCTCAAGCAGGGGGATGGTTCCCACGCATTGTGTGCAATCTGCTGCTGGCCATGCGGAGTCCACCTGGTCTAACTTTCGATGTTACAGCTGTCCTTCATCAGATTATTTCGCATCAGTTGTTCTACTGACCAGACTAAGACCATTAAAAACGCGGAAGCTGCCTTGGGAACGTCAGGTAGCGATCCGAGTTGTTTCACAAACAGTTAACAAAGGCTTGTTTTCGGGCTAGTTGGTGCAGTCTAGGATTCTATATTAACGTGCACTGCATATTTGGACGAGAGAAAGGGACAGTGGAAAAGTCAAAACCAAACGACGCTGCGAAACTGTTCACAAACAGTTTTGGTAAACCTACCTCATCAGGGAGAGTTTGAAAAGAGCCTGGCTAACTTGCTGGCCATGATTGATTTTTAAAGCTGGTCCCAATTACATTGCTGCACTTGCTTATCTTGAAGGGACACTGCAGCACGTACCATCGACTACTCGGAAAGTATTTTGGGGTAAAGTCTATTATCCCAGCAATCTCCTCCCGCAACGATTATGAAAATCCGCTCACTATCCCCGAAACTACAGCGATGAGAAATCGCGCATAATTGTTCCCACTCAATTCGATCGCAGACAACGCGACGAAAGCTGCGCGCTCTCTCTTGGAGAGGGGGGGTGGCTCACAGCGTCTTCTCCGGCAGCCTTCGATTTATGACAGGCCGGGCAGTCTTCTCCTTTTCTCCGAAACGTGGAGGAGAGTCTGTTTCCGGCTTGGTGCTACAAAAAAGCAGGCATGGCTGCCTGCTCGCAAGCGCACGCTCAGGCTGCTAGAGCATTTTTGAAGCAATAAACGTTTGTTGTCGAGTGGTCTGGTTGAAAGGGGAGTATTGAGTTCGTCACTCAAAACACAAGAGAAACGTCAAATCTGTGCCTACAGGGTCAGGCATAGAAGAGGTTGATACACAGCACCGACGACGGCGGATCATCGCTGTAATGTGAGAAATAAGCCGTGAAGCTGACCAGCGACAGCCAATGGGCAGCGATGGCCTCAACATCGTTCAGGCCATGCCAGGGGTGCATAATGAAGATAACTGAAGAGAGTGCGGTTGGTTTTTCCATGTCTTTCACATCGATTTGCGCGCTCACCGCTTCACGTGCACGTGCAATATTTGGCTCAGGAATTCCTTTCAGTTGAATCTAAACGTCGTGCAGGTTTACTTGCAGTGCTCAGAGTGTTGCAGGGTCCCTTTAAGTGTGTGCCTCTACACACTCGACAGCATGTGCTAGGCTTTTTTCAAGTGCTGCTGCTTAACTTTGAAAACAGCGTAAGGCGATTCTTTTCCTCTGCATGAACGCTGTGCAGAGGTGCGAAAGGTGTGTAGAAAGACAAATTGTCTGTAGTAAGAGGGTCCATTGCAGTGGGCACGGACTGTATAACAAGAGTATGGCTGGCTAAAACAAATTTTTCCACTGAGGAGGGCCCGCATAAAGAGGAGTGTACTAGATGCTCAGAAAACCCTACTGACCATGGACCCTTGGGAGGGTTACTTGGTACAAGTAAACTCCACACAACAGAGTTTGCTCCTATTTGCGTACACAAGTTAGGTGAGAGTACAGGTGCTGGGATTGACTTCCAAGCATATAGCTGTAAAGCTAAAATTTTTGAAACGAAAGTCAGAACACAATGACAAAAGACATTCCTATTAGTACACGTCTCTTTTATTTATTTGACCATGAATGGACCCTAGAAGAAGTGGGGGCGTTAGTCTAGTCCTGTTAATTGAAACATCAAATAAATCCAGCAGCACTTACTCCCCATATTTGGTATTCATTGAAGCTTCCACATTTCTATACTCACATGCCCAAGATGAACATGTTAGCTTGTCGTGGCTCATACTGAATATTGAATGAAAGTGCCTTGTTTTGGAAAGCCTCTGCTCCTTCACGCAGCGCTGTCTGCCTGAACGAAGTTTTGCACCCAGGCCAGTGGCCAAAGCTGTGTGTGTTGTGGTCGCGTTCGCTTCACAATGAAATGCGACGGCGTGCTCCTAAAGGTTGACTGTGCTTACTATGTTGGAATTATCACTAGCGACGATTCAATTGCCCTGCACCAGGTATGTAGAGTGTGCACGATTCTTTTGAAGTCCTCCTCAGCTTGTGCCAGAGTGAAATGACCTGTTTGCCCCCGTAAATTGCAAGAAGCGAGCACCACCCTCACAACAGGCAGGAGGCAGTCGATCGCCTGTTAATTTTGCACTTTGGTCTCAAAGCGCATGTCGTGATGATGTGTTTGTCCGAAATCATTTCTTGATTGTCTTGAAGTTGAATAGAATGTGTGTCAAACTGATTCTTTTGATTCAGGGTGTTGTGTGCTGCTATGCTTCCACTGGGTGCGTACTTCGGTAAAATGATGTTTGTATCATATTATGCACATTTTTCTTTCCATACCGGCACCAAGGCGTTTGTTAGTGGTTTGGGTGCTCGTAAAAGCTCTAGGCACACTTCTGGCATAAGGGCTAATGGGCAGCTCGCTTCGCAAAATATTCAACAGATGGCGAATTAGTGTTACCATATCGCAATGGAAAAACGACGAAACGTTCTACTAAAACTCACGTCGCGGTGCTGATGTAGAGGGCCACAAAAATGTAGCATTGCACACTGTTACAAGTTAAACTAACAGATGGCGCCCCATTGTCGAGCAGAGTGCATCGAAGCGACTAAAGCCTGACTACCCGTAACGAGAATGCAAATCAAAAAAGCGCCCCTGTTGTCGTTCTCGCTGCAGTTGCACTGTCCCCTAGACGTTTTGTAGGCAAAGTAAAATGCCACGAGCGCCCGAGCAGCCACTGCGAGCGGGCCGAGAGAGGTCGTTTTCGTGCATGCGCAGCTTGTTGCAATGACGGGGGAAGGCGCAGCCCCGTGAAGGAGCAGGGAGAGAAAGAAGTGAGAGGAAAAGGAGTGTTTGCATGCCCAGCGCCGCTACGACTATACGCCTCGAGTGCTGCCTGTAGGGGCGCCACTGAAATCCCCCTAGCGGTCCATTTCGAAACCAGCCGCAGGAGTCGCCGCTGCTTTTGGGGCACGTTCGAGACTAAGATTTCCCGTTTGCATGCGTTCAAAAGACACATTAATGAGGAGCAATCGCTCGGTTCGCAAATGTGGTGTATTTATGAGAGGCTAAACGTTTCTGGCGCTATCTTAGTGTGGTACATTCGGTCAGTATGTGCTCCAGGTGTGTGTCACAGACCAATGACGCGAAGCCGCCATATGCATGGAACTGATTGTATTTCCACTGCCCTGAAATTTACTAACAGTGTCTCTGTAAGGAGCGTTTCCTCATATGGCCATGATATGCCTATACACCATGATGCAAACCGGATTTGTGCGCGCTTATATATCCCAGCGGAGCACTCATGTCTGGCAGCACGCCAGTTACGATTGCTGACATAATACCTCGGATATTGATCACTACCTTGGGCAAGCAATGTCGCGCAAATTTCACGAACATTCTACAAAGAAAGTACATATATAATACAAAAGTATATCTGGGGGTCCGCACCCGACAAAAAATTTAAGGCTGGGTTGTCTTGTCCTGAGATGAGCGCTATATCTGCTACATATATCCTCCGCGACCAGCGCGGCTACGGGTTTATAAAGCAAGCCGCGGCGGTGACTAAACGCGTCTTCCAAACATTGCCATATGACGATCAGACGATAAGAAAATGTGAAAGCGGGTTTTCCGATCATCTGCTAGCTCATTTGGCTCCTTCCTAGGTGCAATTTCTGATCGTCTGCTGCACCATTTGGCTCCTTCCTACCGTGAATCTCAAACGTGCGTTTCGTTTTGCATACCCTAGGTGGCGCCGTCGTTCCAAGATGGACTTGTTCGGGCTTCATGAAGAGAGAGTGGGGAAAACTGCTCTTAGAGCGCAATGCATATTGCGACGCAGGTGCCTATTAGGATGCAACCGCTTTGTAATGATCAGAGACTTGTGGAAACTGGTTCAGGTTCCTGCCCTGACATTTGTAAACGCAGTGGTGTGCCTGTCGGCGAGAGGCCGCGATGTACTTGAGAGACGACGAGAAGTCGGCCAAATGGCCGTCGGATGCCATGGCAGGGTGGCTAACGAAGCTGTCCAAGGGGACTTAGGGTGGTTCAGCTTTGCTGCTCGGGAGGCCTCAAGCAAGCTGGCCTTCTACAACCGCCTGTTGAACATGCACCGGGACAGATGGGCGAGGAGAGTCTTTGACTACTTGCCGGCAACCTGTCTTCGCACGCAATGGACTCGGCGGCTCTACCACCTGGAGCAAAAGTTTGGCCTCATACGAGACCCCATCCCGGCGCAATCAGTCGGAGCATACGCCAAGGCAGTGCAACAAAGTCCGAGAGGTGGAAGACGAGACATGGCAGCTAGCACTGACCGATAAGGAGACTCTGTCCCTCTACCGTGAACACAAGAACTCCATCAAAGCGGTCCGCCTGTACGATAATAGCGTCGGGAGCGCCCTGCTTTTCGAGGCTAGAGCAGGGGCGCTGCGCACCCTGAAGCGGCAACAGGTGTTCGACACGACAGTGACGTGTGTGCTGTGCCGTGCGTGTGGGAACTCCGAGGAAACGATCGAACATCTGGTGCTTCAGTGCGACAAACTGGGCGAGTCTGTGCCTCAGACAGCACTAGCAGTAGCGCTTGGCTTCGAGGACTCGGCGGGGGAAGTGCAGGCTGCGGCAGTTTCCCGAACTAAGCGACGCCTTGAACAGTGGAGGGCAACATGCAACACTGCAAAGTAGCTCGCGAACAGCGTCAGTGAGAGACTGAGGAAAAGGTGTCCATGACAATGGGGGGGGGGAGATGGCGTTGAGGGGGCAAAGCCAGCCTCTTCCGGGACGGCACCTGAGTAGTTCTCTTGTAATTGTGTGAATTTGTGTTTTTTTGCCAGGCCGTCTCTGTAACGGCCGCCCGTTTCAAAAGGAAAGGCACCACGTCATCATCATCATCATCAACTTGCGCTGGCTCGCGCATTCGCCGCCATTTCCCCATAGGCGAATCGTTTTAAATGCAGAGCATTTCTTAGCCTCGCCTGTTCGTGCGTCGGACGGTGTCAACAGTTTCGCGTCCGCAGCAGGTGCGCCTCTCCTTCCCTCCTGTCTCTCAACAGCAGATGGCGCGCGCATGCGTCGTAGTCAGCCCGTTCGCTCCGTCGCGGTCCCGGCCTAACAGGTGCGTGATAGCAGCGCGGTGGGTCGTGGAAGGGCGCGCGCTGCTTGCGCATGCGCGCTCTCCCCCCCCCCCCCCCTTGTACTGCTCTCCCTCTACTGCGCGCGCTGCTAATATAGCGGCTAGCGGTCGCTCGTGCTTCAGTCACTGCGTTGCTCCTTCCTTCCTTGGTTGACGCTCGTGCCCACGTTTGCTCGTGTCTGCTACTCCAGCATCACGGAAGAAGCGATGGAAGCAACACTGCCTTCAGTACTGAGGCCCCAATGCTCTGCATTTACTCGTGTTCCCCTCGCGGGAAGGCGCGGGAATTTTTTTTATTTATTTTCAGAATAACCAGGTAAGTAGCGTCGTTGTTCCCGGTGTCAAACAAAATAGACCACAAAATGCGGCCTTCGTGTGAAGTTTGAGCGCGAACAGAGCGGCGGTTAGTTCAGGAAAAAAATTTAAAGTGTTCTAATTATCGTCGACCACCCTGTATATGGCGATTTTTTTCTCTCCAAACTGCACCCTCGCCTTATACTCGAATAAATACGGTAAGAAAAAGTAACATCAGACCGGCTAGCGCTCCGCGGACCGCCGGCCACGCGCTCGCGTGTTCCCTGTCCACAGTGGGCCGTACTCTACAGCTGATCGCTTTCGACCACAGCGGCTGAGTTTGTGGTCACCTCCACAACTACGATTCTACTTCTGCGTGCTTGTACTTTACAATAAGAGCAACTGCGAGCTGTGGCTAATAGCACGTGTACTGCGCGAAACACGAATCTTCAGCCGTACCTTGTCAAGAGCAGCAAGGTTCCCACGGCGCTTCTTTTCTTCCTCAACGTACCTGGAGCGTGCAGTACATCAAAACAAGCGCCTTTTGTTCCACGCTGCACAGCCGTTTGAAAGACTACGTGAATCGTTCCACGGACGCTCTCCTAACTCGCGCACACCTGAAAGTTCTTCGGTTCTTCTCGCATCTCTACATTTCGATAGCAGCGCAGTGGCGCAGTCCTGCCAGGCCAGCCTTGCTTTTCCCGCGAAGTTGCTTCTGTTCCCATCATCCCCTTCGGCACGCTTTTCTCCCTCCGGCCTTTCATAGGCTTTTGCCCTAGTGTCTTTATAAAATATATATTTTTAAAATCGTAGTATATATAACGTTTACTGAATCTCCACAATGTTTTTTACGCTGTTTCAAATTTAGGCTAGTGAGAAACTCTATTCTTCACGGTACCTCGACCGCCATGGTTATCAAAACATGGCAGCCTCCTGACGTTCGCGACTTCTCGTTCCGATTGCGCGCATTCAGCTGAAAATATTGTTCCTAGCGCGTAATTTGCCTTTTTTTTATTTCTAATTGAGATTTATGCTGTATTCCTTAATTGAAGACTGCGTTTAAAGGCACACACAATAAGCGCTAGCGGCAAGCAAACTTCTAGAGGAGCCTGAATGGGTTTCACTGCTGCTTCGAACTGGCTAGAGTAAAGGACAAGTAAAAGTTGCAGAAACGAAACGTGCAAATATACTTTTTTTTTTACTAGAAACTTTTCATGATGCAGCGTTGCGTCTTACTGCCCCGAAGTCGTCTGCTGGCGCTCAGCCGAGCATGCAATGCCACAAGGTCTGCGTCTGTGAGTTGCATTGTTACCGTCACAAAATCTGAACGATTTCTTTCGTAATTTCGGCGAGCGTTAAAGATCCCCGGGTAGTCTAAATTGATCCGGAGCTCCCTCCACGGTGCGCCTCATAGCCCAGGTGCTGCTACGGCGCTTAAAACCGCCAGAATATAAATATTTGAATCATGTATTTCGTCACCTAATTTAGGGATGAAAATATTGCGATGCCGCAATAAAGCAAAAAAACAGTGATCACTTCCTTTGTGGCGGAAGCGTGCATGCGCGGTCCTCAAGACTTCGCATCTTGAGCAGCTACCCAGGGGCGTCAAAGTATTTGTGATTTTTTATTTATTTTTTTTCTGAAAGGGGCGCGAGAAACGGTTTCGGAAAGGCTCAGAAGGGTGCCAACGTTTTAAAACAACGTTTAAATGACAGTCTACCGCCTGTTTCAGTAACACTGTCCCAACCAGTGTCACGGATCACCTGCCATAATCCTTGGGAGTGTCTTGCGCTAGACACTTCCGTCTGGAGGTAACGCACGTTACTTTCAAATGGAGCTCGAATCATCGCTAAAGTTAGGTCCATACGTAGGCATCGTCAGAGTGTATTACTTGATAGAAATTAACCATTACCAGTGGCCCTGGCCATTCAGGGAGTTGAAGCGGATTGGCCCGTTGTGCAAACATCAGTACAGGCTGCTCTCACCGTGAGCTGTGAAGAAGGTGTGATCTGGGCTGGAGCGTCTGAGTGTAGCACTAGCCACATCCTTTCGTAATAGGCGCACCCAAATGTCGCTCAACCTTGCAGTTCATGCAGGTCACTCAAAAGAATTGGGACCAGTCGAGGGGTGTTCAGTGTTTGTAATTCAAACGAAAACTCCCATGCACGGCTGTTACGAGTATTTTTCATTTCTGTGACCACTTCATGTGGCCGTGCAAGTACCAGCCGGCAAGCACTTGCGAAATGTGCGTGAGGAGGTGGTTGGGGAGAGTTTCCATTCGAGCTAATGGAGCATTGCACCTGTCTCACCCACGAACGGCAGGCGGGCTTCTCATTACGGCCCCAGTCATGAACAGCTAGGCCTAAACGGGGGTGTTTATGCAATCATCTGAGGCTAACTAGCCATTTGAGGGGGCTGCAGAAGCGGAGGCAGTCAAAAACTACTGTATTCTCTAGCAGCCTAATTGTGGGTGTAAAGTACCGGTTTCATACCAAGGTGTACTCTGGGATGGCTGTGTTCTTTGTGAACTTGTACATGCATAAAGGTTAAATCTCCAGTATTTATACCATGAATGGGCCTGCATCTCCTTAGACGCTTCCAGCTCCTGCACATTAGTCCGTCCTCTTTATTTCACCCCGCCGTGGTGGCTCAGTGGCTAAGGCGTTGCGCTGCTGAGCACGAGGTCGCGGGTTCGATTCCCGGCCGCAGTGGCCGCTTTTCTGATGGAGGCCAAAAGCAAAAACGCCCGTGTGTGCGACATTTCGGCGCACGTTAAAGATCCCCAGGTGGTCAAAATTAATCCGGAGCCCTCCACTACAGCGCACCTTATTGCCTGCGTTGCGTCGGCGCATTAAACCCTATAATCAATCAATCCTCTTTATTTTCTCGAAAGGTCAGCCACCGAGGGGACAAAATTGCCTGCGTACGGCCAGTGTCATGACGTGAGCTTGGGACACCAATCTGGACCCATCCACTCTAGTGTGGCTCATAGCGCGAATTTGCATTTTCAGTGAATATTGTAATCATTTGCAATGACTTGAACATCAGAGGCATTCCTTGTGTTTATTCTTCACTGTTGCAATTCCTGTGGGGCATTTCAATTGTGGAGTGGTAATAAAATATAGCAAATAGCTCAGAACATCTTTTCAACCGAGCGTTGATTGTTGGTAAAATTTTTGCCTCAGATGCTGGAGATAAAACATGGAAGTGCTAGCGTGTACACGATTTCACTGCATGTTAAGGATCCCCTGGTCTCTGGGTGTCTAGTGGCCGTTCACGTTATTGACTCAGTGCAGAACCTCTCTCCCTGCCCCCTAATTTTTTGTTTTTGTGTGTGCTCCAACCAGTTAAAACCATTCATAAATGTACGTATCCTTCGGTGGCATGTTTTGTGCATTACAGAAGGGATAACAAACAGAAATGCAATGTTTTATTTAATGGTGTCTGCGGATAACTCGGTGCCAATTTTAGGGGCAAAAAGAAAGGAGATGATTATTCCACTGCTGCAGGGTGGACCGACCGAAGCAAAGATAGTGACGAAGCTGAAGGAGGCTTTCAATGTGAGTCAGCCAGGCTGTACACATTTCCCGACATGCATGTGTCTTCTTCTCGAGTGGTGCTGGCAGCATGGGCTGCACCTAAGCATACGGCATCAGGGAAGCTGCAAGCCTTTGCGTTCTGCAGCGAGAACCAAGGCACTGTGCGATTTTTACTGGCCCTGTGACCAGCCGAATGCGCCTGTGATGTATTGCGGTTATGTTGCCTGCTGAATGCTGCTCCCTGTAGTCGTTGTAGCCCACACAGCCTTGCATGCACATTTTTGAGCGTTTGCTTTCTTCTGCGTGCCATTCTGACAGCTTGTATGTCAAAAGTCGGTGGAGTTGTTGGGGCCACTTTCATGCTGGTCCATGCATCCTGCATGTGGTATCCAAGAACGAGTGCCTAGTCGATGAATCTCTTCTTTTCTCCCCCCTCTTCTTGCCACAGCCGCAAGAGCTCATGGTGGAAAATGAAAGCTACATGCACAGTGTTCCCAAAGGTAGTAGACACTGGTTGTTTGTTTCATTCTGCCGTGTGCTTTGTGCACATCTGTCCTGCAGGCATCAACATCGATACTGGAACTGTAGTTGTGCGTGGTGACAGACTTGCACATGAAGCTTTTACTGCTGCGTTCTTTTCGGCTTCCTTGCGTACACAGTTGTTTAGGTGCCTGCTTGGCACTGTGGCTTCAGTTGGTGTGTTGAAATCTTCAGATTCTCTATGCAGCCGTAGTTAAGGATGAAATGTCCTACAGCACACTTTATGTCAAGATGCTTTGTGCGTGGGCAAAAAATGAGAGGCCACATCCTTAGCTGCTACAGCACTGGCTGTTTAACTTGTTGCTCTTACTGGTGAAAAGTTCAAGTGTGTGTTCTTTCGTGCACCAGCTAATGTTGATGTGGTGACAGAAATGAGGGCAATGTTCAGCTGAGAAAGAAAGAACAATAAGCATTCGTGGGGCATGAGATAGCACATTTCAAACATTCTTGCTTTGTAGCATATGCAGACGCTGCTGCTTTGTACTTCCTGCCTTGCTTTTTCACTTTAAGGGGGACAACTCAGCCCACAGGTTTGGAAGGTCCAAATATACTGCCCGTCCTCAGCAAGTCATGGCCAGGCGTGCTTAGCTGCCAGGGTGGTCATCTCATGGGCCAATACTGATGGACAAACACTGCAAGGCCTGTATGGTGGCCCTTCTGAAGGGGAATGTTGAGAGCTACGTGACCAGAAGCCTAGGGAGTTTATTTCTAGCTGCTCTCTGCACATTGGAAGGCAAGGCCAACTTTGAAACGTGTGGCATGGTGTGTTAGATGTGGGTTTATCTTGGCGCCCACTGGTGATCACGGACTTAGGAACTTGCGTTGCAGGCACCAGAGCGCTGTTCCCAGCAGCAGTTTCAAGCGGGTTTTCTCATCGTGTCTGAGCCCAGGTTAGTGCGACAAGAAAGGTGCGGCGAACAATACGATACTTGTCCGGTTGTGGACAAGAAGGCTGACATGTTGAGCACCACATATCAGGAAATAAAGGAGGCTGCAAGGAGGTGCACTTACATTACAGTAAGAATATAAACTTTTTTTTTATCTGCCTTCGAGTGCGAGATGTTCTAGCTTTCGTAAGTTGAGCAACATGGCAGCATGGGGACTGCTCCCACCTCCCGTGGTCAACTCGCATTTTGGAGATTTTCCTCCATTTCTCAGCACGGTGGTGTTTCGCAAAGCCTCGTGACCACGCACTCGCTTGTTCCTTCTAACAGTGGACCCCACTGTACAACACAGCGGTGCTGACCTGGCACCACTTACGTATGACCCCTCACGAAATACTGCTGGCTTCTCTGCGAAGCTCAGCCTGCTTGGTTTCGTGAAGCAGAAGCAGTGTCGGCCTTCAGAAGTTGGTGGCAGTGAAATATTCCTGCCTGCCATGCTTGTTACAACGCTCTTGACATGCACAATTTGCATGGCAGGCTCATTCATCACTTGTGCTTCCGTATTGGTGGGGTTGGCTGTGCAGAAAAGCCAACTTTACAACTAGGTATTGCAAAGGGTCTTTTGAGTGGCGCAAAGCATTGTAGATGTATTTATTTTTTTGTGTGTGTGCCCGTCCCGTGCGAGCACATCCACAGCTGTGCGAGGGCGTACAGAGCACAGGGATACCAGAGGCTTGCCTTCACAGTTCTTTCTTATTGTTTGGACTGTTCTTCAGTCGAGATGATGCTCCCACATAGAAAGCCGGTACGGTGTGGTCTGCGACAAGCAGGTGAGCAGAGTGGGATGGCGAAGAAGCAGAGGTACGGGTCACATCAAGAACAAGTACTAGAAGCGTATAACTCTGCATTAAGGAAGTCGGAGAACAAGCCCAAGGACGCGGGTTCGATTCCCGGCCGCGGCGGCCGCTTTTCTGATGGAGGCAAAACGCAAAAACTCCCGTGTGTCAAGGTTTGGGCGCACGTCAAAGATCCCCAGGTGGACGAAATTAATTCAGAGCCCTCCACTACGGTGCGCCTCAGAGCCAAGGTGTAGCGTCAGCGCGATAAACCCCACAATTAGTCAGTCAACAAGGGAATAGTATGCTCGGGAAACTGCAGAGCATATTTAGACAACACTGGCACTTGGTTGGTAATTTTTTTGTGTTAACGCAGTGCATTGAAATTTCGAAGGCTCAGGATAGACCATTACGGGTAACATTCTTGGGCGTTAAAGGGGCTTCTGACAACATTAACAGAGAGTTTGAAATGCCCCGGCCTGGATGATGAGTTCCTCAGGGCACTTTATTGAGATAGTAGGGTGCACCTGACGTGGTAAAGGCACAGATGCACGCAGCAGGAGGTCAGTTGACACCCACTGCGGTTTGAAACAGAAATTCCCTTTGATACCAAAACTCTTTATGCTCTGCATGCCAGAGTTGGGAAAAAAAAAACTAGAAGAAAGTCAGTTAGGGTTCAACTTTACACACATCTGGCAAGGAAAGGTGGTGGAACAGCACATTCTCGAAGTGCTATACACAGACAATGCTCTTTTTTGTAGCTGATAACTAGAAAGGTATGCAACTGCTTGCAAATATTTGTGGCCAGAAAGCCACTAACGTCAGGTTAAATTTTAGCTCAGAAAACCAGGATTAATGGCTTTTAATGTGGTAGCACTGATGCAGTGTCAATCCACCATTGCAAAATACACAGAGTTAAGGCATAGGTACAAACATTTGTGACTGTAGGTAAACGATGGGACAAACTACTTACGCACTCATGACAAACAACTTAAATTAAATATAAAGTAAAGTGTAACGCAGCTTTGATGAAGCATAGAGCTCAGTGCAGGTACAAAAAGTGCAAAGTAGTATGATTGATTCGAAAAGGCATTATGGTTTCATGCCTCACATTTGCGAATGGAGATGCACTATCATGCCTAGAATTAAACCAGGGAACATTAGGCCACTTGGCGTCAGGGGTGCAGTGAAACAAACAACCAATGCAGCAGTTCAGGGAGATATGGGCTGGGCATCGGTTGAAGTTTGACAAGCTCGGAGTAAAATAGAGGGAAAAAAGTGAATTGAACTCGTCAATAATAAACGTACAAGGCAAATAAATTTGATATCAGCAAGGAAAATCTCGGTGATGCAGTGCTTTTCTTTTGCAGGCTAGAGCAGGATGCTTGAGAATGAGGAGTTTTGTGGGGAAATAAGCGCAAAATTATGGGGTATGCGTGGTCTGTGGGAAAAAAAGCATACGTTTCGGCAAGTTGCATTGGAATGTTATTGTATCCATCCAAAGCCATCTGTGGGAAATACTTGCCTTCCTGAAGCCCTAGGATTTAAAGGTGATACTAGGAAAGTAACCTAGTATAAGGCTGTAGATATGATGCAAATAATATTTGAATGCTGGTGGAGGAAATGCAGAGGGGAGAATATGGTGTGGGACAGCTAACACTTGTTATGGAAAAAATTTAGCTTGAGCCTGCTGCTATGAGCAGCCCTAAAATTAAAACAGTAGTGCAGCATGGAATCAACCAATCAATGAATGAATCAGTGAATTAATCAAGCAGGGGGTCTACTGCAGTGTAAGACCAGGAGACATTCTTCTCAGTGCAAGAGCTTGTGACACTGGCGTCATTGTTGAGGCTCAGCATAGTCTGTGCTGGACAGATAACTGGGTCCATACTGCATCTTCAGGATGAAGCAACATCCAGTGATGACGCCGATTATTGGCCACGTCTCGCTCTTTCAGTCTCGCTTGTGTTCTAAAAAAGTAGAAAAGCACAAAACTTCAGGTTGCAGTGCTGTAAGAACACCTCGACTATTAGACATGCTGTATACTGGAGGGCTTTGATTAATTTGGACAGCCCGAGATTCCTGGGCATGCAAGTCATGCTTATGTGCATGGACATCTCTTTTTAAGAAAACATGTTGTTGGACGAGTTGGTGCATACTTAAAGGGAGGCTTTAGCACAAAGAAGATGAGGACGGTGACAGATGAAGACGGTCCTTGTCTTCTTTGGGCTAAGCCTCCCATTAATTGTATACGTATCTTTTTTTCTTTTTAAGCTGGTATTTTTTAATAACTCCCCCGCAGTTGCCCGTCTCAGTCATGCACACCTGCTCAGAAATTTGTTTTAAAAACCGTGGCGAGTCCCGTTTGAAACTGATCGCATTATATTAACCATTTGGTTTTGGGGCACGGGAGCCTTCCTCTGCTCAGCCAGAGCCTCCTGCAACTCTTGGACAGGTAGTGCCATCGCTCGGCTGAAGGAGTGGCTCAGAGGTGCTTGATTGAGCAGCGCACTCTGCTGTCTCTTGCCAACTGTTATGCAGAGCGGCGGGGAGCTTGCACACGTGTAACGCGACTAACATCACTGAAACGATTCTGCGCAAGTGCTTTTCTCTGGGGGAGTTGACAGGTTGTGGTAGAGATCACACAGCCTATTTCCACTGAGAAGCAGTGCTGGAGAAGCTGGCGTGGGCTGTTGTGCTGGCATGGCTTTTGCCTCAGTCATTGTGTTTGCCCGCTTAGGGGTCAAACTTATCCCGTGCGAAGTGAAAGTCATTGTCCTTTCCATTACAAACTTCACCTGAACGTCACAGAGCTTACTGATGGTGCTTCCGGACCCGCTGTAGTCCGGTCTTGGCCAACAGTTGGGAAGGGCGGGGACCAGGTTTATTGAATGCACATTTCTAGGAACACAGCCGCACTGGTGGGGAAGAGGGGATCTAGTGAAGTGGTGGTGCACGGTGCCAACAAAATAAGTGTGCAGTGTTGCAGTGTTGCAGGGAACCTGGCCATTCTCTCTTTGTTTCCGTCTTAGGGTCTGAGACGCATTTCCGGGTGACTGTGGTTTCGGCTGCATTTGAAGGCAAAAGTCTGGTTCAGGTGAGTGACGCATCCTTTGCAAATGCGACCAGGGTCGATTGATGCATTGGGGCGGGTACTCGACTCTCAGGCTTGGAAGCCTTTCTCGGTGGCGGTGTGCGCTACCTCACTTGGCAGGGCCGTTTGATTTCGGGAGACATGAAATGACTCGTGCACCCAACCTTACCTGGTTTGTGCGTTCAAAAGAGCAAGATCGTTCATTTGCAAGGCCTTGCGTTCTCATGAGCAATATGCAGTGCCGGAAGCTCTTATGAAGTGGGGCTTTGTGAGCAGAGTGTACAGGCCATTGAAATTCTTGAAAAACCTTGAATGTGTCAATTCAATTCTAGCCATGCAATTTTCTCCTGTCCTTGAAAAATGTTCCATTGTTTGGGCAGTAGAGAAGTTTAGGGGACGACAGGAGGTATTGTTTGTTATTTGACGTCCCTCACTTTACAGGACTGTGTTTTCAGAGCACTCCTGGTGCTCGAAAAAGTTCGAAATGGCATGACTTGTGTTAAGCTTTCTCAATATTATTGTGGGTGGGCGCAAACTTATCCACTTCCAAAGGTTGACGTTATATCATAGAGATTTTCACTCAGAGTGACTGTTTTTAAACGAATTATCAGTCATTCAGACCATCTTGCACTAAGTGATTCTTTAAACCGTCTTTCCAACTGGTGCGACATGTGGCAAATGTCGATTAACCCCTCAAAAACAGTATGTGTGACGGTAACCCGAAAGAAAGAAGCTATCCAGTATGACTGCAGCATTGAAGGCACTGGGCTTGGAAAAGTGAATGAACAAAAGTATTATGTGTCACTATTACTTCGAACCTTAGATTGGGTGCGCACATTTCTAATATTACTTCATTTGCTCTGCGCATCTTCGCAGATAAGTTCAGCTGGCCCCTCAATCTGCAAAGCTTTTAGCCTATACTACCTATGTTAGACCAGTATTGGGATACACTTTCACAATATGGTTTCCTTATACACTCACTAACATTAAAAAACTGAAAAATGTACGGAGGAAGGCAGCTAGATTCATCTGCAACGAATGTAAGTGCACTGATTCTCCCACAAATGTGTTAACAAGCTCTGGCCTCAAGCACTAATGATTTGAACAAAACAAGTGCACCTTAAATTTCTTTTTTAGCTACTTTACAACCATCATAAAATCGACACATCATTGTACATCCCTCCATCAGAATCCCGTGTAACCCGGCACAAACATTCACACACTCTGAAAGAGTACTTAATTCGTATATTTTTAGTACTTGCACTTTTGTGATGACTGTCATTGCACTACATTCCTGTTTCTGTTTTCTGCAGTGATTTATTTATGGGCTACGTGCACGTGCAATCGGTACGCCCACCTGCTATGGTCTCAGAAAGAGGCGGGCAGTATTGAAAATAAGCAAATAAATAAACAAATTAGTGCGTTAGCAAAGTAGTAGTAAAACATTCCAACATTTGCTGCCCTGTACACTTCAAAATGGCTTGATAGGGCCTTGAAAGACCTTGAATGTCCTTGAACTCTTGCCTATGAGTGCTGTATGGAGCGTATGTGCGAGCTTTCGGGATTTAATTGCCCATAGTCAATGAAATTCAAAAATACGTAAAAGCCTGCTGCATCGTAGTGTAAGGCCCTGACGTAAAAGTTTATATATGTGTGTGTGCATGCATGTGCTACCCACACAGTTGCCATTCAGGGGTGGATGCATATCTGAGATTTTTCCTCGTCAGCTCCAGTCTTTGTTAGCATGAAAGCCACGTCTAGACCACTAGGACACAGGTACAAAGATGCAGATGCACTCGGACCACCAATACGTGGTACATATTCGGCGTGCAGATTTTGTTTGCATGTTGGTGGACATGTTTGCAAACTGCAAGCGCTCACAGTGTGCGGGTGCAAACAAAAGGGGCTGGTGCCCAGCTGCGCTCCCATCGAGAGTGTTCGTGCCCTTGGTGTCTGCTTTGGGACATCTGGGGCATTCCATGTACATGGCTGTGTACATGGCTGTGAAGCGACCTGTGAAACGAACATCGCATATTCGTGGTTCCCACCGACTTCGTCGAATCGAAGGGGCATTTTATGAAGGCACATTGTCATCTCCAGCGAGAGCAAGCACAGTTGTCAGTCAACGTCTCTCATGCTGCACACATGGCTAACTTGACTCGGCACAAGGGCAGTTGCAGATTTTTCCAAGTACTAGTAGTGTATTCTACACTTGTGCTGTCTCACATTGCGAAGTCCACAGCGCCTTTCTTTCGCCTCCCTCTCTCTCTGACAGCAACATGCCATGGTGTATGCCGCTCTGAAGGAGGAGCTGAAGAGTCCGGTTCACGCCCTGGCAGTTGAGGTGAGCTACACTCACATGAGCAGCCTCTTGAGGCTGGCACATCATTGTTGCCTTCATTTGTCGTCTTACATGCTCGGTGTGGGCTTCCAAAGGCCACTGCTCAGCGTGAGAGGAGGATGAGAATTGGCACCCACTGCCTCATCTCCATAAAAAGTTGCAGGTGACATCTACGTTTGGGTCTTAATATGTAAGGTGCGATAGCATTACTTTGACTTCCAGGGAGCGTTTTTGAAACCAGTTGCCCTATTTACAATCTGTGCTTCACGAGCACTGAGGTCAGTGAAGATAAAAGACTCGCAGCGAAGGTTTTTAATCGCCGTGGGCTAGGAGAGACAAAGGCTCCCTGCAATTCTGTGGCTTAAGATGTTGAGAGTGAAAGTGAAAGTTGCGGCTGGAGGGTGTTGATCAGTTTGGACGAGAAGGTGTCAGTGTCAGTGTTTCAACGTGTTTATTTTTTGATGTTGCGGCCGGACAGAATATTTTTTCTTTTTGCAAAAAGAGAGAAAAAGAGAGGGAGTGTGAAGATCTTTGTTACGGAAGAAATAGTGGAGGTTTAGGAAAAGGGGGTAAAGATATGGTAGGGAGCTCAAGGGTGGAACCTGAAGTGTAGGGCGCCGGTTGCAGCAGCTCCTTCCCTTGCCCTTTCATCACCTCGCACTGATCTTCTACAGAATATGCGATTCTTTGGCATTGATACCCCCTTGTACCAAGGGGAAAAATCGTGTTCCTAGACGGAGGATGAGGAGGTGTTCTGAGCGTTTTTCTTGGAAGGGAGTGCGGTAGTCTTGGTCGCAAGGAGCACGGAATGTGAATTCGCATCCCTTTTTGTCGGTGCCTCATTTTCTTCCATACCCTCGTTTACGGGTGTCCAGAAGACGCTAGTAACTTTCTGAATTTTGGAAGGGTGTGTCTTACTGAAGCATTTAGGTATTCGGCCTGCAGAAAACAGTCTAATGCCCTTTTAGAGTCTGCAATGATGTCTACGTTTCTATTCGATACATCCATCAGTCGGATTGCAAAAGGGATGTCTCCAATTCCTGTTTCTTTGTTCCCGTATGTAGAAGAGCCGTGCAGTCTCAAAGATTGCCTAAGTAGTCAACTACGAGAATTCCTGTCTCGTAGTTTTCGTACTTGCCATAGTCGGTTTATACGCCTCGAGCGCGGCCTGTAGAGGCGCCACTGAAATCCCCCTAGCGGCCCGTTTCGAAAGCAGGCGCGGGAGTCCCCGGCCCGCTCCCCCCTGTCGCCGTTGCTTTTGGGGCCCGTTCAAGACAGCCATTTACCGTTTGTCCGCGTTCGAGATACCGAATAACGTGTAACAGGCACTCTGTTTGCAAGCGTGGTGTGCTCACGAGAGTATAAACGTTTATGACGCGATCTTAGTGAGATCTATATGAGCGCCGGGCGTGTGTCACAGGCCGGCGTCCCGAAGCCAGCATTTGCATGCAGCTGATTGCAATTCCGCTACCCTGAAATTTAGTGGCAGTGTCTCCGTAAGCAGTGTTTCCTCCGATGGTCATGTTGCGGCCATAAACACTATGATGTAAATCGACTGTGCACTTACAAAATCCAGCGGAGCACTCATACCTGACAGCATGCAAGTTACACCTGCCAATATCACATATCAGATATTGATCAGTACAATGAACAAGCCAATGCGGCATAAATTTCACAAACATTGTACCAAAGAAGTACGATGGATAATGCAAAATTACACACCGAAGTCAGCACACACGACAAATTTAATGCTGGGTCCTCTTGTCCTGAGGTGAGCGCTCGCAAAGATTCATCTGTTACATTTATCCTCCACGAGAAGCGCGAAGATGGGCTTATAGGGTATTCCGCGTCCATGTAACTCCGTGACCAAACTCTTCTTCGAAACATCGTCATATGACACAGGGAGACTGCAGAATCTAGCATATATAACGGAAATCACAGACCCTATCAGATATGACACCCTTCCAACGAGCCCGTGTGCACGAGATTTCGGCGCAGGTTAAGGATCTCCAGGTGGTCAAAATTAATCCGGAGCCCTCCACTACGGCGTGCCTCATCGTCTCCGTTGCGTCGGCGCGTTAAACCCTGCAATCAATCAATCAACTCTTCCAACGACACCTCGTATCGCTTGTGAAATGCCTACCCTGTATTCTTCAAAAAATGTGTCCGCCGAGTGATCAGCCGTTCGTTGAAGGCAAAAAACAAACGAAAAGTGAACACGCAGCTTGTGTGTGTGATTACTAAAACGTTCATTCATTGATTTCGCTCCACATTTGTAAACAACGATAGTTGAGCGTCCTCCTCCTCAACCCCCCCCCCCCCCCCCCCCCCCAATGTCTAGCGAAATAGTGCATTTCGCATCTAGTTGGTCTGGTGAATACTACCTTGCTCAAACAAACGTCTTTAGTATTTCACAGGCTGCACTCGGTTTTTTTTTTTCATTCCCGTACGACTATTCTATTTATTCCTGACTTGCAGACCATTCATTTTCCCGTGGTTTCATTAACATATACTTGGTTCTTACTATAAGGCATGAGTGGGCACATATCTGATAATGCACAGCCTTTGAGTGTACTTAACATTTTCGCGTGGCTTATATTTCCATAAAAGGCACACGGTTTTGTCAGCTAATGTGTTATCACATCCCCGAAACATATTTTTCTACGACGTACATATTCGAAGCAAAGCCACATTTGTTGTCTGCGCTGCAAAACAAACCAACCTCTTACAGTGGCAATATCAGGTCTAAACGAGGCGACAATAAATAAAATTAACTTGTGCTGACGTGTTCGAAGGTGACAGCGGTGATATGCTGCTGCCGTCGCCGACGCCCGCAAGAGCGGCCAAAAAGCGCGCAGAACCGCCTCCCCGGGTAGCTCTTGGTGGCGTTAGACCGCTCTACCAAGAGGCAGCTGTTTTTTAAGTGCCCTAAACGTGCAGTTAGCTTACAGACGTCCCCACAACAAGTTGTTTAGTGCGCGGAAAGGCAAAGAGAAGCGAAAGAGAACCAAAACACTGCATGACCACCTATCCGCCACGCAGCGCTAATCCCGCAAACGCCGCGGAGAAGCGGCGGCAGGCGGCGCAGCGATCGCGAATCTCGAGGCGTATACTGTAGTCTCATGCAGGGGTGCTACAGCTGCGCCAATTGCGCCATTTTGATACAATTTCATTTCTTTGAGCCACGCTGCGCCAAAACCCTGAAATTTGTTGAAATTGCGCCACGCTGCGCCAAAATGCTCGACTAGCCGCAAAATTTCTCAGCTGCGCTAATTTTAGTGGGAAATAAATGCTCTGTTGGCAACCTTTACACGGCATTATCCAATCCAATCCAGTTGCCCAGACGCTGTGCGGGCCAACGTTGTGTAAACGTTGGTGCGGGCGGGTGCTGGGGCTGGGCACTCTACAAGTTGTTGCGTTTTGCTGTACAGTGGAATCTCGGTCATACGAATCTGAAGGGTCGGCAAAAATATTCGTATCACCCGAAAATTCGTATCATCAGAAAACGAGAAAAAATGGAAATGTGCCGCGAATGCGGCAGTCAGCGGCAACATGGCGTCGGCTCTTGCCGTGAAGAGGTGCAGGTAGCTTCAGCGACCGCTTCGAACCTTTGGTTAAAAAGCAGCTCAAGATGTAAACTAAATTGCTCATGCGGTAAAAAGGAGCTGACAGTGTTGGAGAAAACTGCACTATAAAATATCATCCGCGCCAAATATCCGCCGCAGAGGTGGCCCAGCCAGCTGCTGCGCGCGCTTTCAAACTGCCGCCGTGAAGAGGGCGCCTCCCCATTGGCGCAAGTCGGCAGGCTCCTCCCACTGCCGCGCATCATTTTCCGAGCGAGGTAGAATTGATAGAATCAGGTAGAATCTGACACAGGGGCGAAATCGTCGACACGGGCGTCAAAAGAATGCGCGCTCATCGCCGACGCGACGCACGCACACGGACGCAAGCGTGAACCGCATGAAATTCGTGCGCGTCGGCGTTGCGCGTGCGTTTTTCACGCCTGCGTCGACGATTTCGCCCCCGCGTCAGATTCTACCTCGCTCGGAAAATGATGCGCGACGCGCGCGGCAGTGTTTTCACGGCGGCAGTTTGATAGCGCTCCGGACAGCCCGCTGGCCCCCCGGAGATGTTTAGGCTTACCACGGTGGCGGATATTTGATTGGCGCTTTTCCCTAACCGCGCGGACGATGCTTTGTAGTGTCGTTTTCGCCCACATTGTCAGCTCCTTTACTGTACAAGCGACTTCATTTGTTTCTTAAGTGGCATCTTAAAGAGCGATCGAAGCGGTCGGTCGAGCTACCCGCACCACTTCGCGGCCGGTGACGCCGCCATGTTGCCGCCGCGCGCAGCATGCGGGTGGTATTCGCGGCGGCGTCAGCGCGCCTGCGGCGTGTTTTCGTGAGCAGAAAACGCTCCATACGGTTCACGCTTCAACATAATCGACGCGCAAGTGGCGCAGGCAACACGGCAAGGCGACAACAGGATAGGTAGAGCGCGGGGCATAGACGGAAGCGAGGAATGCGGAAGCGAGGAATGTTTACAGCGGTCCTGTAAACACACTAAGCACTTGAATCAACATGCTTTCCAGGTTGGTACAAATTCACCAGGCCTTGCAGTTTCCTGCAGAATTCGTTGGTCATTTTTGTCAAGCACATTTAGTGTCCACTGACACTAAAGCACGATTGTGCTGATGTTGAATACCTTGCATTCTTTGTTTTGCACTAAAAAAGTAAATTTTTTTCTTAAACTGCTCCAAATTTGAAATTTTGTGCTCCAAAATGGAGGTATTTCTTCCCGTAATCTGCTCCAAATTTGGGTTTATCTGCTCCAAAAGCAAAATTTTCCTGCTCCACAAATTGCTCCAATTTCTATTTTGGCTGTAGCACCCCTGCTCATGATTTTGGAGCCTCCCTCACATGAACTTCCTGCCATATCGCCTGTTCTTGTGTAGGTTTGGATCCACGTTTTTCGTAGAGGAGAGTTTTTATGCGGAGTTGCTGAATCGGTGACATGTCTTTCTCTTTCATGGCTTGCAGTTGTTTCTTTTCACACTGGGTGCCTGTTTTCCATACAGTGGCCCGTTTTGATTTTGTTTTTTCCAGCCGCTTTCTTGGTGCTAAGAGAGTGGTTTCTCTTATTCTTTTTTAAGCGTTATGAACGCACAATTTTTGGGCCTGTTCATCGTCACCATTACCAACTTCCCATTTAGGTCGACTGCAGGACGGAGGCCTCTCCCATTGGCTTTTACCACTCTTGCCCTGTGCTGCCCGAGTCCATTCTCTGCATCCAACTGTTATCTCATCCCCTCCATCTAGTTAAGGCCCCTCCCCTTATTTTGGACCCATCTCTCGTGTTCCATTCTCTTACCCTGGGGGTCCACCGGTTGTGAGTCAGTCTCACAGTCAAAATTGCGAGGTTGAGTGCTGCCTTACATGCTGTCCTGATGATGGCGTTTCTCTGATTTTCTACGGTGCGGGTAAATTTTGTGGCACGGTAGGCTGTGCGATATCTGGCTCATGATCAGTGGCTTGAAGAGTATTACCGTTCCTTCTTCTTTCTTTTTTGCGCTTCTCTTGGTTACGCATTTTATAATGTGGGCAATTGATTAAAGATCTTCCCTTTTTTGGCGATTGTGAGTTTGGCTCTGCCGCTTGACTCTAGAGCCACGCCGAGCGTTCTTACGTTACTGGTCTCTCGGAGGGCGTCGGTACCTGTTTTAGGGTAATTTTCTACTTGGCCGTGTGGCCTCCGTCGTTTTTCCAACAGAGATGCAGCATAGACAGAGCGACAGGAATATGGGAAAGCAGTTTGAAAACTCATGTGATTAGACCCTATATGCTGGGGTTTATTTTAGTTCTTCTCTGCTCATAACCAGTGCCTTCCTTCATTTTTGAGGGACTGGTGATAATCCTTTGCCCCCCGTTTTAGTTAGGTGACCTAATGTTGGTGCCGGCATCGGCTCCAGTGGAAAACACGCCGGGGTGGCTCCATGGGTCCTTAGGACGCGGGTTCGATTCCCGGCCGTGGTGGCCGTTTTGCTGATGGAAGCAGAAAACTGGAATGCCCATGCGTCAAGATTTCGGCACCCGTTAAAGACTTCAGGTGGCCAGAATTGTTCCAGCGCCTTCCGCTACGGTGCGCCTTGTAGCCCAGGTGTAGCTTCGGCATGTGAATTACCGGAAATGTATATTTTTTTATCTGCCCGTGAAAAGATGCTTTGGTGGGATGGCGTCTGTTGCGAGCACGGCTGGCGACTGTGCCTGTTGAGTATGTTACCACCGACTGGGCGTCGAACGAACTTCATTGCGCAGGCACTTCACCTGTTGAAAATGCATGTCCTTCCTTTTTTGGAGGTGCTATCGTTGTCCTTCTTTCCACATATCAGTTGGTGCTGCGCTTATTCCAGACGCAGACGAGCTTTCGCATCTGCCTGCCTCAGTCGTAGCCTCCGGTTGGCAGCAGTGACGTATTTCCGCGGACGCTTGGCGAGCATGGCTGATAGCGGGCAGCTAGCAGCCACGGAGAAATCAAAAAATGAGTCTAATAACGCTATCACGTTAAAATTGTTGACTCATCGTCGTCCGCCAGCCTTCTAGCACTGGGACTTCCACTCACGGTTGTCCTGCCCCAGTCGAAAAGCCATTTTTTGCCACAGAATTCCCTTACCTCAGTGCACCACCAGTTGTCCGTCTTCTTCCCGTCATGTCTTTTGTTAGTCACGGTGTTGCTTGCGTGTTCTAGCTTTTGTCTCTCTTCTCTTCGGCAGCCACCTAGCTCTCTCTGTTTTTTTCCCCCTCTAATTTGAGCTGGTATGCCTTCCATGCAAGCTTTATTATTATTATTATTATTGTTGTTGTTGTTGTTGTTGTTGTTGTTGTTGCCCATCCGTGATGCTCACTTCTGGCCTCCTGGTATTGCGACTAGCAATCGACCAGAGCTGACCTGCTTTGCCACCCTCTCATGCTGACGTCTCGCACTAGTGAGTGGCCCCCACAGATGACTGGTGTCCCGATCGTACCCAGGGTGCTGCTGCACTGACTCTCACAAGTTGTCCCTGTGATGCAAATTCAGGCCATAAGCCCTCAAAGGCTGCACATGCCTTGGCACGATTGGCCTTTTCAGTGCTCTATGAAGTGTGACCAAATGAAACTTGTTTTTGATGTTTCTCACATCAACTGGCCTATGAGAAGCTCAGTGACATTGCACTTGTTGTGATAAGCACACAGTGCAGCACAGGCAAGTCGGAGACTACTGACAATGTGGCTGGTAGGATGGAGAGTCTGCCGTGGGGGATTAATGAGCTGTGGTCCAGTTTTGAACGGCTGATGGGTACTAACCAGACAAAGTTCAGTGCAGAATGCAGGCTGCTTTTGGTGGCAAGCGTGTCAAAGACAACAGCCTTTAATTGGCTGAGAGTGTTCAGGAGAGGCTCAGATCCAGGTGTGTGTGCTGCTGCATCAATTGTAGTTGTGGCTTCTCCTGTTGCAGCAGCATACACCTGGCCCAGCCATGGGATACCCTCCATTTCCTCACATATTTCCCAGAAACACTCACACCCGTCTAGTGGCCATTATCTTTGACCCCCATCGCCACCATATACAGCCTACATTCTGCAGTGAACATAGTCTGGTCGACACTCTTCCACTGTTGGGAGCTATATTACGGCTGGTTGACCCAACTTCCTCAAGCTCCTCCTTATGTGCAGGTCTACGCGAGAAGGGGCGAAAACAGGTGTTATTTGATGTACGCCTCATACCTCGTTTACGTCATCACTGTGGTGCAGCCAAAAGGAGGCAAAATGCAAACAAAGCTACACCTCACATCTGTGTACTTTCGCACAGCCTTCGCTTAGCATTTGGACAAGATGTGGCGTCACCACAAGGTTTTGTTGGTGCAAGGTCAGTGAGAAAGAGTGCTGAGCTCAATATTTCAGAGTGCTTCAGCTTGTTTTTTGGCTGTCTCGTGCTTACTAGGTGCACAAAAACGAGTAACTACTTAAATAACACAGATGCTGACCACAAAAGAAGTATAATATAATGACGTTTTGGCCCCCCGAACAGGAACCTTGATCACACTGTGAACAGGGCTCTTATTCGGGGGGCCAAAACGTCATTATACCATTCTTCTCTTATGCTAGGCGTCTGCATTATTTCTGCAATTACCGTTCCCGACCAGGTGGGCTTCCGTCAAAGCCTTGATTTAAACTGCACTACTTGTGGGATATTGGGCCTGCTGTCTAACATGGAGCGTTCTGCTTTACTCTTCCCCCTTTCTTCTTCCCACCAGACGTCCACACCAGACAAGTGGCAGTCCAAGACGGGAACTTCGCCACCCTGCCTGGGGGGAATGAAGAGCAAGGGCCGAGACACGAGCTGAGCCGTGAGAATAGTCGGGACAGGCTGTGCATGCAGCGACGATCGTTGTGTGTTCCACTTGAAATGACACCTGGAGGTGTGAAATGGGTTCTTCACACATTGGCCCAATTTTTTCCCCCCTAGAGGCGTGCAAATAGCAAATTTGGGACTGTGAATGGAGTGCGAGTTGTAAAAAGTGACCACCAGTTGGATCGAGTATTTCTGTGTGTGAATATCTTTGCTTTAGTGTAGATAGAGCTTTTAAAACATGGTAACAAAATAACTCGGGCATTCAGGACCTGCCGCGTCTTGGTGTTTATGCACTCATATGCAAATGCCACAGAAGATTTAAAATAAAATATGGCAAAACAGTTAAACAAAAATTTACCATGCATTGCCATGAACAAATACAGGTTCCTCAGCATGCTGCGAATAGAAGTAGTATATATTGGCCTGGTCCCTGCAGTCATTGAAAAGAGGCTAGTCATGCTAGGGGCTGGTATGACCTTGCTGCATGCCAGCAGTAATAACTCTTGGTTCCTCACTCACGCCACTATGTTCAGGCGAAGCTTTTTTTTTTTTTTTTTTTTGTAGATTCTAAATTTAACGCTGGTACTGTTTCCCACTTCAGCTAACATTGGAGATGGGGCAGGCTTGCACGTGCTATGCTTCTCTGCACAGCTTTGGCGTTGTGCAAAAAAGCCAACCGCAAGAACACTCCTTGTTACCTTCATCCTCGTCTGTCTAGCGCCGCACGTTTTTTGTTCAAGTATGAACCAACTAGCTGAGCAACAAATCTTGTCAAAGTTGGAAAGTTTGCATGCTGTTTGGCAGAGCCAACGTTCATTGCTGTAAAATTTGAATACTTTGAATATCTGTAGCGATTAAACTTTGGTGCAAATCAAATCTAATAGCAAACACTCGGTCTTTTTTACTTCCCGGTTTCGGGGGGGTTCGTCGGCATTTTAGCACTGCTCTCGCAATAGAAATATGATGTGCAACATTACGTTTTATTAAAGTGCAGTGTTGCCCTGGAGAAGTTCTGGGAAATCCAAAATGACAAATAAAAGAGACCTACTGTTGGTGGAGTGTTTGAAGTTCAAAATACTTGCACACCTCTATCCCACACATTGTCACAGGATTAGGTATGGGGTCATGCAGTCTTGACCCAGTTTTAGTGTCTGAGCATGATCCTCTCTGCTGGTCTCACATGATTAAGTAATTGCATGTAATGTACAGTGCTTTCTGCAAGCACACGTTGTTGGGGTTGGTGCTGCCAGCCAGGCTTTCTTTGGTAAAGAGGTTTGTAAGGAGCTGCAAATCGCATTCACCATGGAGTGCCTGGAGCGAGATTCCGTTCCCTTGTGGATACAGCCCTGGCACTTCCTCTGTGTGCCCAGTGCCACCTACTAACTCGCTTGGAACACTCATTCCGTTTTTTTAAGCATGTGCTAAAAGAACTTCGCTGTTGGGTCTTTATAGCCTAGGGATAGAATTGTGGGCTCTAGAGCAAACACTCAGGGTCCAACCTTCAGCAGTGTCTTTTTTTTTTTCCCTAGACTTGGGATCTCTCTTACTGTGAAATGTTTTTTTGTTTCAATTCTGCGCTTCTTTTGTATATAAGGGTTGCTTGGTATCTTTTAGGAGTTGGGTTAGGTGTTAGGTGTTGAATGTCAACACATTTGCTTATGTTCTGCATCGTACCGCAAGTGCCGAGCTTGCACCTATGTTGGCACGGAATATCGCATGCCCGGAATCCCCAGGCTGTAAGCACTTACAATGGGGCACTGGAAGGGCTGGATATTCGCTTGGTTCTGCCCCTGAATGCTTTGTTGTTAGTTGCTGGCAGGGTAGTGCGAGGTGTTTGGCTAAATGAATTTTTTGGATGGTTGCCAAGTGTGCATCATTTCCCAGAGCGCTGCCAGCATATCTGATTGGTCAGTGGGCATGAGAGAACATCAAGGGCACCATTCTTATCGGTGGCTAAATCCCAGCGGACTCGCAACAAATTCCCAAATTGAAGAATCAAGTTACAGCGGTCGGTTCCTCCTGGATTCAGTGTGAGTGGACCGATCGCTGCACTCGCAGGCCACCGTGGGCAGCGCCATTGCAGCTAGCGACGTTCCTCGCCTGCTTGGCTTAGCTAGCCATATGGCTTCTTTTTCGTCTCGAAGCCAAAGTCAACAAAAAAAAAGGGTAACATTTTTTTTTTTTTTCATTGTGCATGAAGCTCCTAAATAATCACTGTGAACTAAATCTTTTTGGAACTTCAATTTTATAAGAACAAAAACAAATTTGAATAACCTTTTACAGTAATATACTAGTCTCGTTTTTGCAGCCAGAGCCAACTTTTCAGCCTGTTCTTGAGCCATGCCAAAGACGTGGAACCTGCCTGCCCGGTACATGAGGGGACGCTCACTGAAGCGCGGCTTCCCTAGACAGTGTCACCAGATTTCCCTCTAGTGTATATTAGTATGAAACTCTGATTGATTGTAGGGTTTAACGCGCCGACGTAATGCAGGCAATGAGGCACGCCGTGAGGGAGGGCTCCGAATTAATTTTGACCACCTGGGAATCTTTAACGTGTGCCGAAATCTCGAACGCACGGGCGTTTTTGCTTTTCGCCTCCATCAGAAAAGCAGCCGCCGCGGCCGGGAATCAAACCTGCGACGATGGGCTTAGCAGCGCAACGCCTTAGCCACTGAGCTACCGCGGCGGGCTAGTATGAAACTCTATGGTCACCCTAGTTTTCATTTCCAGGTCAGTCATAAATAAAAGCATGATCAGGAGAAGACAGCGCAGATTATGTGCCCCGTGAGGCAAAAAGCCCGGAGTTGCGAGCAGTGGATGACCCCAAAATTTCACGTGCCTTGTTAACTAAAAAACAAAATTCGAAGGAATCGAATCCAGGTTTGTGCAGTGACAAGGAGGGGACTGGGAACTCTGGGAATACTTCACAGCTACATAGTGGATCTATGAAGCTATTACAACTAAGAGTCCTAGCTTCTCAGTACAGTGTTCTGAATGTTCTTTAGCTCTGATGACGCATTTGGAAGCTTGTGGGGTGAAATGGGATTGGGAGTATGTGCATGCTACACAAACTGTGACTCAAGAAAAACAGTCTGTGTTCATTATTTAGGGTTGTTTCATTGAAATCGACAGCACTGTGAGATGTACAACCACATGGCAAACACACATGACATCACTCTGGCTGCATGCTTATGGATAGGGAGGGTGCTTGGTGTTTGCTTTTCATGTGACTGTTAGAAATAAACTAGGGCTTTCGGCTTATGCTACATCCCTACCAAAACAAAACCTGGAATCAGTGAACTGCACTGTACAGTCGCACGTCTTGTACAAGGAGAGCGGAGGGCTCAGGAGGTTGTTATCTCTCCTGATTTTTTTGAGGCAGCCAATATTTTCTCCATGGAGGATAGAAAAGTTTAGGAGAGGCCCTGGCACCATGCCTACTGAAGCCAGAAACACCATTTTAGCAGACGTCTTTTTTTTCTCTCGTGTTTTGTGCACCTGTGCCACCTCCTCCACCTTTACTCACTCCCCTGTCGTCTGCTCCATCTGCACCTGTCAACCACCGGCTATTGTCTGGGCCATGCTGTGACGTATATGGGCTCGATGGTGCGACCCACGGAGTAAGATAAAGAGGAGCACCGACTGTGACCCAGAAAAAATCATTTGCGAGGGATGATAATGTCCCCGCGCCCCCAGGTGCCCTATTCTCGACTGCACAAACTCGCGGGAAATTCGCCATGTTTTTTGCGTAAGCACAACGTAAGCAATCAGTGATGTGATGCATGTATAGCTCTGACGACATGCAGTGTAATTTGACGCTTCACCCATAAAGATCTCAACTAAGGTGTCATATATGTTAACTTCCTTGAATTAACTTTCGCTCAGGTCGTTTTCTTGCTTGAAGACATCCGGTGAAATAATAGCTTCCGTACGATTTATAGGAGAAAGCAAAAACAAACTGTTTAATTATTGTCTTGGGTTCGTACAAAACTGACAAATGCGCCTGGGCGGCGCTGTTCTTTTCACTCACATACGTTTTCTCGCGATCCGCTCAGGTCTCTCACCACATATGCACACCCACTGATGCTCAAACGCTCGACTGCCTGGGCACAGTCCGTCTCGCGCCCCGGAGCCAGACCACTTGAGTTGCCGGATGTCTTGGCACCGCTCGGTTGGTCGTAAACATGGCACATGGGACGGCGAGCAACGAGACGACCGTGGGAGCACGTTCACCAGCTCGACGTAAGGGAAAACAGAGGTCCGAAATATAAACAGAGCACTGACACTAAAATAAAATACACAAGGAAACGCAAGATATGGGAGGGGGACGAATCGTTCGCCTACATGTAATGCTCATAAAAGATAAAAAAACCCGTGACATGCATCATAAAAATTTAGACGGTAGCTGAGGTTGGCAAGGGAAACACATTTCTGCAGGTCAAAATTGGCGTCAACACCACAAGGCGATCGAGTATCATTGATCCAAAAGCGAGCAAAAGGCGGATGTCGAGCTAAAGAATATCACACAATCTTTTTTACCGTATCTGTTTATTTCTTTCAATCGCTTTTAGTAACACAGGTAAGCTCTCTGCTTCAATGCAAGCTTTGTTGCGTTATCGCCTTCCCGGCCGCCACCGCCGCCATGCTATCGTCTGCTGCTAGTTGCAAGTTTATGGTCACGTGATCACAGAAAAAGACGGCCATGACCGTCGCTTGTATGACACATAAGAGCAGCGAAGCGCTACGCCTGATAACCGCGGAGCGCACCGATGTCGCCGATTCACTCATTCGTCACGCTCGACTTCAATCAGCATGGTAATGAACAAGAGAGTCACTTTTATTTGTTATTTTTCTCTTGAGTTCGATCATGTGACCCAGCAGCTTACTAGGAGGAGCGTGGACAAATACCATGCATTGGGTTCTCTTTGTCATGGAGAGGCTTGTACTGCCCCCTTATGTTGCGGTTACGCCAAACATAATTTTTATTTTATTGCCAAATGGAAAAGCAAAATACTGCATGTTTGTATGCTCCGTGATCGCTGACTTGGAAACAGTCGAACTGTTATTTGTTTCGTTAGAAAACATGCTTTAAACGGCACGTCATGCGAAACTGCGCCTGCTGCAAATTCGTGGATATTTCGTGGAGCTGAAGATGGGGGAAATTTTTTGCCCTATTTTACGGCAAAAGCAGCTGCCATTTTCAAGCTGTTAACGTACCATTACGTCACTTTTACGCAGGCTGAAGTTGCCAGTGTGTGACGTGATCGTTCCCGCCAACTGTTCAAATTACGTCACGACTTCTCAGCCAATCACAGAGAGGGCGTGTATTACAAGCAGTATTGTTGTTGAATAGCAAAGACAGGCCTGTGTTGTCATGTCCGGTGCATTTAGTCTAGTTTTTCATTGCCGGCCAAGAATTATGCACTTTCAGTAAAGAGAAATAAGGCAAACTTTAGAACTGGTGCCCGTAAACGTCATAAAACGTCAAAATGACGAAGGCACACACAACTGCTTTGTCAACCGGAAGCGCGTGGCTAAAATTGAAAGCCAATCAGAAAAGACTTCCGGCAAATTCCCAGATTTCCCAGGAATTTGTGCAGTCGAGAATAGGGCTTCAGCTTTCACTTTGCTCTCTTCCTCTTTCGTGCCCCTCTCGTCGTTGTGGCTTTGTGCATTGTTCTCCCCTTGCTCGCTCTCCACAGCGGCTTGTTTCCCTTCGCCGCGACATCAGTCTTTGAACATGTCAAACTATGCGCACAATTACGAGGAGCGCGCGCGGAATATAAATCACGGTGCGCGGCCGCAATGAGCGGCGGGGTAATCGCACACCGCCACATATGTGACCACTGCTAATTCTCTAACAGGGAACGTTTAGTCTGGAATAATCAAGGCGAACTGAAGAATATCGATATAACCCAGGAGATATAAGATAAAATCGTACGACAGCAATTTCGGAAGAACCACACAAGAAATGAGCCAGAGTAATATCGCACACTGCAACATGCACTCTAGCCTGATTTGATTCGGCCATGATTCGGCTGATGCTAAAGCGGTGCAGCGCAAAAATCGCTCTTTCTTGGTCGTCCGCTACCCTGCCGCGCGCTTAACGATTTATGCTTCTTCTGCACAAACGCAACGTTTACGTCCGCAGTCGACATATCCACACAAGAAATTTACGGCTGCCGCCTTGCCATGAATATGGAAAGGCGCTGTCAGCGTCATTACGCGAGCAAAGAATTTCGAACGATATCTTTGCTTCAACCCGCATCGTAACTTACGGCCCAATGTTCGCTGTCACTGTGCGGTCGTGTAATCTTGTCGATGCCGCCAGCGCATACCGCCAGATGCATTGCTGAGCAACATGTTCTGATGATCTGGTTTGTGAAAATAAATTTGTTCTAGAATAAAGAGCGAAGCCGGATAATGATCTATATTCCCCACTGAAAAGTTCCGTATATACGGAATTATGGGAATACGGAGTTTATACAGAGTGTTACGTCCCCAAGCGTAATGAATGTAGATATTATTACGAAAAACACGGGAATTATAGAAGTTCGCACAATATGAACATTTCGCACAGTTTTCGTGTTTTTATCTTCAATAATAAGCGAAATGATGCTCCGTATGATTTCCGTATAATCCGTATATACGGAATTCATACGGACGATGATTTCGCGGTTCCAGTGATCATACAGACTTAAAACAGGTGTCAAATTTTTCAATAGGCATGCACTGTTTCATTTTCATTTGCTTCTCAAAAATCTTTCTTGTTTTGTGGTGGCTTTGTGTCATGCTAGGAATGTACTCCGCATTCCCATAATTCCGTATATACGGAAAGTTTCAGGAGGGGTGCGCGCATGCTTACGTGTTTTCTAAAATTACATTTAATTTAAAATAACTTCAATTGAATTAAATTTGTACATTGTAATCTACATTGTAAATTGTAAGTTTGTAATCTGCACCTGTCTTACTATCTTATCTTATTAATGGCGGCATCGAAGGAAGTCTGCCCCCCGCATGTCGTACCTACGTGTCGTAATTATAGCTGCACAACCAGTTGAGGGGTCGCAAGTACTCAGAAGTTAGAGAGGGAGGGGGAGAAGGCAAGTGATGGGTCGAAAAAGCGTGGAACATGTTGGTGCTAAGTGGAGTTGTGCTACGGAAACATTTCTCGAAGCGTCCCCCGCGTGCCCCTGGCGTGGTTAGCGACTTCGTTACATCAAGGCTGATCATTGAACTGCTTCCTTACATAGAGGTCGCGAACTCATGCACTTCAATGGGGAATGGTGGTGGTGGTATTAAAAACGTTTATTTGAGCTTTAGGGGAGAGGGAAGGGGAAGTGGTCAGCCTCCCATGTCCAGGAGGCCGCGAGCCCGCGCCGATTCCAGAGCTCGGTTCACCAGGGCGAGCTGCTGCTCCGGTGACGAGCTGGTCAGAGCGGACTCCCACTGCTCAAGGGTGGGGGAGTGAAGGGGGGTTGGGTGCTGCGGGCAGGAGAAGACTAGGTGGAAGGTGGTAAGAGGAAGGTCACACGCTTGGCAGTTATGGGGGAAGAGGGATGGGGAGATGTGTGAGAGAATCGTGTGATTATAGAAAGTTTCCGTCTGAAGGCGGCGATAGACATAGGCTTCATGTGGGGTAAGGGATGGGTGGGGAGGAGGGTACCTTCTTCTGTTGTTTGTGTAGTGGGAAAGGATGGAGCTATAGGTAGAGTCCAGCGGTGTTAAGGTGGTTCTTGCGGAATCTGGACGTCCTGTGGTATCTAGCCTTGCAGAGGGGAGTTTCCCGGTTGTGGAGAGCGCGGGCTGCGGCATGGGCCGCTTCATTCCCAGCAAGACCAGAGTGGCCAGGGGTCCAAACTATTGTTATTTCTATTTCTTCGGGGAGACAGTGAAAGATGGGAAGAGCTTGAGGGGGTGCCAGGCCAGCTTGATACCACCGGCATGCTTGCTGAGAATCGGTGATGATGGTTAGGTAGGGCTGTTTTTGGTGGGTGGTAGTCGCATGAGCGACGGCGAGTGCCTCTGCTGTGGGAACTGGTAGCTGCTTGTAGGTGGCTGCAGTGGCGAGATGGCCGGTAGAGTCCAGGGTGACGAGGGTGGTGTGTGAACCGTTGGGAGTATGGGCGATATCCGTGTAGCGCGTTTGGGCGTCGGTTTCATACCGCCTTGTGAGTGTTCTGACACGAGCTTCTCGCCTTCCCCTATTGAACGTCGGATGCATATGTTTCGGGATTGGGGCGACCCTAAGCCGCTGGCGAATGTGAAGAGGGATGCGTTGAAGTTCGTGAGTTGCAGACGGGGTGGACCGCCCAATGGTGCGAAGCACGTTCCTGCCAGTGGGAGTAAGGGCCAACCGTTGTAGCTGTGAGGTTCGTTGGGCTTCCATAATTTCACTGAGGGTATTATGCAGCCCAAGTTGGAGTAGACGCTCAGTAGAGGTAAATGTAGGGAGGCCCAAGGCAGCTTTGTAAGTTTTGCGGATTAGGGCATCCAGCTTGGTGGTTTCTTGGGGTCTGAGATTCACAAACGGGGTTCCGTAGGTGAGACGGCTGACCATGAGGGCTTGGACAAGACGGCAAGTGTCTGGCTCTTTTAGACCGTATGCCGATCCCCGGATTCGGCGTATAAGGTGGATGAGCTGGGAGACTGTTCGGTGCAGTTGGGGGAGTAGGGCAGAGCCTGAACCATCCCAGTGGAAGGGAACGCCTAATATCCTGAGCGTGGTAACTTGGGGGATAAAAGAGCCACTTATGGTGACCTGTGGGTCAGGGGTGGGCGCAGCCGGGCGGCCTCTTGTGCGGGCGCGGAGGACCAGTAGGGCGGACTTAGATGGCTCTCAGGTCAATCCCCTGGGCTGAAGGTAAGCAGTAGTGGTGTCGACTGCTTGCTGAAGGATGTCCTGTTGTGCACCGCTAGAGCCTTGGGTGGTCCAGAGAGTCAGATCATCAGCGTAGAATGCGTGGCGTAGGCCGGGAATGGCTAGCAGTTTGTCAGGGAGGTGAAGCAGAGCTATATTAAAGAGAAGAGGCGAAATAACAGATCCTTGTGGTGTTCCCTTTGCCGGGGTGTGGAAAGTAGGCAAGAGTAGAGGGCCGAGTCGGAGTGTAGCTGTTCTTTTCTCAAGGAAGGCTTTTACAAAGCGAAAGGTATTTACGCCGCAGTTCGTGGTACTCAGGTTTTCCAGTATGGCTTCGTGGGTGACGTTGTCAAATGCACCCTTGACGTCGAGCGTTAAGATTGTTGTGGGAGAGGTGCGGCTCAGGTGGTCCACCACCTGTTCCTTGAGCTGCAGGAGGACGTCTTGAGTGGATAGGTGTTGCCGAAACCCAAACATTGTGAAAGGGTAGAGGTTGTGGTCTTCCAGGTATGCGGTGAGGCGCTGATGTACTAGGTGTTCGAAGAGTTTACCGATGCATGAGGTCAGGGAGATTGGTCGAAGAGTGGTCGGCGTCAGTGGCTTGTTGGGTTTTGGGATTAGTATGATGTCCGAGTGTCGCCACTGCTCAGGTAGAGTTCCCCCCTGCCAGTGATAATTGTAAAGTTCGAGGAGATCTTGGAGTGTGTCCTCGTCGAGATTGCGGAGAGTGCGGTAGGTAATATGGTCCTTTCCTGGGGTGGTGTTGCGGGTGAGGCGGGCCAGGACAGCTTGAAGTTCAGTGAAGGTAAAGGGGGCGTCTAGTGCTTCGTTAGCTAGGCCCGTATAGCATGTGTCGGGGATGGGTGGGTAGGTAGTAGGGTCGCCAAAAAGATGGTCACGGATCGACTTGAGGAGTTCTTGAGTGGGGAGAGCGCTGTTGCGGATTAGTTGATGGATTCTATGGTTTGTGTATCTCTTAGTATTGGTGTTGTCGAGAAGGGAACGGAGGATATGCCACGTTTTCTTTGAGTGGAGAGTGCCTTGGAGCTGATTGCAGAAAGAGTGCCAATTTTGTCTCTGGAGATCGGCGGCATATGCTTGCGCTTGCTGGGTTAGGAGGGCTATGCGCTTTTTAAGTTTACGGTTATGCTTCTGCCGTTTCCAGCGTTTAGTAAGACTACGACGCGCGTCCCAAATGTGCATAAGGTGGGGGTCGACTGCCGGAGTGCTGTCGGTAAGTGCGATTTCTTGGGTGTGCTTTTTAACCCGGTGTTCGAGGGCCTGGGTCCAGTCACTTAAATTTTGGCTTATTGCAGGGAGAGGGGTTGGATCTTCACGGAAGGCGGACCAGTTAGTCAGGCGTGCGGTGCCCGTCCGGGTCGTTTTCTTTTTGGTTGGGAAGCGAAGGGAGAGGAGGTGATGGTCACTGCCGAGTGTTTCGTCGAGTCGGGACCATTGGATCCTGGAGATGTTTTTAGTGAATGATAAATCAGGTGTGGTGTCTCTAGTGACACTGTTGCCGGTGCGGGTTGGAAAGGTGAGGTCGTTTTGGAGGATCAACTGGTGGTTCTGGGTGGCGCGTAAGAGGGCCGTGCCTTTCTTGGAGGCAAAATGGTAGCCCCATGCAGAATGTGGGGCGTTGAAATCTCCGAGGAGAAGTAAAGGGGCGTCCTTGGACAGGGATGCGGCTTCGTAAATCAGTGCCTCAATGTTGTGGAGGTTATCAGATGGGGGACTGTAGATATTCAGGATGAAGATGCTGGAGCCAGTCGGCCTTGTGGAGATGAGCTCTACAAAGGTATGAGGTACGGTTTGATTAAGACAATGTGATTGGGCCGGATGGGAGTTATGTACGAAAGTGGCGGTGCGATGCTGGGGGTCTTGCGTGAAGGCGGTATAATGCGGTAGGCGGGGGGTAGGAGTGTTGGTCTCTTGCAGGGCAATGACATCTGGAGGATCTTGTTTGGTAAACAAGTCTAGCTGGTGTCGCTTGTTGTTGAGAGAACGGCAGTTCCACTGGAGTACGACGAGGTCGGTATCCGGGGGATTAGTCATGGTAAGGGTGATGTTTGAGTTTCTTGGGTTGGTGAGTCGAAGCCAGGGAGTTCTGTATGCCTTGGATGGTCTGCTCTAATTTGTTTTGTCGTTCAGTTATTGCCTGGATGCCACTACATATGGGGGCCAGAGTCTCGGTTTGTGATGCTATCAGTTCTTTTATGGCTTCCGCTATTTTCGTGTCAATGAGTGCATGAATCTGCTCAGGAAGGGGTGCTGGTGGGGGCGGCGGGGCTGGGAGGGGGGAGGCTAATAGGGCGTCAATTTTGGCAGTTAGAGAGGCGAGTTGTGCCTGGAAACGTTGCTGCTGCTGTTTAAGTTCAGCAATAGCAGCGGAGTACGAAGGGTGGATTGGTGGTTGGGGTTTTGGGGGGGGGAGGGGGGAGGGAGGGTGAAGTTAGAGCAGTGGGAGTAGAGCGGAGAGCATCTGACCAGCTCACCTGTGGTTGGATGGCGTTCCGGTCTTCAGGGTGGGTAGTCGAGGATTGGGCTTGTAGGGCTGGAAAGTCCTGCTCGTGGTAGGCCAGCGGGGTCTGGCCGATTGGTTGGTATGGGGACTGGGCAGGATGGCGGAACCTCCGTGTTTGGGGAACTGGTAGAAAGCGTTTGGGGCATTCTTTGTTGGCAGTGGCATGGGGTCCATCACACAGTTTACACCGAGGGGCACAGGAGTGGTCCGGTGACGGGTTGGCGATACCACAGGCCGGGCAGCGTGGCTTGTCGGGGTGCGGGCACACGTCTTGACGGTGCCCTATCTCACCACAACATTGACAAGTCTGGGCGGCACGGCGGTATGGACGGCAGCGCACCATTTCACAGTCTAGTTTAATATAGTACGGAATGCGGAGTCCGTTGAAGGTCAGTAGAGCTGATCTCGTGCGACCCATGAGGCGGGCGTGGATCAAGTACGGTCTGTTAGCGGCGGTGAGCTCAATGAGTTGGTCCTGCGTGATGCCCTCGGGAATGCCGTGAATCACTCCACGAGCAGTGCCCGGAGGGGGCTTCATATAGGCAGATACTGCATAGGTAGTGCTTCGGAGGGTTAATGCGGTGAGTTGGGAGAGTCGATCAGCGATATCTGGGTCAGGGGTGGCAGCTACGAGGTGGTTTTGGGCTGGCTGTACTTGCAGTGTGACAGTCGCACGGAAGAGGGGGCCGGGGATCTCGCTTGCCGCGACGAGGCTGCATACCAGGTCACGAGCAGGCCAGTCTCCGACACGAAGGCCGTCATGAGGTCGGATGACAGTTATGAAGTGGTTTGGCGGAAAGCGAGGAGGCGGTATTTTTCGTGCGGGGACGGCAGTCGTTGTAGCGTTTGTGGGGCGTACCTGGTTTTCAGCAACGGTCTTGTTCCTGCGGGAGTTTATGACCTGACGCCATGGGTTAGGTGTCGGAGCAGTTCTTCCTTTCGAGTCGTCGAAATCCATGTGGCCGTCTGCGCTGTTTTCATTGACAAGGTCTTGCGCCGGCGATGGTGTGTTGTCTTGGTCTTGCGTCGGTGCCGATGTGCTGTCACGCGCCGTAGCGCAGCTGCGGGATGGCGAAGGGGGCATGGTAGATGGCAGGTGCACGTGCGCGTGCGGCAGCGGCAGCTCGGGGAGGCGGCCGCTCGTACTAGGCCTGTAATGTAGGCCTAGCGGCGGCCCCGGCGTGGTCGGTAGGTTCGATGGTCCTGAAGGGGGGCCCGACGGTGGTAGGTGGCAAACGAAGATATCCAGAGACGCCAGAGGTACTCACGGAGACGATAGGGGCACAAACTTGGTCAGGCAGGCGGAAAGATCGCGATTGGAGCGACAAAAACGGGAGTCGAAGCGGGAAAACTGAAATCCAGGAATTCATTGCAATGAGGTTTGTTATATCCAGGTGTTGCTGTATATAATCAAAGAGCTACTCATTTTTTAGCCGTCGATATCAAAAAATTAAACCAGAAATTTACGCCAAACCAAGAAACCTATTAAAGCTTTTGGGTCAATAACTGTTGAAGGGACATTCATCTGCTTGAGAGGTTAATCACGAATGTGCATGTTCAGCTTTTCCCTTCTTTTTCTGTTTTAATTTTAGCTGACCTGTAACCTGAAATTTTAATTTTAACTAATGTTAAACGACTCGCTCGTTTTGAGTCGCGCACGTTTGACCACTTCCGCCAGTCAGTTCATTTCTGGTTTTGAAGCGATGAATTCTCCGATGGGGGGTGAGCTATTGTGCCATGTATTGAGCAATAGCAACAGAGTTATTATGAATGTCTTTTTGCTGTATATATCGTGAAAAATGTTCAATATCAGAAGAGCCGGTTTGGTACCGAGGTCCTAAATAAAATGAGTTCAGCCATAATACGTTCGATTGCTCGATTCTGACAAGAGTCCATACAAAAGGGCATTGAGTCTGGAAGCTTTGATCTGGAAATGGCCAGTCGTCAGAAGCTCACGGACGATTCGCAAGTTCCTACGCGGCAGCAACATATACGTGCCACCCACAGTGCCACCGACGTGCCACCCATTCAGACTCACCTTCTCAGCCAATGAAGCTGCCGCCCATAACACACGTAAGGAGTCCTGACGTTCCATTTCAATTGCCTTTATTCATTCATAACGCATAATAAAAAAGTTAAGAAGGTGGCGGGGAAAGAATCCCGCTTATAAAACTGAAGTCGGTGGGGGTGGCAGCTGTGATGCCCTGCCCGGTCATGGCAGGCCGAGCTCGGCCGCTGGTTGGACACCGGGCTCTCCCTCACGGAGGGGTCGGGGAGCCGCTCGGCGTCTCCCCGCAGAGCCCACGTGTCACTCGCGAGCCCCTGCTGAATCCTGCACGGTGCGTTGGGGAAGGTGAGAGATCGCGAGCAACTGCTTAGTACGCAAAACTCCGTGCGACGATGAACTCTGAGGGAACGGCACTACTGCACCCCGAGGGGGTATCAGCCAGAGTTTGGTGTGATACCGCTCTCCCTTTGAAAGGACAAACAAAAATGAACTAACGAAAGGGAAATAAAAGCCCAACTGCATAACTATATTTATTGAACATTTATGCCACGTTGCTGAGTGGTAAAGAGAAAATTAATGGATGAAATAGATAATCAAAATACATTTAAAATAATCATGCGATCTATAGGACTGCGCACTAGGCAGGAAGGCGGTCTCCCCCATAAGTTTACTCAGACGGACTTGTACTGTTCCTGTTTAAGGTGCACGATTCCGGTCATGCGCGGAGGACTGTGTATACCTTCAAACAATAACCACCAGAAAGCCAGGGTGCAAAGGCAGGCCGTTGTGACAGGCATGCCATAACGTTGTAATTTTTGCACCCATTCTTGAGGATGTTTTCTTGCGCACCAAGAAAATGTTTCCTGCGATAGACAATCCTCAAAGTATG
The DNA here is from genome assembly GCF_048455015.1 of Haemaphysalis longicornis. NCBI lineage: Eukaryota > Metazoa > Arthropoda > Arachnida > Ixodida > Ixodidae > Haemaphysalis > Haemaphysalis longicornis. Next base: position 148,485,355 of record NW_027526203.1, read on the forward strand.
TTTGTTCATTTCAAATATTTAATACAACTACTTTCTTTAGTTTCAGTGAACTTGCCTTTGGTACATTACTCAGGTCCATTCCAGCCACGAAAGACGCTTTTTAACCGAAGAAAACCCAAGGAATATCGTACCACTTTCCAATTTCGCGCTACAGTGGCGTATAATGGGAAATAGTCACGTATGTGCCAGCACTAAAACATAGTTGTCAGTGTGTTAGCAGCACGCTATCAATTCCAGCATCGGACGGAAGTAGAGGCCACACTGCCCTCGTCCGGTCATGTTCCTTGGCGGTGGCTTGGGCCGGCGTCTTCGGAAACTTCGAATCACGACCTTCGGTAGCCATTTTATTCCTCCAGTGGGCCACCTGAACCCAGAGCCCTCTGCCTCATATGAATGGCCTAACACCACTTCTGTCCCTCAACGATATGATGTCTATGATTCGAGTTTGTTCCATAATCTATGGTGTTCATTTGTAAACAAACCTTCCAAGCCTCTCTTATTTGACACAAATTTTATTTTAAGTTGCTGAGTAAGGCCCGAGTTTCAGCTGCATCCATGTGTTGTTTCCTTATTTTAATAACACCCATGCATTAATGCATGGGTAGTATACCACTATTTTTAGTAACCGAGATATAGCTTTCTCTTCCACACTTGGAAGGGGTTCTCAAATGGACCTCGGCCAGTATTGATCGCATGCCTTTGTTTCTTCTGATTCGGACTAGCGGCATCAATTCTTAAGAGCAATGGACCTTTTTCCAGTAGCGTTTTGCGCATGCGCTACTCTCGCTCCCAGCGACCAATCCGGCATTCTTGGGGGGCAAAATGTAAACAAAACGACGCCATATTGGATTAGCCAGTTGCGAACGCCGAGGCAGCTAAGTACTGCTCCGTTTTCTGAGCCATGAAAGCGGCCGACAGGTGGGCGCTACGGCTGCCATTTAACAATTTATCTGCCACCAAAACCATGCAAGGCGCCTGGGACGGCTTCCTCAGCTGCGCAGGGCAGGCGGAAAAAAAAGGGGCATGTTCTTCTATGTTTCCCCAAGTGTGGTTCAGGCGGCCGCCCCAAGAGGGATACGCTACCGGAAAAGCATCCACCTTTTTGTACTTTACTCCTTAGGCCATAGCGTGTATCACCGCTTGGGTGCCTAACGTAAGTATTCAATTCATGAGTTATTTTTAGATCTTTCTCAGACTCAATGAACAAGAATAAGTCCTTTCCAAATCTCCAGGGTGTCCTGTACGCTTTCTCCTATTACTCGCATTCTCGAAGTTCCCCGAATTAAGCGCCCAGGTACGCAGGTTCGTTTCCCGGTCACGGCGGCCGCTTTTCTGATGGAGGCAAAAAGCGAAGACGCCCTTGTGTTCCAGATTTCGGCGCACGGTAAAGATTTCCTGGTGTTCAAAATTAATTCATAGCCATCCACTATGGCGCGCCTCATCGCCTGTGTAGTGTCGGCGCGTTAAATCTCATAATCAATCTATCAATCAATCAACAAAATTCCCCCGATCAAGCCTCCTAAATGGACTGGCTGCAAAATAAGCACGGTGTAAGTGCATTTTCGTGCCTGATGCCCTCTGTAATAGAAGGCGTGTCACTCTTCTCATGCATGGACGGCTGCCCGTGGTCTCCTATATACGCGTGTTGCTTCCATCACGTGCTGAAACAGCACCCACCCTACGGGACTGTGCGCCTTTACTACGCATCGGTGTCTGTACCTTGTTGTTGTTGTCCGCCAGGTTGCTTGCCGTGGTGGGGCAGAGGTGCAGATGGTCCCGGCTCGGGGAAGGGGTGGCGCCGAGGACTCGATCCAGGCGACCCGCCCTGCGTGCCACCGTCCTGACTGAAGTCTCGGCTAGGCGCACGCGGTGTGATAGAGGACCAGTGTGGTAATCGTGGGGAACCACACCGCTAGGTCCGTAGCGCAGCTCCTGCGTTCGATACAACAGTGTCTTCGGACACAGTCCCAAAAGAGGGGAACACAGTTAAGCATCTTGACCGACCTGTGAGGTTTCTGCGCAGGGAGAACAGAGAGGAAGGGACCGCTCGTCCACCGAAAACATTCCCTAGGTGGGACACTGCAAATGAGACCTCTACGAATCGTAATTGAGAATCAATGCCTGCGACATCGGGCACGCCAGGCTGATGGGCTCCAGTTGATTTAGAACCTTCCACAGTGGCTATAAAGCTGCCGAGTACGAGGGAGGGGGTTATAGTATTTTTTTAGATAACAAACAAGTCTAGAGATGGCATAATTGATCCGTAGCCCCCTCCCGCTTCAGTTCCCCAAATATTTCGCCGATACGTACGAAAGAGTTCTGGCATTTGGACTTAACGAGTGTGGTTACAGCTAATTAAACCTGTTACCTATAATTAGCCTCGGTTGGCTGTCTATCACAGCACTCAAGGTCTTCTCCCAATGACCCTTCAAATGCACCATCAAACGCAAAATTACACTTTTCTTTAAACTGTCATGGTACGTGGCCATTAAAAGCTTGGAAAAACCGGCGACCAGATGACTGGTATTGAAAACTATGAACAGCTCTTCTGTAACTATTGCGGCCATCAAAAACCACAGAAAAAATAAGTTTTCTGATCGTCATGCTACCTCATTTGCTCCTTCCTACCGTGAATCTCCATCGTACGTTTCGCGCTGCATACCCCAGGTGGCTTCCATTGACGAAAACAGTTTCTATATTTTTTCCGAATAAACAGGTAGGTGCCGCTGTTGTCCCCGGCGTCATACAAAATAGACCACAAAATGCGATCTTCCTGCGAAGTTGGAGCGTGAACGGTGTAGCGGTTCACTCAGGAAAAATCTTAAAGTGTTCCATTTATCGATGTAAGTAAGACCCTGTGTAAGCTCGTAAATCAATGTTGACAAAGACCAATTAAGATGCTACTATGCAATATTAACCAGTATTATTGAACAGAATGCTAGGCCATCAACAAAATCGCCAGCGCTTCAGTGGTCTTATTCAGAAATACTCAAAATTGAAAGTTAAAGACAAGGCTGGGTCTATGGTGCCATCCGACGTTACTATAACCACTGCACTCAAGCTACATCCACTGGTGTTTAGCAAGAAAATGCCACGTATGGCACTACTTCGCTCTTCCTTACGTAATTTAACCTATACCTAGCAAACACTAACAAATCAATGAAAACACACATGACTTGGACCAGCTCACAAACCAGTTGGCGTTGGTGGACCTGGCCCGGGACATTCTCGACGCTTAATGTTGCGTTTGAATTAAGCTTTTCCTCCTCCTCCGTAGGCTGACTTAAAACAAAAATTATAATTAAATTATAATAAGTAAGATTATAATTACCATAATAAAAAGATGAAAAAAGGGAGCCAAAAGCTGGTATAGATCCACCACCGAGGTATCAAAAAGCTGAGACGAAACGTCAGCACCACAACGGCAGACGCTCTGCCGTGCGCGAGCTTAGTCTTCAAAATTTAAGATCCGTTGGACGGCACTCTAGCCGTGGCTGCAGCCGCCGGACGGCACTTCATGCAATGCCGAAGTTAATAACGGTGGGTTATCAATCAGCGGATAAACGTGTGCACATAGGCATGAACAAAGTAGAAATTTCCCTGTTTGCACCATGAAGACCATGTTTGCACCGCCGCTAGAAGAACTAGCCACATCAACTGAAGCTTCCGGTTACCGACAAATGGGACGTGTTTGTGCTCGTGCTGATTATGGGGGAACCCTTGATGAGATGTCATGACACATCCACTAAAACGAAAGCCAACCAAACGGAAAATATGTATACCAACTTGCGCAACTATAATCCCAAGTGCAAAAAAAAAAATGATATGATGGTTACTATGCCCCCCAACGCGAAATTTGTGCCCGCGCGAACTGAAGTCTTCTCGGTCACGGCGCACATCTGCTGCGTCTCAGTAAGTGACCGCGTGATCAGCGAACGCATGGCGGGACGCGCTACTCTTAGATCTCGCAGCGCGTCGCCTGTTCGGCGCCCACGAGAGAGACGAGACTCGTACAGCAGCAAGCCTCTGAACCCGCGCTCCACGTCAGGCGCTCACGCTCACACGTGTCAGAGTGGCCAGCCGCCCCTACGTCGCCCCCACCGGCGAGAATGTTGAGCCGCAGAGAAAATAGTTTAAACCTCCCGCGCAAATGCCACGTGTTTCGGATGAGCCAGGCACGGCGGAGCATCGAGCATGTTGTCGCAAATGTTTGAACCTCCCGCGAAAATGTCAAGGGGTTCGGATTAGTGGCGATTGGAACAGCGGCTGGGGAAAGTGCGAGAGGGAGCGCGTTCCTTGGCGGCGACGCGTGGCGAAAGTGTGAGGGGGAGGCAGAGAGAGAGATGACTCCATTGCCGGTCGTGCCGCCCTCCCCCTTCGCACTTTCGCGAGCCGCTCCTCTCCGTTGTCTTTCTCCCGTCGCTGCTTCGTTCGCTCACGCGGTTACACGGACTAATCGGACGCCGCCACCGCCGCCTCGAAACCTACTGCAGGTAACCGGCACCAAAGGGCACCGTTAATAAGGTGAAGCCAAAAACATTCCGCTGTTCCTAAGACCGTTGTCGTTGGTTCGATGATTCTCACCCTCGATGCCGTTTTTCGGATAAATGCGGTGAGCTAAAAGACACCTTTGTCGAGGTTTCGGTACACAGTGCAGTGTGAGGGCTGGGGGTGAAGGCTGGGGCGTTGAGGTGGCCTGGCGAGGCGAATCGGACAGATTCGAAAGAAAGCGTTTATTTGCACATGAACACGACGGACCACCCCGGCGGCGGGAACAAAAGAAGGCACTAACAAGCGAGTGCGTCCCAGACCTTCCTTGGGCCTGTAGCTGCGACGGCGTAATGGCACTGAAAGTGGCGCTAGTGAATAGGTCGTGATTATGGCATAGGCCTGCCCTCTACTGTCGCGTACCCCGTATCCACAGGTGCAGCTTTTAAATCGAAAGTGCTCCAATAACTCCAACGAGTAAAATTTTAACAAACAAGGGGATTGCACACAGTGCTACGATACAAATGTGAAAGGCCTAGAGACGCCAATTCTCAAAATGATGGCTAGCTTACGTGGGCGACGTCGTGTCGGTGATGCGCTGGGTGTCGGCGCAGAGACGACCGTTGGGGCCGCGTGGTCGCCGAGCCCAGCGAGGAAGCGCGCCGACGTGCCCGCTGTGCCTGCAGTCCGCGGATGGGTTCCAGCAGGAACGTAGTTCGCCCACGCTTCTGCGCGACAGACGCCCTGGAGACGAACGCCGGCTGCCAGCTAAGAAGCGTGGCTATCGGGGCCACGGCAGAGTCGGATGGCGGAGCCGCTGGCCGCCTTCGGGAAACTCCAAACTTCCCACCAGCCTCGGGTCCCCTGGGGCTCCGGTGGGGTGAACTTGGAAGCGCCATTGGGAGCAGTTGTTCCTCGACTGCCTCCTCGCTGTCGGGCGCGTTCGCTCATCACCTCTGCCATCCCGTGGCAAGCCACTACTGGCTCCCCGATCAAGAAACGCAGCCAATTGGAGGCAGCGGAGTTTCAAACGCGTCGCGTCCTCATTGGCTCGCCGATATGCGTCAGGAACGCGAGTAATGGCGTGAGCTGGTGGCTCGGGCCCTCGCCTCACCCCGTGAGCTGATGATGGGGATGATGATGATGATGTTCCTTTGTGAATGGCACATACACACCTAGGGTATCGAATTGAAGATCCTTGAGCTGTTGTTGTTGTTGTTGTTGTTCCTTTGAATATTGGCGCATACCCAATCAGGGGATCGGCCAAACATCAGTCGTTAATTCGAATGAGATTCAAAGAAAATTAGAAAATTAGAATGATTCAAAGAAAATTATAAAAATTTGGAAGCTTTTCTTTTTCTTGTGTTGGAGGAATTGAGTTTGGAATTTGGTTAATATTGAAACAAAAAAAAAGGAAATAAGTAAATAAATAATTAAATAAAGAAAAATAAGAAGAGGAAGAAGAAGAAGGAGGGAGAGGAGGAGAATAAAAAAAAAATCAGAAATGGATGCTTTTGGAGGGCTCAGGTGAGGATCCAGAACAAGATACGAATTAGGTTGTAAATCTTTTGGAATTTTCAATGAAGCGCAGAAGAGCAGAACAAACATCCCGGCGGCAGTATCCCGTTTCTGAAGCCCCAAATGATAAAAGAGCCGGCACTGATAATACCAACCCCAGGCGATGAAGCGGCACTTCAAGGAGCTGACGTCTGAGGCTTGAAAATCGCCGACATGACAAAAGGAAATGGTCGACAGACTCTTCTTCATTACAGTAACTGCACATGGCAGTCTGCGCCAGACGAGACCTGTGGAGGTATCTGTTCAACTGGGGCACACGACATCGAAGGCTCGTTACAATCGCCTCCAGGTCGCGTGAGGGGCACCAATTCGGATTCCAGGAGAATTTTAGATGAGAAAAATCTCGCATTGACAATAAGACTGATTCGTGCTGCCCTTGCAGCTTCAACAATCTACGGAATCTTACAGCGGCTAATAAAGGCGTTGTCTCAATGACATCGACAACAGGCCCGGAGAGTGCTACCCTTGCCAGTGAATCTGCGGTTTCATTAAAGGTGATTCCCGCGTGCCCAGGGACCCAAAGAAGGTCAATTTCAGTAATATGAGGTGGTAGAAGGGATCGAAACGTCCGTAGAAGAGGTGAGTCTTTCGGAGAAGAAAGGGCTAAACCTACGGATAGGGAATCTGTAATTATAAGTGGAGACGACACCGATATGTCAAGCTTTCGTATTGCCAAGACAATTGCCAAGAATTCCGCATAGAATATAGGGATAAAATCCACCAGACGAACCGAAAAGTACCAATTTAAGGAAGGGGAAACTATACCTATTCCGGATTTTTCATCTCGTTGAGAAGCATCTGTATATATGATAGTACCTTGCTGAATTGAGGCCAAATGATCTTGTAGGATACTATTGAGCAGTCTGGCAGGTAGCATTTTAGCATTTTGGGGAAAGATGTTCCGGAAGTTGACCGTTATCGTATGACCCCTATCAAGAGATGGAAGTACGTTATTGAGCGCAACCCCTAATGGAGACACCAAGCTTTGTGCTACAGTAACTTGCGGTCGATAGGACCTGGGCCACTGGGCCGCCAAAAACACAGCTGGTTCATCTACAAAGATAAATTGTGCCCTGTTAACCCCCGCGCCATAGGCTCTCAGGAAAGTATCCACAGTGAGTATTCTAAATCGGTGTATCAGAGGAGGAACTCGGGCTTCCAAATAAAGTAACGCATTAGATGCATTTTTAGGTAGCCCTAAACAGCAGCGAAGAGCCTGGCGTTCCAGGAGAACTAGGCGATGGAGCTTATACGTAGCAGCACCCGAGAATAGAACACACCCGAACTCTAAAATAGGCCGCACGTACATACGGTATATCATCAGAAGAGATTCACGGCGCATTCCCCTTTTTCTATGACTGAGGCGCCTCAACATGCCAACAGCACGTGCTCCTTTAGTAGCTATACGCTCTATATGTGGACTCCAGTCAAGTTGGCTGGTGTATACTACCCCAAGGTATTTTAAAGAATCAACCTGGGGTATGATGTGCTGACGGTAACAGAGAGTGATATTAAAGGAAAAAGTGGACTGAAAAGCTAGCACAGAGCATTTGCTGGCATTTATTGTGAGAGAAATGCTATCTAACCAGGAATCTAAAGAATTCAGATATGACTGCATTAATACATACAGTTCGTGTATGTCAGAAGCTGACGCGAAAAACGCGATATCGTCGGCATAAACATAAGTCTGGACACCCGAAACCACAGGGACCGAGCTTAACAGGATATTAAAAAGAACCGGCGAAAGGACAGCTCCCTGTGGTACACCTCTTTTCTGTGAGTGCCGAGAGGAACAAATGTTACCCCTCACACACCAGAACTGCCTGTCCTTTAGGAATTCACGCAGCCATGCTATAATGTATCTAGGGAAATTTAATTTCTGCAAGCGAGACATTAACACAGGGTACTCCACGCTGTCGTATGCTTTTGCTATATCCAAGGTCACTAGAGCCGCAACCTGTTTATATCGACGGGCAAGTTTTATACGACTTTCAAGGTCGATGTGGGCACTCCAAATAGAACAACCTGGGCGAAATCCAATTTGACTTGGGCTGAGGATATTATACTCAGACAAAAATTCCATAATTCGGTGAAGTAAAATCCGCTCAATTAGTTTTACTACGTTCGAAGTCAGAGAGATAGGCCTGATATTATCAATAGCGAGGCCCTGACCAACAGTCTTCGGTATAGGAAGTATTTTAGGTATCCGCCACACATCGGGAATCCATGCATTCCTGAGAGAATAATTAATCATACTCAGCATGTCATCCGGTGCATGATCGTATAGTAGTTTTTACGCTAACTTTCCAGGACGTTCTCTGCGAAATAATGATTTTTAAAACGTTGCGGTCATAACCCTTCGATCGAAGCGTATATATTGATGAAATGTGCGTGTCAGTTATTCAGAAGTGATCAATGCCGCATCAGTGTCCCACAACCGTATTCCCAGTTGCGGCCTTCGGTTTTACAATATACGCCCGGGAGCGATGCGCAGGTTTTCGCATACTCTCCGAGTCTTTAGCCAGATTTTGTATTGATTGATTGATTGATTGATTGATTGATTGATTGATTGATTGATTGATTGATTGATTGTGGGGTTTAACGTGCCGGAAATGCACAGGTTATGAGGCGCGCCGTAGTGGAGGGCTCCGGATTAATTTTGACCACCTGGGTATCTTTAACGTGCGCCGAAATCTCGAATACACTTGCGTTTTTGCTTTTCGCCTGCGTCAGAAAAGCGGCCGCCGCGGCCTAGGACCGAACCGGCGCCCTTGTGCTCTGCAGCAGCAGGACGACTTAGCCACTGAACCACCGCGGCAGGTTAGTCCGATTTTTGTATCCTATTTGGCCATGTATATGCTCTCCCCAGAGCACCGCGAATAGACGCGCTATTTTACAGGTATACTGAGAATATACCATATAGAGCAGTCCTGATATTTTATTAGAGCCATTAACGCTCTTATTCGGTCTTTGAATAAGCATAAAGCTTCTGTATAGCGTACTTAATTATAGTTGGGAGTGGAGATACAACGAATGATTGGGAAGACTGCTTCAGCGGAATTAAAGGTCGAAAGCACGAGATTGCTAGCAAATGTAACCGTACAGATTGGAAAAACACACGCCCTTTGCCCGAACATTGGCACTGGACCAAGCCTAACAATTTTTTTATCAGTAACAGCAGCATCCCGTGATACAGGGGAACCGCCGCGTCAGCAGAACAAGCCGCAGCTGGTCAACATATTTGTTCATGTCAATTTAATGCTATGCCACTTGGAAACCAATGCGATCTGTTATGACTCCTGCGGGTGGCGCGTCCTTGTTCAAGTACTTCTACGTCGGCCGTCACACCGGGCACACAACGGGCGACTCTCAATTCTTTAGCATCGATAAAAAGCGTGCAGTAACGCTGTATGTAGCGGTGCTCGAAGTGCGGATCGCACACCGCGCAGTTTTGTGCCTTAGGTTGACCTTCGAGCTTCATCTCTCGGAACTCTTTACCGCTTTGACACCTGCGTAGCCGGAGCGGCATCCCGGCTCGTAAAAGTGGTGAAGGAGACATGCCAAGGACGTTGAAATTAAACACTGAAGGCTCATGACATAACAACACTCAATACAGAGAGATGAACAGCAGCAGCGGTTCCGCTCAGTTTTAAAACGAATGACTGAATACGACTGCGGGACCTCCGATCGGTGGCCGCCCTTTGCCGGCACTTGCAGTTCTCACCGGCACAACCCAATCAATCCAATTCACTGCGACCGCAGCGCCGCCACGCCAACTTTCAACAAACTGCGCTTCGCGAAGAAGTAGGCGCGGAGCCGGCGGCTAGTCCGTCAGATTCTTCTAGTTCACTCTAGGCAGAATATATTTTTTCTCTCCTTTGACCTCACCCCCCCCCCCCCCCCCCCCCCTCGTTTCACTACAATTCTGGAATCCAGATGAGGCTGTGGGGCTGACTTGGTGTTTTAAAACAAAGCTTTACTAATCACGTTGAGCAATTTAGCCTTTAACCGTAGCTGCCCCGCACCCTTGGAAACACAACGCGCGACTCGCCAGGCAGAGCTCCGCCGACGGCCACGTTAGCGTGCCGCCGCCGCTGCCGGCTTGGCGCATGCGCTCTCCGCAGCTTGGTCGCCGCCTGACCACGCGACTCGCCGCATGCGTGCGAGCTTGGCTATGGATAAGAGCGAGGCCGGGCCGTGTTGAATTCCAATGGCAGACTCTCAGAACAACGTTTTTGCTCCGTTTGGAGCAAACGCGTTCCAATGGAAGATCGGGAGCAACCGAATCCTGCATGTTCCCATGGTAGATTGAGTGCGCCGTCGCAGCCAAGGTTGCTTCGTGGAGCAAGAACGGTTGGCTCCAGATGACGGAGCAAAAAGGTTGCTCCCCCGAAATCGGCGGAGTCGGAGGAAACTCGCGGGACGCTCGTGTCGTCGCCGTCTGCTTGTATATTCTCTTTTCGTCGTCGTCGTCTGTTTCGGTTTCGAAGATCGTCGTCTGTTTCGGTTTCTTCTTTTTGGCAACAGGGGGCACTGGAGGACACCCCCCCTAGAGTTCCTGTATAGTGTACACTATAGTTCCTGTATATGCTCCCTACGGGAGCAAGAGTTGCGCATAGGTCCGCCATCTTGACCACCGAGCATCCAAAGCAGCGTGGGAAAGCCAACCGTCGGGCTTGAAGGAGTCGTGCGCACCGCGCGAGGGGAGCGTGAGCGCGGCCCGACGTCGCTGCTTTTTTTTTTTTTTTTTTTTTTGTAACGCGCGCTTTGCTTTATTATTAGGGGTGTTTTCCTATAACGCATATCCGAATATCGGGAAGATATGGCTGTGCAAAATGTTCCGAAATATCCCTCCAGGTCTTAACAAACATATATGTGTTACTATGAATTTGACGAAGACGTGACTCGTTTTGCTCAATAAACCTCCATACTGGTTAGATGCCTGGTATAGAATCAGCACGCGCGTATATACACACTGGGTTATTTGGAACTCAACCTACAGTTTTTGCAGTCTATAGTGCATGTCGGCAAACTTTCATGTCTTGACAACGTAAAGTCATGTGACCAGGCATCTAACCAGTATGGAGGTTTATTGGGCGTTGGGCCTCACGTCACCGGTATATTGCGGGGAAGCCCGTGATCGCTCAAACTTAAAAATACTTTCAAAATTTTCTAATATTGCTATTTGATTCGAATCAGATCCGAGTGGACTATCCTGTTAACCGCGTCTGTATTCGCAAGTTTCGAAAGCTTGCACACCCCTGGGCTCGCACACCCTGCTTGCACACCCCTACTCTATCGCCTAGAAGTGTGCAAACCGGGGGTGGGCAATCGCCTAGGGGCGAGCAACGTATCTAGATAACAGAAGTGGTGAGTTAAGCACACGCGACACATACACTGGCAAATAGCTAACGCAATAAGTGCAAATATTTTTCCTTTGTGTGTCCACTGGAGCCCACCCTGACAAAATTACAGGCCACTTATGCGAAAATATTTTTTTCGTCACCTATTGACTGATTGATTATGGGTTATGATTACAATGCAGACACAATGCAGGTCACAATGCAGGCGGTGAGGCGCGCCGTAGTGGATGGCTCCGAATTAATTTTGACCACCTGGGGATCTTAAGTTTCGCCGAAATATCAAACGCACCGGCGTTTACGCTTTTCGCCTCCATCAGAACAGCGGCCACCACGGCCAGAAATCTAACCCGCGTCAAGGACGCGGGTTTATCTTTTTATCATGTTTATCATTGTTATCTTTTTTTTCTAAGGCCGACATCTCTCTCTTATTTAATGTTTTGCTGCAACATGTTCTATTAGGTCAATTCTACGCATTCTTGTCGGAGATAAGGATAGTTTGGTATCATTAGGTCAGTTTAGCCTACCAACACGTTTTATTAGTTCTTCTATTATTCTAGTGTGACCAAAAAAGAGGCAAACGTCGGGTGCGTGTGGGCGTCCAGGTTTGGCAAATATGCTTCACGGCTCGGCATCGCAGAGAGCGCTTCTCATTGCAAAAGCAGGTGGCGAAGCCATGGCGAAGCGAGGAAAGACGGTGATCAATCGCGTTGTTCGGGCCAGGCATGCTCGCATATATGCTGCCAAGCTCAAAGCGGCCAAGGACGCGATGAAGGGGCTTTAACCGTCACCCCCTCTGGCCATTTTCGGGAGTACTGATTACGGCGTCACTGATATTGAATTGGGCCGGGGAACAGATGGCCCTAGATGCTCTCGAAGCCAACGACGAGACGCTCGGCTGCCTCCGCGATCTTTTCACTCGTGGGCCAATTAATGCCTTTGGGATTAAAATTTAGAGGGTCGACGTTACACAACGGAAGTGAACCCGCATTTCGGCGCGTGAGCGTACTCTCCTTTCTGACGCTGTTGTTTATCCAATTATTCTCTGGTTGTTTACCTTGTTGTTCGTGCAATAATATCTCGTATGATCTTGCGCACTTCAAGGCAGCATGGTACATTATTCCGTCGTGACAGCTGCGCCGCTGTCCTCATTCTAGGCGCCAGCTGGGCCAATTTTTGTCCTGCACCCGCGAAGCGAATCTCAATCGAAATCCGTTTTAGTTAGAAAAAGGTGAGCGGTAGCGCTCGAGCGGGTGGAGCGGTGCACGCCAGCAGACGACGCGCTTCGAACGCTCCGCCTGCAGTGTCGCACAGACTATCTTGTGTGGTGCCCAGCAACACGTTTTCTTGTCCGTGTAGCGTTCTTTCCATCCACGACCTTGATTTAGAGGCTTCACACTCCGACAGAATGACGTTGCCTAGCGGCGCTCTTTTTTTTTTTTTCTACCACGGACGTATAGCGATGTCCTGATACATGGCATATTCGCTTTCCAATGGCACGCGCCCTCCACTGTCGGGCTTCATACGCCTGCGACGCGTCAGGGTTTCCCGCGCCTTCTCCCGGGCTGTTAGCGGCCAATTGCCAGTTTTATTTCACACGTTATAATTTATGGGCTCGCGTGGACTGATAAAAAAAAACGGGAAACACAAATTTGGTCTCGGTACTTCTTTAAGGCAGTCGCTGCGCTAAAATCAAGTTCACTGGTACCTATTAGATCCAATGGCGAGATTGCACATTCCACCACGTCGATTCATATGCAAGCCACTTATCACCGCCACCTCTAAAGATGTGCGCCATGGCAGCTCGATTCACTCCAGGAAATTGATTGATTGATTGATTGTAGGGTTTAACGCGCCGACGCAACGCAGGCGATGAGGCGCACCGTAGTGGAGGGCTCCGGATTAATTTTGACCACCTGGGGATCTTTAACGTGCGCTAAAATCTTGTACACACGGGCGTTTTTGCTTTTCGTATCCATCAGAAAAGCGACCGCCGCGGCCGGGAATCGAACCCGTGACCTCATGCTCAGCAGCACAACGTCTTAGCCCACTCCAGTAAATTACCTTTGCTTGGGAAATGAATGGCCCACATTGAAGGTATGTGTGAGTGAGTGGACGACTTCATCATAACGAGAGCTCATAAGGTGCTGGGGGAAGCAGAGATGGGACGTTGAGAAGCGGGAGCACCCAAACCACACCTTGGGCACTGTTACAGTCTTTGGGTAACATTTACCAAGCGCACAATGTCTAGTCAGGGTCACCATTATATGCACGGCTCATACTGCATACATTGGGGCCAGATTGAGCATGGCCAGTCCCTTCTGTGACGATTGATCCGTGTAAGACGAACAACGTTCCTCATAATGGCAAATGCGAAATGTAAATGTGGCGCGCGAAAACGTTTGCCAGACGTTGCAGACGTCCAAGCATAAACGACGCTCTAGTCTCATCGGTTAACGGAAGGCTGACCAAGTGACCTCAAACGGGCACTGCCATTTTGACCAAAACAGGGCAAGCGCAGTTACAGGCGCATTCGGAAAAAACCAATTGCAACGATCAAAAGTTCGACAGCATCGAATGTAATTTGTAGAATGAAATGAAAAGGCGGGCGGAAAGAAAAATGAGTTTGGATCACAACGACATAATAAGTGGGCTAAAAACAACAACAAAAAAACGAACACTGGACCAAACCAGTGGAAAAGGAACTGAAAACCGATTAGCTTGTTAAAGCAAATCAAGGAGGCGCAACAACCATGTGAAAAGGGCGTCGAGGAAGGGCGCGTGCCACGAACAGTTGCATCGGCTGTTTTTGTGGTTCGCTGTTCAGGAGGAGGAGAAAAGCGAACGGAAAGGCCGAGAGGTTATTCAGGCTTAGAGCCAGGATTAATTGCTACTCGGCACTGGGGAAGGAGTGTTCAAGGGATGAAAGAGAGGGCAGGCGAAAAAGTGGGGACAGGAGCGGGGCCGCGCACACACTTTAGTCCCTTCGTGGGCACTACAGTCGTTCGTCCAAGCGTGTGTCCTTCATGAAACACAGAATGGCTTTTGTTGCCTCCTGTGAAGTTGATTGTAGGGGTCGTTGTTCTAGAATAGTCTATAGTTTGAACGGTCGATTACCCAATCGGCTGAGCTCGGTGGCCAAAACGCGTCTTTCCGACGAATACTGAGGGCAACAACAAAGCCCATCTTCGATTGTCTCTTCAACCTCGCAGGTGTCGCAGTGGGCGCTACTGGCTATCCCGATGAGGAAGGAGTAGGCTTTCGTGAAGGCCACTCCCAACCACAGTCTACTAAGTAAAGTAGACCTTGATCGAAACAGCCCACATGGAAGACGGCGTCGTGGAGGCGCGGATGCGCAAAGTCCGGAGTATTCCATTGAGTAATGGAGGTCCTGCGCACGAACTGACGAAGCCCCCTAGCGGCATCAGTCCTTGAAAGCGGAAACAAGGTGGTACTTTCACTATCATTGCCTGTCCGGGCATCAGCCAAAACATTGCCATTTATTCCACAGTGACTTGGCAGCCACTGAAATAAAATATTATGGACCTTTATGACGGCCTGGTGAAATAATTATCGAATGTATGTCACCAGTTGGTGGAAAGGATCGCAGCGCAGAGCTGCTGACCCACAAAAAGCTGTTGCTGCTCGAAAACTTTGCAGGGCGCCTTTGTAGTCGGGAAAAATCGACCATTTTTGGGGAGGAGCTTAATTCCAAAATGTATTGAAGAGCTTCACGGATGGCTGCATGTTCAGTAGCCGTCGAGCTCGTGGCGTGGGCAAGACGGAATCGAATTTTGGTTGATTCTGATAGTATAACCACCGCACCTGCCGAGCTCGAGGATGTCACAGAACCATCTGTGTATATAGGCTTCCGGTCATTGTGTTGTTCGTGCAGTAACTGCATGGGAAACTGTCTGAGAGCCAGTGGTGGCAAGTCGGCCTTCTTTCCAATGCCCGGAACATGGAGACGAATCTCCGGTGTTGCCAGGCACCGCAACGGGGAGAACGGTGTGACCGCAGGAATGTAACTTGATGGTACCTCAGCCCTGTGCGCTGCGACAATATGGCTGCAAAGGAAGAGCGTGGGCGACTTCGAGGAAGCTGCGCAAGTTGGTGACATGGAAGCCTCGTGAGGGGCCTGATGTGTAGGCGTAGCGTCTCAGTGGTCACATAAGTTGCTATAGGACAGTCTTGGACAATGTATATCGTTCTTACTGCTGACGCACATCGCGGCAAACCAAAACACGTGCGGAGATCCTGCGCTTGGATGCTCTTGATCGCCCGAAGGTTAGTGGAGCATGCACTGGATATCGCTGGCAAGCTGTCACGCAAAACTCCCAGGAAAAGTGGCTGGTACAGCTGCAGCATTCCTCTGACCGATGTGCCCCACGTCTTTCCAGCGAGAAATCTTAAAATGTGGGTGATGGCGGTGAGTTTTTTCCTTAACAAAGACGCCAATTTGTGATTTCTGGAGTAAGGTATCGACTTTTTATGGATAGTTATCGGATATAGGGACATGGTTTTGCGGGTAAATGCAACCACCGCGCACTTGTCACTACAAGTGCTCAGTCCTTACTTTCGGAGGTGTGCTTACGTCATATTGGCCGCTTTTTGAAGCCGTGCTCACAGCTGAGTTAGATTAACACCCGAAGCCCAGAGGCAGATGTCATCGGCGTAAATGGATACACAGACAGTCTTCGGTAGAGCGTGTACAAGCCCGATTATAGCTAGGTTGAAAAAATTAAGTTCGTAATTGCAGTATAAAATAAATGAGAAGTAGTATAAATTAATTCGCTAATTAGGTGCCAAACAGAAAGCAGGGCTGCGCGGGAAACATAACTACGGTTCTTATTTATCACGGGCTAGTTTCTAAAATCTTGGAGCACAACAGCTTGGGTCTTCCATACCGCATCTATTTTCAGATCCCGTTTAGGAGCAGATAGACAGTTCCATTTTCCTCCCCGGGGTACGGTGGGTAAAAAAGAACCGTGGCACTGTCGCCGGGTTGGGCACACATTGCGTACCATCAAAAAAGAACGCGAAGGAAGAAGCAAAGCAAATAAAGAACCGATAAGCCGGTTGGAGGCGCCACAAAGACGCCCGAGCCCTGATTTCACTCACAAAAAAAAGAAGCACCATGAGGTTACGCTTCCGGGCGGGTTTGTAGCGCCGGAGCCACTGCGCCCTGGGTCAGTGCACCCCTCGAAAGTGCGCCCTGAAAGCGGCCACGGAGGGGAACCTGTTGTTCGTCGCTGCCGGTCGGGTGTCTGCAGGGCTGAAGTACACAGGATCCCGCGGGCGCAACAACAATCGCGCCGCGCCGCCTGCCGACAATCGGGGGCGGGCTGCCCCTTTCTGCGAGTCTGAGGGCGAACGGCGGTGTGCAACCTCGGTGTGCCTCGACCCACAAAGCGCGGGCCGTCCTCGAAAGGTCCGAGAGCCCCGCTTCGCGGCCCTGCGACCCTGGCCTGGCGCCGGTGACCCGCTGTGGCCCACATGGACGCCCCGGCAACCTCGAGCGGCCGCTGCCTGCTTCGCCCCGCGCTACTCTCGCTTTGTTGCCGCACCTGTCTGCCCTCGAAACGCCGACGACGGGTTGTCGGCGCCTGTTACGTGAACGCGAACACCTCGTAAACCGAAGACATCGCAGAGGCTGGTGATTCGCGGAAGTAACCCATAGAACACTGCTGGCGGAAGCGGGCCGCCGGTCGGTCTCATTTTACGGTTATTATTACTGGGAGAGCACGAGTGGGGTAAGCATAACCCACAAAATAAATTGTCGTGGGTGAAAGAGTTTATTCTGAGCCTGGTGATATAGCGCGTAAATGAGTCTGTCAGCCTCAGTTGGGCTTGACTGTTTCCCTGTCTGGTCCGCCATGCACGACAAAATCAACAAAGCAACGGCTGATATCGAAAGAACGGCTGTCCCTGGCTTTTCTGGCGTACCAGTTGTCTATACAAGTGTTTTAGCGCGCAAGCATTCTCGAAGGGCCAGCCACAAGAAATCTGCGCGCTACTCTGAATCCTAGTATTGTGTTACGCACCCTAAATGTGGCCCATTTGTTGGTCATTTATTCATACAACAACTGGTTCACTGGTGAGCCTGACGGACAAGCAGCAGTTGTGCCATCACCCGCCGCGGTGGCTCAGTGGCTAAGGCGTTGCGCTGCTGAGCACGAGGTCGCGGGTTCGATTCCCGGCTTCGGCGGCCGCTTTTCTGATGGAGGCTAAAAGCCAAAACGCCCGTGTGTTCGAGATTTCGGCGCACGTTAAAGATCCCCAGGTGGTCGAAATTAATCCGGAGCCCTCCACTACGGCGCGCCTCATCGCCTGCGTTGCGTCGGCGCGTTAAACCCTACAATCAATTAATCAATCAGCAGTTCTGCCATCGGCGGAATGCGAACCAGCGGATCCCAATAACGGGGTCAAAAGCGAAAGCAACGCAGAGCACGTTCGACCATCAGTGCTCAAAGAGAGCCGGAGCAAATGGCTAAGGAGGAACGACGACGATGCGACGAGACCAAGGAACAGCGCAAGGCACACATGGTCTTCTACAGTTACGCCGCCAGCAACGGTCCACGCAACCCGGAAAGATTGTATAAATTTGGTGCTCGAAAACAAAGGGATTACTAAAGAATGTTTATAACTATTACACGGATCTGACGACTATAGTGTTCTCCACCAAGAGATATGGCACCAGAATACAGTTGAGCCCACTTCTAGCGAACCCGATTTTAACGAAATCCTGGCTGTAAAGAAGAAATCTTCGTTTCCCGTTAACATTTGTATGCATATATTTTATTTGCAGATATAGCGAAAAACGGATATAACGAACTGATTTCCGTTTCCCCATGTGTTCGTTATAAGCGGGATGGACTGTATCCGCATAACAAAAGTTGTGGAGTTCACTGCCTTTCTAGGTCTCGATCTGCATGTCTCAAACTTAAAATCGAGTGCACGATTGATGTCAAATCGGCGAGCTGTAATAGCTAGGCGCCTGCAGTCCCGCTACGAGCCAACTCGGTCAATTTCGATTGAAGAGAACTGCGCGTGTATTTCTCAATAAGATCGATAACGCTGCACTTACATCATAAGACTGCGACGACCATCCTTCAGACGATACTTACTTGAAATGGTTTACTGGTCACTGACCAAAGTCAAAATATACAAATGACGTTTCGGGAGCACTAGGGCTCCCTTGCTCACACTGAAGCAATCGGCTGGACGTCCCCGGGTTATGTAGCACTCAGCACTGTTTTCAGTGACTTTGCATAGATAGTATCCAAAGTTCAATCGTTCCTGTTAAGCGTGTCCGACGTTGTCTGGATGATTAGTGACTCAAGGTTTCGACGGGTTGTTCCGTTGTCATTATCTTTGTCTCGTTCCAGTTAATCTGATGGCCAGTTTCCTTCGCATGCTCGGCGATTGCGTCCGTTAATACTTTTTCCTTGCGTACGTCATTTCAAGCATGTTTCCTGACCAGACGGTATGCCGTCATACCCTCGACTACATCAAGTTACGCCATCAGTATGGACGACCGGCCGTCACCGAGATTCGTCGTTTTGTAAGCACCTCAGCCAGACTATCGGCATACCGCACGCACTTACATTTTAATCTTGGTTGCAAGTCAAATCAGGTTAATTCAAGATCCTTGCGCCTCAAGAAACCCGTGAAAACACGTTTTGGACTGCAGGTGGTTGCTAAGGCTGAACGCCGCCTCCTTCAGGCGCGGATTGAAGAATGCAGGCTAACAAAGAAGCGCCTAGAAACCGACCTTTTTTTTTTTTTTTTTGCCGAACGACAACTGGAATTCATTGATCCGGACACCTTTGCGAGCGTTCAGTTAGTTGCTAACCAAGAGATGCGCGCACACGAGAGGCCAGGCACTTGAAGACACAGGACCAAAAGATGCAGGCATCACTTGCTGAAAAGGGAACAGCCAGCAGGGCCATGCCTAACTTCGAAACACGGAACCTGTCGTCATACAAACTCAGCCCATCAAAAATTCCCGCGCCTTCCCGCGAGGGGAACACGAGTAAATGCAGAGCATTGGGGCCTCAGTAGTGATTGAAGGCAGTGTTGCTTCCATCGCTTCTTCCGTGATGCTGGAGTAGCAGACACGAGTAAACGTGGGCACGAGCGTCAACCAAGGAAGGAAGGAGCAACGCAGTGACTGAAACACGAGCGACCGCTAGCCGCTATATTTGCAGCGCGCGCAGTAGAAGGAGAGCAGTACGGGGGGGGGGGGGGGGGAGAGCGCGCATGCGCAAGCAGCGCGCGCCCTTCCACGCCCCACCGCGCTGCTATCACGCACCTGTTACGCCGAGACCGCGACGGAGCGAACGGGCTGACTACGACGCATGCGCGCGCCAGCTGCTGTTGAGAGAGAGGAGGGAAGGAGAGGCGCACCTGCTGCGGACGCGGAACTGTTGACACCGTCCGACGCAGGAACAGGCGAGGCTAAGAAATGCTCTGCATTTAAAATCTAAGCTACTCAGCCGAGGCTTGCATTTCAACCAAGGGAAGGCACCGGACCCACGGAGTGTTGCCTGTGCTGTTGAAGGGGCAGTGCGACTCCTAGAACGAGACGTCCAGGACGAAGTTCAGGTCAAGGCGATAGGTGTGTTGTCTCGCATAAAGAAGGCCTCATCGAGCCGCTGTCTTGGAAGAGATGAGCGCTAGGCAATCCGAAGTCTACAGGCTAACAAGGATATAGCGATCCTACCGGCAGATAACGGTAATGTTACCGTTATCCTTGACCGCTCTTCATACAGGGAATTGGAGGCCATGCCGCAAGACAGCCCTCATAAAAATCTTTACTGAGGTTTAATAAACTTGTTATAGATATTGCTCAAAAGAATCCTATAAACATTTTGTCAACATTCTATAGAATATTTCTATTGAGTTTCGATTACAAATTGGCCACCGTGTTTCAATTAAAAGTCTATAGAGCCAAGTCAGTAGGCCTTATCGGTTCTGAATGTAGTTTCTTATGAGTTTCTTATGGGGTTTTTATAAAATATATTCAATAGGTTTTCTATGCAATTCTTACTGAGTACAGTCGCAACAGCCTGTTGCGTGGAAATCAGGTTTGAATACAGTTTCTGACGGATTTTTATTAAATTTATGGCAATTAATTTTTTATAAAGTTCCTATTGAGTATAGTCGTAACATCGTGTTGCGTGTAAATAAAGATTGAATAGAATTTTTGATGAGTTTTTATTAAATTTGCCTGGATTAGCTTTCTTAAAATTATTATTGAGTATGGTCGTATCAACCTGTTGCGTTTGAGTAAGCTTTGAATACAGTTTCTGACGGGTTTCTATTAAATTTATCTCAGTTAGATTTCTACAAAATTCTTATTTTGCCCAGTCATCACAACGTGTTGCATATGGGCTAGGTCTGAGCAGAATGTCTGATGAGTTTTTATTAAATTTACCTCTATTGCCTTTCTATAAAATTCTTATTGAGTATAGTCGTAATATCCTGTTGCCTGTGAGTCAGGTTTTCTTGCAAGTTTTAACAGAGGAGCTTTGCAGGGGCTCGAACTCTGTGGCGGTGGTGTCCGCCATCCCAGGCGCCACCACTCCCAAGTGCTCCCAAGACGAAGTGATGGGACGTTCTTCGCGCGATCTCGGTTGATGAGCGGGGCAGGCGGCGCTATAGCACCCCACATATATGCACCGATAAGATACCAGACCTCCGTGGGTGGGCTATAGAAACGCAATACAGAGTCTATTGAAACTCAACATAATGAAGGTAATAAGATTCTTGTTGCGTGTTCGTTATAAAAAGTTTATTGCCTGTCTAATGACCACAGTCCACACATTCGGAGTTCAAACGACTTTATAGAAAGGTAATACAAAGTTTGTTAAAACTCAATATAGTGAAGGCTATAAAATTCCTGTTGCATTTTTGCAATAAAAAGTTCATTGATTTTATATTGGCCGCAGTTTTTAAGATGGGAGATTTGGTTCACTCTATAAAAACGCAATATGAAGTGTATTACCACTCAATGTCTTGAAGGCAATAAAATGTTGGTTGAGGTTTTGCAATACAAAGTTTGATGACTTTTTAACGAGCGCAGTCTATAAACGATGAGTTTTAATTGACTTTTTATTGACTCTATAGAAACACATTAGGGGGTCTATTAAAACTCAACGTCCATTTTCATGAGGGAGACCACATACTGCCGGATGCCAAAGGACCCTACTCCTAAGGTGCAGACGTCTCTCCAAAAAATTCTCGCAGATGTTTCCAGAGGCCTTTCCACCTGTATGAACCGGATTTATTACCAGCTGCTATGCACTAACGGATCACCACCTGGGATATATGGACTGCCAAAAGTGCACAAACCGGAGATTCCCCTGCGCCCAATAGTGGATTTTAGAAGGTCTCCCTTGTACTCGCTGTCACAGTACCTTCACGGCGTTCTGGTTCCACTAGTTGGAAAGACAGGTACAAGCATCAAGAACTCATCCGATTTCATCAAAAAGGTAAAAGCACTCGTTCCAGAAGACACGGACATGATGGTGTTCTTCGATGTCTGCTCACTTTTTTACAAGCGTACCCGTTGACCTCGCAGTGGAGACATATATGCAAACAGCGCCTACAAGATGATTATTCATGGCAAGATCAGACGCCTTTCAATGCCGTGGAACTTTGCCAGCTTTTGCGTTTCTGTCTCGCCAACACGTACTTTACGTACAACGGCAATTTATGCGTTATTTTTCGAGAAATTAACAACGATAACGACGTTACGGCACTGCAATCGGATATTAATGCAATTTATAACTGGTGTAAGCAATGGTTAATATGGACCTTAATACCACTAAGTGCAAAGTCTTACGAATTTCAAGAACAGCCCCTTCGTCTGCTTCCTATTACCTTAATAACACTCTTCTTGAACCTGTGACATCGTACCGATACCTGGGAATTCCCACAACAACTGATCTTACGTGGTCGCTTCATATCAATACCGTTATTAGTAATGCCAATCGCATGCTTGGCTACCTTCGCCGAAACTTCTTTTCTGCACCTACCTCTGGTGACATCACTCGAGCTCGTGCAGAACAACGCAGCATGTTTCATTCTCGGCAATTTCACCCGTGCGGCCAATGTCACGTCCATGAAAAACTTGCTTCAATTACCCTCTCTAACTCAACGCCGCAAACACTTTCGCCTCTGTCTCTTTCACAAAACGTACTACCATAATTCTCACCTATGCAGTGAGTTAATTACTCCTCCTTCATATATTTTTTTTTTCTCGTATTGACCACCGACACAAAGTAGGAAAAATATTATGTAACACCAACGCCGTCTTTCAATCATTTATTCCTCGGACGTCACAAGATTGGAACCGCCTTCCCGGACTGACCGCCGCAATCGAGGACAACCGTCAGTTTCGTGCAGCACTAGGTAACATTGTATGATTAGGGCCCATTTATGTTTGTACTTATCTGCTTACTGTTTTTGTTGTTGCTTGCTAGTTTTGTGTATAGCCTTGTAACCCACTCCCCTCTGAAATACCGGCCTTGAGGGAATGAATGAATGAATGAATGAATGAATGAATGAATGAATGAATGAATGAATGAATAAATAAATAGACCCGCCGCGGTGGCTCAGTGGCTAAGGCGTTGCGCTGCTGAGCACGAGGTCGCGGGTTCGATTCCCGGCCGCGGCGGCCGCTTTTCTGATGGAGGCTAAAAGCGAAAACGCCCGTGTGTACGAGATTTCGGCGCACGTTAAAGATCCCCAGGGGGTCCAAATTAATCCGGAGCCCTCCACTACGGCGCGCCTCATCGCCTGCGTTGTGTCGGCGCGTTAAACCCTACAATCAATCAATAAATAAGTAAATAAATAAATAAAAGCAGATTTTTGGCACGGCAATGGGGGGAGCCATCTCGGTCACAACGGCGAACATCGCCATGGAAGCAATTGAGAGCAAAGCTCTGGCCACCTTCCAACTGCGACCAAAAATATTCCTGAGGTACGTGGACGACTGTTGCTGTGCCATAGACCGGAAGCACACGCGCACTTTTCTGGACCACCTCAACGCCATTGAACCGTCAATTAATTTTACTATTGAGGAAGAGACCGATGGCTGCCTCCCGTTCCTTGATGCCATGGTAACCCGCGCTCCGACTGGCCTTACTTTCGGCGTCTACCGGAAGCCTACGCACTCGGGAAGGTACCTGGATTTTAATTCAGTGCACCCAGCCAGTCACAAGCGCTCCGTGGTGGCTTCTCTAGCCAACCGTGCCAGAGAAATATGCCGCGATGATGGTGCTCTAAACGAGGAGATGAAAAGAATCGAAACTGACCTGCAAAGAAACGGCTACCCAATTTCGTTTATTAGGAATGCGTGCAAAAGATTGGCACCAACGAATGAGACTTCTTCAGAGGAAAGCGGAAATAGGGAAAAAACGAAGCGAGCCCGCGTCCCGTATATTCGCCAGGATTCAGCGAAGCGCTTGGGCGCCTTTTCCGCAAACATGGCATCACTATTGCGCATGTCCCAACGAGCAAGATACGGACTCAGGTTGTAAGCGTGAAAGACCAGCTGCCTCGCGAAACGTTCGCGGGCGTCGTTTACGAAATTTCCTGCGCCGACTGTTTATCAGTTTACATAGGCGAAACGAAGGATCGACTTCACAAGACGCCTGAAAAAACACCAGGATGACGTATACGGAAGGAAAAAGTATTAACGGACGCAATCGCCCAGCATGCGAAGGAAACTGGCCATCAGATTAACTGGAACGAGACAAAGATAATGACAACGGAAAAGAATGTATCAACCCGTCGAAACCTTGAGTCACTAATCATCCAAACAACGTCGAACACGCCTAACAGGAACGATTGAACTTTGGATACTATCTATGCAAAGTCACTGAAAATAGTGCTGAGTGCTACATAACCCCGGGGACGTCCAGCCGATTGCTTCAGTGTGAGCAAGGGAGCCCTAGTGCTCCCGAAACGTCATTTGTATACTTTGACTTAGGTCAGTGACCAGTAAACCATTTCAAGCATGTTTCCTCACCAGACGGTATGCCGTCAAACCCTCGACTAGACGATACTTATGAAGTTGTCCGTACAGAAGCATGCTCTGCAGCGGGAACTACATCGCCAATCCTGTTGAACAGTTTTGGTCCAACACAGTTTTGAAATTGTGAGGTAGTACAAAGAAGGGTATTTGTACTATTGTTTCAAGGCCTGTTGTGTGAAAAATTAATTCATTGTGGCAAGCGATAACAAATGTGGGGAACTTTTGCTGTGAAAAAAGGCACTCTATTTGTTAGATGACGGTAGTGTAAAAGTCCACAGCTCGACGATTAAGAAATGTCGAAACAGCTGCACTGTAAGCCTTTGTCGAAGGGGGTCGTCGCATAGGCGCATTTGCAGGAGATGCTTTCTCCCATAGCGCCGACGAGTTTATAGATGTCAGCTCCGGGTTGCTCAAACCTGGATCTCCACAAGGAGCTCACGGGTCGGGTAGCCAAAGTCGTCCCTGAGGCACAACGGTGTTGGGCCACCAAACTGCAATCATCATCATCACCCTCATCACCTGTCTATCTTCGTCCACTGCAGGGCAAAGGCGTCTCCCATTAATCTCCAATTACCCCGGTACTGTGCTAACTGCGACCAATTTATCCCCGGAAACTTCTTGATCTCATCTGTCCATCTAACTTTCTGCCGCCCCCTGCAACGCTTGCCTTCTCTAGGGATCCACTCTGTTACTCTTAATGACCAACGGTTATCTTGCCTTCGCATTACATGCCCTGCCCACGTCCATTTCTTCTTCTTAATTTCTACTAATATGTCCTTAACACGCGTTTGTTCTCTGACCCACTCCGCTCTCTTCTTGTCCCTTCTTGTCCCAAGCTGCAATAACCCTTTGTTAAATAAACCATCCCTCACTCTGTCAGAGCTACGTGTTGATTATACGAGGACCAGAGAAATTGAACAACCTGTACAGAGTCGATATCAGAGGCTTGTTTTAACTTCTACCACATACGTGCTCGAAGACTTTTGCAACCGCTTTTGGAAGAGAACGGCTTTTGAAGTAAACGGAATTATTTTCGTCGTGAAGTGCGAAACTGTCGTGTGCGAAAAGAGTGGAATAGATGGCGTGCGTTTCCATCGTGCTTGCGACCGTTCCGCTACAGTGAACTCGAATACTTCCGCCGAGGCAACGTTGAAGGGGCATCGGGTGTAGAGCCTCGACTTATTGAACGCGTTGTGCCCGCAAAACTTGCCGACTGCAAACGCCTGCTTGATGAAGCCTTCAAAAATTGAGGAGAAAACGCGGCCTTAAATTTGCCTTAGAACCTGCTTTGGGGGCCTGGAGAATAAACAGGTACCAGCGGTGGCTGTTTTTCCCAATTGAGGCGAGAAACAGAAACGTCCATGCGTACGTTTATTCCTCCTTCGGTGTCCTGTGAATTTCGAGAAAGAAAATACAGAAAATTATTGTGAGGGGTTGGGGGAGCCCCTCACGTTAATTTTTCTGTATTTTTTCGAAATTCAGAGGACACCGGAGCCCCTCACGGTAATTTTTCTGTTTTTTTTCGTTATTCAGAGGACACAGAAGGAGGAATTTTTGCGGCGGGGCAGAACACGCGCTAGCTGAAAATACTTCTGAGCAAATCGTGTCGACGGCGCCGCCGTAAGATTTATACTTCTGCCCACGTTCGCTGTGGATGCGGCACTATGAGGCGTTATGCTGCTGAGCGAAAGGACGCAGGTTCACCCCGGCTGCGGCGGCCGCTCTTCAGATGCAGGCAAAAAGCGAAAACGCCTGTGTCGAGAGGATCCCCAGGTGGTCAAGATTAACCCGGAGCCCTCCACTACGACGCGCCACGCAGTTAATGTGTTGCTTCGTCGCGTTAAATTCCGGAAATTTGAATTTTAGCAATCCTAAAAGCACGTTGCATTTTGCCCTTTACACGCCGCGCCTGCAAAAGCCGGTCGTGCTCCTGAACGCCACTGTGTTTGTGTTGAATGCCACTTGGGAAGTCGGTTCGTTCAGTATTACATGAGGCTGCACTATCACCAGCCGCGTAATGTGTACAACCCCTGTGGTACCCCCTTAAGACCTGTTTAGGCTGCAAATCATAATATGCCGAATGACAACAATGCTCTTTGAAACGGACAGGCAACTTCAACAAATTTCTTATTCGTCAGGTCAACGTCGCCTTCAAGTCGACAGAGCTCAATAAGTGTTGGATTTCGGGGCTCTCCAACTGCGGTGCGATGCTCAGAGAGCGGAGAGAGAGAGAGAGAAAAGCTTTTATTAAATACATGCACGCAGGCCTGCTTAGTCCTCACATTCCAGAGGACCTCTGGTGACGTTTTCAAACCGCTGCCTGATGTACGCCGCCAGTTGCCTTTGCTCTTCGGTGGTTCTTCTTGCGGTCAGCCATCCTTTGTTGGGTGTGGAGTCGTGTGATGAGGCTTTAATAGAACATGCTAGAAAAATCGGGGCGAGCCGGCGCATCCACGAGAGCATGCGACAGCTCGCGAGAAGCAGAATGGAATAATGATGATTACCGTCATCTGCTAGCAGTTGTGAGAAAAAGGAAGACGCAACACTAAAGTTACAGGAATAGATCACGCGAGGAGTGAACTCGAGTTCACTGGTATCTCATGAAACGCATTTGCGCCAGTGGAGGTGGAGTAGCCTTGGTTGCAATCCAAAGGAGGCCCACGACTGCGGTAAAACCGTTTCAGTGTGTTTGCGTACATCCGACAAACATGTTCTGCAAAAGTAGGTTCTTTTTTTTGTCAAAAAAGCTTCGCAGCAATGCTTTTAGGGGGCGAGACTGCGTTAGGAAATATTTTTCTATGGATGCAACTGCGCGCTATGACCTTTTAACGCGTCTGTAAACGATCCCTTAACAAACTTTGGTGCACACGATCTTTATTCGTTAAAAGCGTTGTTCTCGGTCTAATCACAAGTACAGCACAAAGAGCAGACGAATTTTCGCGCGTTTCTTTTGTTTCTGCCTAAAAAAATCTGAGTTCGACTCTTCCTGCAGCATCATCTGGTTAAAAATACTTCTAGTTCAAAATCTGGTTCAAAACCAGACGCTATGAGGCTCAACAAGGGCCAACTAACCTTCGCATTTTTTTTTCATAATCGAGGAAATGAAAAAAAAAAGGAGGGAGGGGGGGGGGGGCTGCGCATCTGCCCACTTCGTTACAAATGTCGTCGAAAGACGATAGCATTTGTCGCCCCGCTACGGAAATGCTTCCATTCCCTTTCCCTCTCACCTCTCACGTTCTTTCCCTCCCGCTTCGCTCGTCCAATTACAGCGGATGTTTGCTCAAGTCACTTCAATTTTGTAGCGTTCCACTGCGCACGCCATATTCTGGAACATTTTGTTGCTGTTGAATTTGGAACACTGCCTCGGGGTGGCGCCGCGGGCGCTTTTTGTATTTTGAGGTCAAAACATTTTTTACGAGGCGTATTTTTATTTTTAACCGCAAAAATCAAGCAGCCATATATATTTAGTTAAAAGAACAATGCAAGTGCCGGTTATTTATTAATGTCTTATTGCGTCAAAAATGCCTAATGTTTTCTTTTTGCTCAACAATGTTGACGGGTAGGAACATTGCCACCAGATTCAGTAGATCATGATACACTTTGCCTATATAAACGTATTGTTCAAGAGTTCTTTCAACTTTTGGCCTGACGGCTGATTCTAGGGACAGAAAGACAGACAAAAATGTTCGCGCTTAAGTAGCCCAAGAAAGACTATCATCTTTAAACGAGCAGTAACAGGGAAGTACACTGGCCCAAGTGTTTCGGCTACAACGGCCCATGCCTCTGTAACGGGCAACAATTTCCCCATTCAACAGGCTCATCGCGCACTCACTCACCGAGCCCCTGAGGTCACTGCAGCTCCCACACCCTTTCTCACCCATGAAGACATTACCCAGTTTTAACGGACCACTACAGGGTAGAACCGTGGGCCTAAAAATTAATATTCAGAAAACCAAAGTAACGATCAATAACCTCGGGACAGCAACGCGGTTTGAGATAGGTGGCGAGGCAGTGGAAGTGGTAAGCTAATATATCTACTTGTCCAAGTTGTGACCCTGGATGCCAACCGTGAGGCAGAGATAATTAGAAGGATAAGAATGGGGTGGAGTGCATACGGCAGACATTCTCAGATAATGAATGGCAGCCTACCATTGTCCCTGAAAAAGAAAGTGTATGACAGCTGCACCTTACCGGTACTCACCTACGGGGCAGAAACTTGGAGGCTCACTAAGAGGGTTCAACTTAAATTGAGAACGACTCAGCGGGCAATGGAGCGGAAGATGATAAGTGTAACATTAAGGGACAAGAAGAGAGCGGAGTGGGTCAGGGAACAAACGCGTGTTAAGGACATATTAGTAGAAATTAAGAAGAAATGGACGTGGGCAGGGCATGTAATGCGAAGGCAAGATAACCGTTGGTCATTAATAGTAACAGAGTGGATCCCTAGAGAAGGCAAGCGTTGCAGGGGGCGGGAGAAAGTTAGATGGGCAGATGAGGTCAAGAAGTTGAGTGGGCACGTCAGCTGGCCGCAAGCAACAGCAATGAACCCATTCCTGTTCATACTGCAGGTACTCCTGCTCTGCGCAGCGCGGACGGCCGACCCTTTTCCGGATTCAACTTTCATCGTCCTCAATGAACCAGCAACTTTCGAAGCATGCGCACAGCAACCATCCTGCCTCCCGGATTACGATTGGACGCTCCCTCAACCAAGTACTACGACCACTACCGATGTAAGAAGCACACCGATCCGAGACGCCTTCAGTGGGCACGTCAGCTGGCCGCAAGCAACAGCAATGAACCCATTCCTGTTCATACTGCAGGTTAGTGGCAAACAATCATCTGTTAAGACAAGTGACCGCTGTTTTATTCAGCTGACGTGCCCAAACAGTGTGATTGTATTTTGTTCATGTATCTACGATTTTGTGTTTTCGATGTTAATGCTTTGTGGGGACGTTGAGAGCAATCCTGGACCCACTATCGAACAAATGGTAGAAGAACTACTCGTTGGGCAGAAGGCCATGCAACAAAGACTTGGCTCCATTGACACAAAACTTAACGAAATCGAATCATGTGTCGCGACAGTGAAAGAATTCAACTCAAGGATAACAAATCTGGAGCAAACGATCTTAAATCTGGAAAGAAAACTAACAGATTTCGAAGACAGGAGCAGGCGCAACAACTTTTTAGTATTTGGGCTTGCTGAAAGCGCCGATGAAACACCGGAATCGCTCTTAAAACATGTGACAGAAGACCTGTTTCAGAATAAGTTAGGCGTGAAAGTGCGTTCCATTGAAAGGATACACAGAATAGGGCGCAAGCATCAAGATAAACCTCGACCAGTTTTAATGAAAGTTATCGACTGCCGCGAGAAGACAAATGTGCTGAAAAACTGCTCGACGTTGAAGGGGCAAGAAATATCAGTGTCCGAGGACTTCTCGCTCGCCACAAGGCAAATACGCAAACACCTTTTGGAAAGCACAGCAGACGCCAAGAGAGCGGGCAGTAAAGCTAAGCTTTTTTACGACAAAGTCAAAATTGATAACGACATGTTTAAATGGGACGCTGAAACCATGCAAATGATTCCGTGTGCTCAGCGCAGTAGCAGCACCAACGGTACACCGAGTGCGCAGCGCAGAGGCAGCAGTAATGGATCCAAATGAACTAGTATCCAAACCAAAGAAAAATCCTTCCGCTGCCTGAATATAAATGCGCGCAGTATTGTGAATAAATCAGCGGAATTAGAAAGCGTTGCAGTCGCCTACAAACCGCATATCATTGTTTTATCCGAAACTTGGCTTCACCACGACATCAGTGATGCGGAAGTAACACCCCCAGGCTACAACATTTTTCGAAACGACAGAGACACCCGTGGAGGGGGTGTTGCTATATTATTCAAAGATTCACTGCAGCTATCTAGATTACCAAATGTCGAAGGCATTGAATGCGTGATTGCAAAAGTAACGCTAAAAGAACTAAGTTTCATTGTTAGCGCTTTTTACCGCCCCCCAGGCAGCGACGACATGTTTATAGACAAATTTAACGAATTTTTGTGTTGTTATCGTTCATGTAACCTTCTACTCACTGGTGATTTCAATGTACCCTCTGTAAACTGGGACAGTGATTTTCCTGAAGCTCTGACTACTGCTGCTGAGCCATTTGTTGATCTAATTCTACTACATGACCTAAAGCAATTAGTAAAACTGCCAACGCGCATTCAAAATGGAGTAGAATCAATTCTAGATCTTTTTCTCGTCAGCAATAGACTTCAACAGCGAAAATTGAATATCGAAATCCTTGAAGGTATATCGGACCATAAGATGGTAAATTTGACCATGAAATGTAACTGCGGTCCTAAAGTCGAGCCAGTCAAACGCACTTTCCCAGTCTTCTCCCGTACCAGTGATGTAGATATACTGGACGCATTTGATAGTTTGTTTCCGTCTTTTGCGGCCCATTGCCAATCGGACAGGTATTCCGTTGAACACGTGTGGTGCTCATTTAAAAACCTGGTTCATGAGTGCATACGTAGGTTCGTTCCCACCAGGAATAAAACACTGCGGAAGGCTAACCCTTGGAAAAATAAAGAAATTGAGTACCTCGAACGAAAACTAAAAAAGGCAAGAAAACAACATAAAAAGACATCCACCACGCCTAACCAAGCAAAAATATGTGAACTACGTATCCTCCTAAGCGATAAAATAAAGAAAGCCAAGGAATTTTATCAGACAGTGACATTACAAAACTTTGTGCTTTCTTCACCAAACAAGTTTTGGCGCCATTTCTGGCCCAAAAAAGAGTTCGTTTCACACCCTCAGGTTAACAATGCTAGTATTCGTGACAAAACTGAAATCGCAGAAGCTTTAAACCAATACTTCTGTTCTGTCTTTACAAAAAACGATGGTACCACGCCAAGTTTTAGTTTCTATGAGAATTTATCACCTATAGGTAACGTGTGCGTAACTGAGGAAGGTGTGTTTTCACTTTTACTCAAGCTGGATGTCAAAAAATCATCGGGCGTGGATGAAATTCCTAACGCGTTTCTTGTCCGCTACGCAGAATGGTCTGCTAAATATTTAAGCCTCATATTTAATAAATCGCTTGCTTCCGGTGAACTTCCCGAGGACTGGAAGTGCGCTAAAATAACGTCCATACCAAAAGGAACTGAAAATCGCTCAATGATAACGTCATACCGACCAATTTCTTTACTCAGCGCATGCGTAAAAGCACTTGAGCACGTGATATTCAAACATATTTCCCAATTCGTCGACCAGAACAATATTATAGACATTTGGCAACACGGGTTTCGTCAGGGGCTGTCAACTATCACGCAGTTATTAGAGACGGTTCACGATTTCGGTACAATACTAGATGAACAAGGTCAAGTCGATGTAATCTTTTTAGACTTCGAAAAGGCGTTCGATCGCGTGTAACACCCAAAGTTACTTATCAAGCTCAGAGCAATACTCAAAAACGAAACTTTGCTAGCCTGGATTAAATGTTATCTTTCCTTCCGGCGTCAGACTGTAACCGTGGATGGCGTAGCGTCACGCACTGCCACAGTAGTCAGGCATTCCACAAGGTTCCGTTCTCGGGCCCCTTTTCTTTTTACTTTTTATTAATGATATAGCTCGCGATATCCCTGTTAAAATAAAACTGTTTGCAGACGACTGCATTATTTATCATGCAATCCGTAGCCATAGCGATCAGGCCCTCCTCAATGAAGCTCTAGGTAAAATACAAAATTGGAGCACCACGTGGCAGATGATTCTTAACTTAAAGAAAACGGTAGCGTTGACAATCACGCGCAAGAAAACGCCGCTGTCATTCACATATAGCATAAACAACCATCTGGTCTCGGCAGTTACAAGCTATAAATACTTAGGTATCATAATAACGTCGGATCTCAAATGGAATCAACACATTAATTACATTCAGAAAAAGGCAATGCAGAAGCTAGGTTATTTAAGAAGAACTATAGGAAAATCCACTTATGATATAAAACTTCTAGCTTTTAAAACTTACATCAGGCCACTACTTGAGTACGCCTCGGTCATATGGGACCCGCACAGTGTAACCAACATTTCGAAACTAGAAAAAGTTCAAAGAAAGGCTGCAAGATTTATTTTTAACTCCTACAGTGGACTCGCGTCCCCTACAGCGCTTTTGCATACCGCGAATTTAGAAAGTCTCGCAGTTAGACGCTACCGTGAAAGATTAAAAACATTTTATTTGCTTTATCACCACAAATTTCGAATCGACACCAGCGCATACATCACCCCGTTTATTCGTCGGCAGACACGCTCGCACCACCCGAAAAAAGTCAGCGATTACGCATGCAAAACTAAATCTTACCAAAATTCATTTTTCCCCCAACAGCACGTGAATGGAACCTATTGCCTGCACATGTTGTACAATGTCC
Source organism: Haemaphysalis longicornis (assembly GCF_048455015.1). Lineage (NCBI taxonomy): Eukaryota > Metazoa > Arthropoda > Arachnida > Ixodida > Ixodidae > Haemaphysalis > Haemaphysalis longicornis. Next base: position 148,518,245 of record NW_027526203.1, read on the forward strand.
GGATGTTTTATAATTTATGCGTGAGCTCCCAAACCCACCGAAATGTTGATTTGTGCTTGAATGATGTGCTATTTGTTCTTTCTTTGTTGTGCTGTTTCCTTTCGTTGTACCGCCCACTCCTGCTTAAAGCCTTGCCCCAAGGCTAGCAGTACCCCAATAAATAAATAAATAAATAAATAAATAAATAAATAAATAAATAAGCAAGCAAGCAAGCAAGCAAGCAAGCAAGCAAGCAAGCAAGCAAGCAAGCAAGCAAGCAAGCAAGCAAGCAAGCAAGCAAGCAAGCAAGCAAGCAAGCAAGCAAGCAAGCAAGCAAGCAAGCAAGCAAGCAAGCAAGCAAGCAAGCAAGCAAGCAAGCAAGCAAGCAAGCAAGCAAGCAAGCAAGCAAGCAAGCAAGCAAGCAAGCAAGCAAGCAAGCAAGCAAGCAAGCAAGCAAGCAAGCAAGCAAGCAAGCAAGCAAGCAAGCAAGCAAGCAAGCAAGCAAGCAAGCAAGCAAGCAAGCAAGCAAGCAAGCAAGCAAGCAAGCAAGCAAGCAAGCAAGCAAGCAAGCAAGCAAGCAAGCAAGCAAGCAAGCAAGCAAGCAAGCAAGCAAGCAAGCAAGCAAGCAAGCAAGCAAGCAAGCAAGCAAGCAAGCAAGCAAGCAAGCAAGCAAGCAAGCAAGCAAGCAAGCAAGCAAGCAAGCAAGCAAGCAAGCAAGCAAGCAAGCAAGCAAGCAAGCAAGCAAGCAAGCAAGCAAGCAAGCAAGCAAGCAAGCAAGCAAGCAAGCAAGCAAGCAAGCAAGCAAGCAAGCAAGCAAGCAAGCAAGCAAGCAAGCAAGCAAGCAAGCAAGCAAGCAAGCAAGCAAGCAAGCAAGCAAGCAAGCAAGCAAGCAAGCAAGCAAGCAAGCAAGCAAGCAAGCAAGCAAGCAAGCAAGCAAGCAAGCAAGCAAGCAAGCAAGCAAGCAAGCAAGCAAGCAAGCAAGCAAGCAAGCAAGCAAGCAAGCAAGCAAGCAAGCAAGCAAGCAAGCAAGCAAGCAAGCAAGCAAGCAAGCAAGCAAGCAAGCAAGCAAGCAAGCAAGCAAGCAAGCAAGCAAGCAAGCAAGCAAGCAAGCAAGCAAGCAAGCAAGCAAGCAAGCAAGCAAGCAAGCAAGCAAGCAAGCAAGCAAGCAAGCAAGCAAGCAAGCAAGCAAGCAAGCAAGCAAGCAAGCAAGCAAGCAAGCAAGCAAGCAAGCAAGCAAGCAAGCAAGCAAGCAAGCAAGCAAGCAAGCAAGCAAGCAAGCAAGCAAGCAAGCAAGCAAGCAAGCAAGCAAGCAAGCAAGCAAGCAAGCAAGCAAGCAAGCAAGCAAGCAAGCAAGCAAGCAAGCAAGCAAGCAAGCAAGCAAGCAAGCAAGCAAGCAAGCAAGCAAGCAAGCAAGCAAGCAAGCAAGCAAGCAAGCAAGCAAGCAAGCAAGCAAGCAAGCAAGCAAGCAAGCAAGCAAGCAAGCAAGCAAGCAAGCAAGCAAGCAAGCAAGCAAGCAAGCAAGCAAGCAAGCAAGCAAGCAAGCAAGCAAGCAAGCAAGCAAGCAAGCAAGCAAGCAAGCAAGCAAGCAAGCAAGCAAGCAAGCAAGCAAGCAAGCAAGCAAGCAAGCAAGCAAGCAAGCAAGCAAGCAAGCAAGCAAGCAAGCAAGCAAGCAAGCAAGCAAGCAAGCAAGCAAGCAAGCAAGCAAGCAAGCAAGCAAGCAAGCAAGCAAGCAAGCAAGCAAGCAAGCAAGCAAGCAAGCAAGCAAGCAAGCAAGCAAGCAAGCAAGCAAGCAAGCAAGCAAGCAAGCAAGCAAGCAAGCAAGCAAGCAAGCAAGCAAGCAAGCAAGCAAGCAAGCAAGCAAGCAAGCAAGCAAGCAAGCAAGCAAGCAAGCAAGCAAGCAAGCAAGCAAGCAAGCAAGCAAGCAAGCAAGCAAGCAAGCAAGCAAGCAAGCAAGCAAGCAAGCAAGCAAGCAAGCAAGCAAGCAAGCAAGCAAGCAAGCAAGCAAGCAAGCAAGCAAGCAAGCAAGCAAGCAAGCAAGCAAGCAAGCAAGCAAGCAAGCAAGCAAGCAAGCAAGCAAGCAAGCAAGCAAGCAAGCAAGCAAGCAAGCAAGCAAGCAAGCAAGCAAGCAAGCAAGCAAGCAAGCAAGCAAGCAAGCAAGCAAGCAAGCAAGCAAGCAAGCAAGCAAGCAAGCAAGCAAGCAAGCAAGCAAGCAAGCAAGCAAGCAAGCAAGCAAGCAAGCAAGCAAGCAAGCAAGCAAGCAAGCAAGCAAGCAAGCAAGCAAGCAAGCAAGCAAGCAAGCAAGCAAGCAAGCAAGCAAGCAAGCAAGCAAGCAAGCAAGCAAGCAAGCAAGCAAGCAAGCAAGCAAGCAAGCAAGCAAGCAAGCAAGCAAGCAAGCAAGCAAGCAAGCAAGCAAGCAAGCAAGCAAGCAAGCAAGCAAGCAAGCAAGCAAGCAAGCAAGCAAGCAAGCAAGCAAGCAAGCAAGCAAGCAAGCAAGCAAGCAAGCAAGCAAGCAAGCAAGCAAGCAAGCAAGCAAGCAAGCAAGCAAGCAAGCAAGCAAGCAAGCAAGCAAGCAAGCAAGCAAGCAAGCAAGCAAGCAAGCAAGCAAGCAAGCAAGCAAGCAAGCAAGCAAGCAAGCAAGCAAGCAAGCAAGCAAGCAAGCAAGCAAGCAAGCAAGCAAGCAAGCAAGCAAGCAAGCAAGCAAGCAAGCAAGCAAGCAAGCAAGCAAGCAAGCAAGCAAGCAAGCAAGCAAGCAAGCAAGCAAGCAAGCAAGCAAGCAAGCAAGCAAGCAAGCAAGCAAGCAAGCAAGCAAGCAAGCAAGCAAGCAAGCAAGCAAGCAAGCAAGCAAGCAAGCAAGCAAGCAAGCAAGCAAGCAAGCAAGCAAGCAAGCAAGCAAGCAAGCAAGCAAGCAAGCAAGCAAGCAAGCAAGCAAGCAAGCAAGCAAGCAAGCAAGCAAGCAAGCAAGCAAGCAAGCAAGCAAGCAAGCAAGCAAGCAAGCAAGCAAGCAAGCAAGCAAGCAAGCAAGCAAGCAAGCAAGCAAGCAAGCAAGCAAGCAAGCAAGCAAGCAAGCAAGCAAGCAAGCAAATAAGTAAGTAAATAAGTAAATAAGTAAATAAGTAAATAAGTAAATAAGTAAATAAGTAAATAAATAAGTAAATAAATAAATAAGTAAATTTTGCGGAGATAAATTGGTCGCAGTTAGCACAGGACCGGGCCCGGGTAATTGGAGAATAATGGGAGACGCCTTTGCCCTGCAGATAGCTGGTGATGATGATGACAGGAAAATTCCTGACTTCCTCGCCCCATCCCGAGTAAAAATCAGGAAACCACACACCGGCGATTGCTACAGGCACGCCCATTAGCACAGCCCGAATGCATTTATTTTCCCCCACGCAGTTTTTAAATGCAAATATTGCCAAAAATTGTTTACTCTCCAGCATTCACTCCTGGAATGAGCACACCAGCCCTACCACGACTCCGTGGGAGACACTGATGACCAGCTGTCGACTGGAGGAACATGCTCTTTTGGTTACGAAGACAGCTAGGGCAACAGGTGTATTGGTTCCACTGCCACTTTTGAGCTGATTAAAATTTTCTCTCTCTCTCTCTCTCTCTCTCTCTCTCTCTCTCTCTCTCTCTTTGTTACCTGCGCGGCCTACAATCTTAGCGGCGGCCCGCGCTGCTATTCCCGGCACCGCGTGGGCCACGAGCGCGTCCCGCTTTGTTTCCCCGCCAGCAGACAAGTGGAGCAGCGGAGGCTATGCCGGCCGACGCCCCTGCTCCACTGACATTGAACTACTTTGACGACGCGTGAACCTCCTCGGCGTCCTTTTCGCGATGGTTCACTCGGTCAGCGCCATTGTGCGGCCGCGTATCGCTGCCAGCCACGACTCGGTCACCAGGGCCGGGAAACGGGGCAGGGGATCGCGAACAAGCGAAAGTGGGTTGGCCGGCAACGCGACCAAGGTCGCCGACGCCTTTGCCCTGCGCGGCTTGTTACGCAAACAGCCGCGTGCCTTCCACCTGCATCTCTGCGCGTGGCCGTGAGAGTGAAAGCGGAAAGAAGCACGCAGGAGCGTTTTGTCGTGGCCGGTGCGGGCAGAGAGGCGGAATAGTAGAGTTTTAGAATAGGGTACGCAGCCGCACGCAAACAGTTGGCGAACGCTATTTCTTTGCGTCGTTCGCACTGCGCGTGCGCCGTACGCTAAGCCAGTTCTGCGTTTAGCGGACAGAAGACGAGCGGACGCTATTTCAGCAAAATAGCGTGCATACGCGAGGCCGCTTGCGTTTCCAGTTAAAATGCCGGCAAGTAGCGCGACAACCATCGATGGTTCCACTCTTCTGTGGGCAGTAATTTGCTTCCGATAGACGAAGTCTTTTGCTCCTGTGTCTTTAAATCCGTCGCGTGGTTAGCACGTCGCCCTCGCGCAGCTCTGTATCGTCGTGACATTACTGACGGTCCGAACGAAGATTTGTAGCCAGGCCAGCGACCGAAGCTGTGTGTGTGTGCGTTGTGGACGCGTTCGCTTCGCGATGAAATGCGACGTTGTGCTTCTGCGGGTGGACAGTGCTTCCTATGCTCGGGATTATGTTTCTCGAGCGACGTACTCGCATCGGGTATGTAGAGCGTGCGTAGATAAAAGACACCTCGGGCGCCGGCTTGCGCGCGAGATTTAAGTGACTTGCTGTTCGTCCCCGCAAACCGCAAGAGGCGAGTGCCAAATTTACGACGGGCAAGAGGCGGCAACCGATCGCCTGTCAATCGCGGTTCAAACTTGCAACGCATGCCGTGACGTTGTGTTCTTTCGAAACGCATCTCTGGATTGTTTTGAAGTTGAATAAAATGTATACGTCAAACCAGGGCATTCGGTTCAGGGCGTTCTGCGCGACTGCACGAAAGAGGGAGAGAGTGAACATCTTTATTGTGTGCCCGGTGGGAAAAGGAAGAGGTTAGAGATCCTCCTCGGTCCTCTTCCCCCTTTTAGGCGGCAGCCAGGAGTCCTTGGACCTTGGCGGCGCCTTCAGCCATCCGGACGAGTTCGACTTGCACTTCGGGATCGGAGCTGAGCAGCACGGTCTTCCACTGCTCCACGGCTCTAATGTCTAGGAAAGCTGGACCTGTTTACTGTTGATGGGACACGACCAAACGATGTGCTGGAGGTCCGCTCTGCCTTTACAAATTTTGCATTCAGCTGTGTTCAGCCCCGGGTAACAGCGGCTGTAGGATATAGGGTTAGGGAACGTGTTGTTCTGTAGCAAACGCCAAGCCACCCATCGCCACTTAGTTAAAATTCTGTGTAATGCAGGGTATACCTGGACCTTTCAAGGCTGTAATGATCTAGTATGTCCCGATAAGATAGCCTGTTCCGATAGCCTGTCCCGCCCCGACCGGCGAAACGAGTGCGCGTCGACGGTGGAATCGTCGGCATCGGCTCGGTTGGTTAGACCTCGAGCCGCGGCGTGCGCTTTCTCGTTCCCCGGGAGACCGCAGTGGGCCGGCGCCCAGACTGTGGGACCCCTATGACCCGATCGCCGCAGAAACCGACCAGCAGGATCTTAAGCGCCTCCGACGACACGCGCCCTGCCGAGAAATTGAGGATGGCCGACTTGGAGTCGCTCACTAAATTTGTATTTTCTTGATGCCGTCATTGCCAGGGCAATGGCCGCCTTCTCCCCGACTTCCGGCGACGCCGTGAGGATCGTGCCGGAAGCGACTGAATCGGCCTGTCGATTTACCATGGCTACGGCCATGGCGTCACGATCGTCATAGTCAGCGGCGTCCAAGTAAACCACGTCCTCAGACCCCTGGAATCTTTTTTGCAGTGCCTGTTCTCTTGCGCGCGTCTAGCTGCGTTCTGCGTGGTGTACGGGGTGCATGTTCTTGGGCAGTGGCGGGACGTATATGCTCGCCCTGATCTCAGTTGGAATGCCCAATTTAGCTCCAGCTCGAGATTCACAGTTGGTGCTAAGGGAGCTTAAAATGTGTCGTTTAGTCGGGCTTTTGGAGAGCCTTTCCAGTTGTGCGTTCCTCTGAGCTTCGATCAGCTCGTCTAAGGTATTGTGCAGGCCCAGTGCCTCGAACCACTCATTCGAGGTAGTGACGGGTATGCCTAGTGCCTGTTTGAAGGCCTTCCTGATCATGGCATCTATTTTGTTCTTTTCGTCCATCCTGAGCTTCAGGTACGGGGCGACGTAGACCACGCGGCTTACGACGAATGCCTGACCTAATCGGATGAAGTTACTTTCCTTCATCCCGTGGTGCCGGCTGGCCATACGCGAGACGAGTCGGCTTGTTTGAGAGAGGCTCGATTCGAGTGCCCTTATGGTTTCGATATTATGTCCGTTAGCCTGAATTCGGAGGCCAAGCACCCTGATGCTGTTTACCGTTGGGATGAGCTGCCCCGTTGGCATAGAGTTGGATTGGTGACGTTGTGGTTGCCGATTTGCATCCCCTCAGGGTCGGTTGGTAGAGTAGAAGCTCTGACTTTTGTGGGGAACAATCCAAGTCTCTCGGCTTAACGTACGCTTCTACTGCATCTATGGCCTTCTGCCGGACGTCTTGTACCTGTCCGTCGCTATTTCCCGGTGCCCAAAGGGTTACATCGTCCGCATAGGTATTGTGCTGTAGTTCCTCTTTCTTTTCTAGCATATCTGGGAGGCCTAGGAATGGTGAAAGAACCGAACCTTGCGGTTTGCACCTGCTTCCCAACTCCAACTCGCCATATTCGATGCCCCCGATCGTTAGGGTGGCTGTCCGGTGCGTGAGAAAGTCTTTCACGTAGTCGTAGGTACGAGGGTCTACGCCTAGTTTTGCTAAGTTTTCCAGCACCGCGTCATGCCTACCGTTGTCGAAAGCCTTAGTGAAATCCAACCCCAGTACTGCCCTGGTGTCTAGAGGAGAGCAGCCATCCTCGTCGATAATCTCGTGTTTAAGCCTCAATATAACGTATTGAGTTGATAGCTTGGGTCGAAATCATATCATGGTATGAGGGAAAAGCCCCTTCTGTTAAGAACTACATGCTCCACTAACTTCCCCAGGCAAGAGGTAAACGAGATAGGTCTTAGGCTCTCTAGCTGTAGTTTTTTTACTGGTTTCGGGATCATAGCAATCTTAGCGGTCTTCCATTGTCTGGGGATCACGCTTGCGCTCCAACATAGATTTATGTATTTGGTGAGAGCCTCAATAGAGTCCTCGTCTAAGCTTCTCAACATATTATTTATAACACCGTCCGGTCCCGGGGCAGACCTGGTACGGAGATCGTGTATATCCTCCCGCACTTCCACCGTCGTGAGCGGGCGACCCAGAGTTGGGTTTGCCGCTCCCGCGTAAGATTTTCTTTAGGATTTGTCCCGATATATCAGTCGCGAATTTATTTTATTAGGGCACCGTCGTGCCCTTGTGAGTGTGTAAAATGTTGCTTAGGTTTTGCCTTTGCTCAGTCTTGCTGCAGGTTGGGTCAATGAGATATCGAAAGATATTCCATGTTTCCGACAGGCCTATCTGTCGTTCCATGCCATTGCAGGTGTTGTGCCAGTTTTGGCGCGACAGCTGAGTGGTGTAACTTTCGATTTCCTTATTGAGAATCGTGAGCCACCTACGGAGTGGACGGTTGAGTTTTTGTTTGCCGAGCCGTTTCTCCAAGCCGCACTTCGCTTCCCACATGTGTAGGAGTTTCGAGTCTGCCTGTTGCATTCCGGCTTCCTCTGGGATAGTCTTTGTGGCTTTCTCCACACAGATGTGAAGCTGTTCGAACCAAGATTTGATGTCCTTGATTTCGTGCGTCTCCGCTCTACCTTCGTGCGAATCCCTTTCGGCTGCTTTGCTTCCTGAACTGGTCCCACTGTGATTTTGATCTTCCCACCTCCCTTGGGTTTTTGAGGGCATGCTTCGAGTTTTGTGGCGACTATATAGTGGTCACTTCCTATATTTTCTAGTGTGTTTACCCATTTGGTGTCATGTCGGGCGTTCTTTGTGAAAGTTAGGTCTGGGGAGGTATCCACGCTTACGCTGTTGCCCGTCCTAGTGGGGTACGTCGGGTCGTTGACCAGGGACAGGCCCTCCCGCTGGGCATCCAGCCAGAGACTTCGCCCCTTGGTCGTTTCCCGCCTGTACCCCTAGGCAGGGTGGTGAGCATTGAAGTCGCCCGCTATCACTAGTGTTTGATGCTTGGCAATGTCTAATGCTTTACAGAAAAGGTTCGCGAATCTGTGTTGTTTTCTCGGAGGGCTGTACAGGCTTAGAACGAATAAGCTCCCACGAGTTCTTTTTTTACTCGATATGAGTTCCACGAGGACGTGATCTACAGTCATAACGCCAGTGTCGTGATGAATGGCTGGTATGTTACGTTTAACCAGAGTTGCTACTGAAGCACTTCTGTCGCCCGAAGCCGGCTCGCAGGCCTCATAGTAAGGTTTGTATCCTGCTAGTTTCGCCAGACATCCAGTTTCCTGCAATCTTATTACATATGAATTGCTCAAGGTGGCCCCATTTGCGGCGATACCCACGGCAATTCCACTGCCAGATTACGTATTTTGCGTTATTCCGTTCGATAGCTTTTGACTTGGGCGTTGTCGAAGCTAGTTTTAGTTCTGTCCTGGGAGGCCAGCCTGGCATAGGGTTTAGTGGATTTTATGGGACCAGCACACCCTCCACCGCTTGGGTAGCGTGGCAGTGCGGCCTCCAGCTCACTTGTTCTTTCAGTAAGGGCAGTGAACTGCTTGCCTACATTTTCTGTGAATTTCGTGAGCAGGGCTTCAAACTTCCCTGTGAGTGTAGCGGCGAAAGTTTTGTTCAAATCGCTTAACTTCTCTTCTAGTTGTTCCATCGCTACGAATGAGGGGCCCCCTGCCTTTTTAGGTGGTCGCATAGGGGTCACGGTCGCATCCTCTGCCTTGCGTTTAACAGACGGGGATTCAACTTCCATATCGTCATTAATGGTGTTTTTTGGAAGGGATGGTCTGCGCATAGACTGAGTCCTTCTGTTCCGAGCTGCGCTGCTGTGAGGTCGCCGTGCCCACGCGTGGACTTTTGAGCTTAGTAATTTCTGCCTTCAGAGCCTTGTTTTCCGCAATTACTATTCCTAGCATCTGCTTTATTTTAGTAATTTTTGCCTGATGAGCTTGCTGGTTCGAAAGGGGTGGGGAGTCTTTCTTGTCAATGGTGAGTGGAGCAGTGTGCGAGACCGCGTTAGCCCTGCTCACCTTGTTTTGTTTGCTGCCTAAGGAGGTTCGATGCTCAGTGAGCCGGGGAGGCGATCTCGAGCGATGTTGGCTCCCACGTGAAGTCGACCGCGGTTGGGGCCGACCCTTGGAATCCGTAGAAGTCTCCGCTCTGGCCTCGTGCGGTTGCTGTTTCTTGCTCTTGTGGGTCATGGCTGCTGCTGGTGCCTCTCCTTGCCCCTCGTTCGGGGTTGTGCTGCAATGGCGCGCCTGCCGTGATGCTGATCGCGCGGGTCGACGTTGTCAGCGGTAGTGGCTGGGAGACCGGGAGGCAGCACGACCCCCGACGTTGTTCGCCCGACTCGAGGCCGAGCGGCTGGGCGTCCGGCTACGAGATGCGTGGCCACTGGGATCGCCATCCGTGTGGAGCGCCAGTCGAGGGAAGGATTCGGATCTGTCCCTAATGTTCTTGAGGATTCCTTTCTCTTGTTCATCTTTGCTTTCATTCCCAGTGTTGAGCTGCTTCCTACGCTCTCTGTCCCAGTGCCGCTTCTTTAGTAGGTACGGAACGCGGTAACGTTGCTTGCACCGCTTGTCGCCAGTTTTGTGTCCCTTGCCGCACACTGCGCACTGAGTTTCACATGGGTGATTGTCCTGCGGATCCCGGGTTCTGCACGTGGAGCATATCTTCGGGGGTGTAGTGGGCGATGTTGGGCACACGTCGGTTATGTCCGAAGCGTCCGCAGCGATCACACTCCTCGTGTTTCTTCCTGTGGAGGAAACAACGGTATTTCGCGCCGCGGTATAGTAGACATAATGCGGGACTCGGACTCCTTCGAACACTATGATGGCAGTGTTGGATGAGCCCAGTCTTCTCGCTTGGAGGATCGTAGGGTTTCTTCGGTTAACGAGGCTTCTGGTGATGTCGTCCGCGCTGTCTGTGTCCGGGGTGCTGTGTATGACTCCCTTTGCGCTGTCTTCGGGTGGCGTGGCGTATGCGCTTATCTGGGGGGATTTGTTGCCGAGCGTATAGTGTTTCTACCTTGCTGTAGCAGGCAGCTCTCTGCAGGCTTGGCGTGCTGACCACCAACAGGTTACGTAGGGTAGTGACTCGAAGCGTGTCGTCTTCGACTTCTTCAGACTTGAGCTGTGCGGCGCGGAGCACGCAGTCTTTTATGAGCGCCTGGCTGCAGCGCTTTAAGTCCAGGCCGTCTCGCGGCCGCAGATTTACTTTCACATCATCTCTCGGAAGGGCAGGAACTCGAGGCTTATTTTGCGATCCGTCACGTGACACGTGAGAGCGGCCGCGGTGCCGCGCGGTGGCGCAACCTCCGCCGCTGTGCGGTGGGGTACCCTCTTCAGTCGTGAGGCCTAGCTTGGCGAGGGCTTGGGCGCCCTTCCGGCGGTGGCTTTCCATCCACCCAGCATCTTGAGAAAACTCTTCCGGTTAGATTGACTCACATTCCACTTCCACGGCGTGCATACTCAATCACGGAGAGATGCTGTAGGGACCAGTGGGGTGCCGCGGCGAGAGGGGACGTGGCGGCTGAGCAGGCCGCCGCGCCGGGTTCCTGTAAGGATGAGTAAATTATTTCCTTCAACTACTTTATTCACAGTGTCGATTGCACCACGAGTTAAGGCGTTGGAAAGAGCACTTCGAATGCCACGCCTAGGGTACGATTGCTCTCCTCTAAATAAAAAACTTACTTATTTCGTTATATTCGATGTTTGAAAGGAATAAAGCCCTGTTTGTTTGCTTATTTATTTATTTATTTATTTATTTATTTATTTATTTATTTATTTATTTATTTATTTATTTATTTATTTATTTATTTTTAAATGAATGAATGAAACTTTATTGTGAAGTGAAGCACTAGAACTTCGAACCCTGCTCCAGAAATATGCTCACCTGTTTTCGGATGTGCCCGGAAGGACTACCATGCAAAAATGCAAGCTACAATTAACCTCGGACAAGCCTGTGCACGTAAAGCAATATCCATTACCACTAGCAGTCCAAGCGGGTATTGAAAGAGAGGTAGAATCAATGTTGACCCAAGAGATAATTGAACGGTCTGATTCTGCATATAATGCCCCTCTAGTTGCAGTGAAGAAACCAGATGGGTCAACGAGAGTGTGCGTAGATTTCCGAGGCCTCGAACAACATTTTGGTCGCCGATGCTGAGCCAATACCTCGAGTCGACGTAGTTTTCGCTAAAGTCGCAGAGAAGAAGTACTTTTCCAAGCTCGACCTCACCAAGGGATATTGGCAAATCCCTACGGAGGAAGTGTCGAAAGAAAAGACAGCTTTCTCCTGCTCGTTGGGACTTTTTCAGTTTAAGTTTATGCCATTTGGGCTTGAAACAGCCGCTGCTACTTTTACAAAACTAATGAGGAAGGTGTTACAAGGCCTCCGTAACGTGGAACACCACATCGATGACATTTTGGTAGCCACGGACACATGGAAGGAACACGTCGAGACACTTGAAGCTATGTTTCAACGACTGCAACAGGCGAATCTCACGATTAAGCCCACAAAATGTGAATTCGGTTATCAAGCCGTGACGTTCCTGGGACAGAAATTAGGAATGGGGACTGTGTGTACCAAGGAAGATATCCTGGACAAGATAGAAGCTCCGAACCCACCAAAGACGAAGGAGGAGGTGCAGTCATTTCTGGGACTGGCTGGATTTTACCGCGAGTTCATTTCCAACTACGCTAGCACGGCTGATCCCCTGGTGGAACTCACGAGAACGGGGTCGAGCAATACCATTAAATGGACAACAGAGTGCGCAGAAGCATTCGCTAAACTCAAGAGCTGCATGGCACGGGCACCAGTGCTGTTAGCACCAAACCTAAGGGAGCCTTTTATTTTGCGAACGGATGCCTCAGACAAAGCTCTGGGCGCAGTTTTGATGCAAGAGAAAGGCCAAAAGTTACATCCCGTCTGTTTTGCAAGTAAGAGATTAAATCAAGCAGAGAGAAATTACTCTACCATAGCGAAGGAATGTCTGACCTTGGTATGGGTTATCAAAAAATTCCACATATACCTGTATGGGAAAGCTTTCAAAGTGCAGACAGATCATCAGCCACTGGAGTATCTGAAGAAGGCAAAACTAAATAACAACGAATAATGCGATGGTCGTTAGCTCTGCAAGAGTATGACTTTCGTGTGGAGTACATAAAAAGAAGAAGAGAGGCGCATAGACAGAGGAGAGCGAGGAATGGCGACGCCTGCACGGAAGCTCTAGGCACCGAACCTGGAAAGGCGCCCTGCCGGCCTCCTGAGCGCGGAAACGATCCTGAGCGCAACAACGCACCCTTGGCGGCTTCAGAGACGACCACCAGCGGGGCTACCTGGCTTGAACGCTCGGGCTGCGCACCCGAAGCAAGGTCCCCACGGCACCCGGGGCTACGCACCCTGGTCTCTGGCAGCGTGTCCGGCAGGCCTCTCAAGTGGTCATCGACTACCGGACCCTATAGTGACTACAGCTGCAACCAGCAACAGACATCAAGTGGAAAGTGAGCGGAAGTTAACTGTGTATAGTGCAATAAAAAAAGTGTCAATAATGTGTATAGTGTCAATAAAGTTTTATTTATTTATTTATTTATTTATTTATTTATACATACACCTAAATGCCCCCATGAGGGGGCTATACATATATGGGTTGCAAAATAAATGGTGTTTGACTGAAGATTCAGTTGGAAAAAAGAAGGCCGACCTCTGTGTAAAAACTTTCCATTTCATCATCATCACCAGCCCACTAGGTCCACTGCAGGACGAAGGTCTCTCCCACTGACTTCCAACCGCGCCTGTCCTGCGCTGCTCGAGTCCATTCTTTGCCTCCGAAATTCCTTATTTGGTCCCTCCATCGAGTAATCGGCCTTCCCCTTCTTCTAGACCCGTCCCTCAGAATACAATCTTTTTCAGAGGCAAAAAAAAACACTACAGTTTCTGGAACCACGAAAGCATCATCATCATCACCATCACTATCGTCGCCGTAGTCGTCGTCGTCGATTGCCTGCGTGTGTGTACGCGCATGTGAGTAGAATGCGTTTTCGTGATGGAAGCGCGTTTTCCTCACGAAAGGAGCTCGGGACTTACGCCCGAGCGTGGAACACGCCCCTAATGCGTCCAGAACGCATTTATTTCATTGATGCTACTCAACCTGCAGGAAGGCGTGGCCAGATGGCAGCACACCCGTAGGCTAGGCCAACGTTTATAGATACTTAAACGTTGGGCTAGACTATCGTGCATTTTTGTCCTGCATGTGCAAAAAACGCCTTGCGGCAAACACAATTTTATCGCGAATGCTCAGCAGAAAACGGCTGTAAACTGGGCGTGCCTTGCTCACCCTTCTCCTAACTTCTGTGCCACCTCTATATCGTGGGCTAAAAAACTTCGCTGGTCATCCACATTCACAGAATGGAATGGCTCATGACTTTTAAATTTTTTTCTGGCAGTTTTCTTACCTGCGGACTACGCGGTGAGTACCGGAGTCAGAAGCAGCTTTCCAGTACAACATTTTCCCTGGCGTATCCTGGCTTTGCTCTAAACCACTGCCGAAACATATGCACCCAACACATCACCGATACAAACGAGAACTTAGGGCACAATACCTACAAAAAAGATACCCTCCAGGTCAAAACACCCTCTTCGTGGATGCCGCCGAATACCGACATAAAACAACATTCGCCATTGTCGTAACGAAAGGCACAGACGAACCACCAGTGCATGCTATAACCATCCGCACGAAAAACCCTGCAGAGGCGGAAGAGGCAGCAATAGCCGTAGCATTGACGCAACGCCCCACGCCCCACACAATTATCTCACATTCCAAAACCGCTATTCAAATTTCGCCCAGGGCAACATTTCATCCCTGGCACTCAAAAATCTCCAGAAGAATCCCCCCTCACCCCAGTAGACATACTCTGGACACCGGCCCAAGCGGGACAGGAAGGGAATGAAACCGCACACTCTCAGGCTCGAGATCTTACCCTCCGAGCTGGAGTGGCGCCCGACCCATCCCACGGGGCAAGGTCATCCAGAGACAGTCTCCTTAACTATACCGATATTACGGAACATAACCGCCTCTGCCGCCGAAAGCTAGTACCCCTGCACCCGGGACTCACAACAGCCCAAGAGCAAGACTGGAGGCTCATACAAACAAACACATACCCACACCCAACCCGCCTGCACCTAATCCACCCAACACAAGTTCCATCGCCGAACTGCACCCTCTGCACAGCCCCAGCCACCCTACCCCACATTCTCTGGGCCTGCCCCCAAAACCCCTATCCCCGAATCACCACAGCTGAGCAGTGGAGAGAAGCACTAGCATCCCACGACAGGGAGGTACAGACCTCCCTGATCGCAAGGGCCACCTCGGTCGTCGTTGGGCTGATAACAATGACCACCAACTTCTCACGCTAAATACAAGCTCAGTTTAATAAAGTTTTTTTTTTCTCTCTCTCTCTGCATCAGCGATAGGAAAAAGAACATAAAGACATTCATTTGTAGTCGAAACGAATGTAAGAATGTTCCAAGCACGCCACTAGAGGGCGCACCATGTCACAACTCTGCACGTAGTGGAAGAGATAACTAATCGTCAAAAGAAGAAAATATGGCCAGATGTGCTTTCCGCGTGGCCTTTCGCCAATGTCCGCATATTCTTTTCTGATCGTAAGTGCCAAAAAACAATAAAACAAACAACGCCATCGTCAGTGTCATTAACACGAGGGTAATATCTCGTGACAAACGTTGTCACCGTCAAAAACACGCAGGCGAAGAAAAGGAACCTACGCGCACTCTGCGTTGTTGGTATTCGCCATGGAATTCGATGACTTGCCTCCGGAGATGGTCCTCGTGATATTTTCATACCTACCTCTGGAAATTCTTGAACAAATCATCCGGGTTTCCCAGCGATGGATGCAGCTGGCTTTGGACCCGTCCTTGTTCACCATGGTTTGCATCGACCCGTGGCTTACTGCCCACCCACAGCGAGTGAGGAAAACCCTCGAGCACGCCACCATGTTGCACAGCCTGCACATCACCACGGAAGTCGTCGACTGGGGCATTATAGCCTCGGCGTCAACTGGATTTGGGGTCTTGAAGTGCCTGCATGGTGATACCCGGCAGTGGGCTTTTGCATTGGGCCATGCCGACCATTCTTGAACACACTGAGGTCCTCACAACCATCGTGCTCTGGGGCCGGTACAGGCTGGCCGCGAACGACGTCCGAACGCTAGAAACGCTTCGTCCCCTCAAGAGGCTCGTCACCTCAGATCACCTGCTGATTCACGAAGATGCTCTTTACCAAATATGTTGCAGCTGCCCTCGACTTGAACGTCTCGAGCTCAACTTGCAGCAGATTTCTCGCAGCAAAAGCTGGACCTGTATCAAGGGGCTGGTCCACCTTCGTCATTTATCGGTGAGTCTGATCTCCACGACCGGATTGATTCAAGTGACAAAGAGCTTCCCGGGCCTCGCAACGCTCGAAATTGGGTGGGTGTGGAACGAAAGCGACGTCAGCATGGCCCAGGCTCTTTAGGGCTTCCTGCAACTCAGGTCGTTGAGCGTGAACCACGGTTGTGGAGAATGGTTGAAAAACCGGCGAATCCGCACGCCACCGTTACTCGAGCGTTTCGAAGTTCCCAGTCTGGTCATGGACACGCAGCTATTCACTCTGTTGAGCTTCAGGAAGACACTTCGGCACGTACACATCGACGTGAGCAAGCTTCCGGATGAATCGCTCCGCCTACTACGAGCCTGCAAGAAGCTCGAGCGCTTGCATATGCGGGGCCTGAGAGGCAACAGCATTGTTTTCTCAATCCTACGTCACCTCCCCAACCTACTTAGTGCTTCTCTCCACATTGTGGCCGACCCCGCCGAAGCCGTCTGCCAGCTGAGGTCAATGGTGGACGCTCAGGACAGATCCCCGCGAGGCAAGACACGGCTGGTGTTGAACATACTCTGCGCATCTCATGACGCACATGTCAAGATGAGGCGCGCAGCGAATGCATTCGTCGACTGCCTTACTCTGAATACCGTCATGACCACGCGGCACACCTTGGAGTTTGAAGGACATGTTTTCAACTGGCGGCGAGCGGGCTTCGCACTCCCCCCCCCCCCCCCCCCCCCCGCTTAATTTTTTTCGGGCGGCGCCATGCTGCCTGCTATGCCTGGTACGTCTCCTGTGAACAAAGGCGCCTATCCCTCGAAAATGCCGCTATTTGAAACATTCGCGACTCAATGCCTGTCCTACACGAGCGCTTGAGTCAGGATGACTGCAGAGGAGTGCAGCCCCGAAAGCGGTGGCGTCCTCCGGTATGCTCATCGCACGAGACGCCAAAGGCCTCCATTGTGTCCTTTTTTGAAGGACATGTCGACAGACGGGGAATAATTGGCGGGGAATAATTTCTTTCTTGCGCAGCCACTTTTTTCGCTTACTATCGCGAAAACCAACCCAACGAGCGAATGAACGCGGGGGCTGCCGGTTATATACACAGATTTTGCATGAAATGTACTTTACGTTTTCTTTGCTCTAAACAACGGGCAAGCGCCAGTGGTTCACGAGGTTCGAACGGTTATAAAAAACAGCGTGGTTTTCGAAGCTTTCGCAGCCTTCGCGTGACCCCCTGACGACGCTACACCAGGCTCTACTTGGGTCCATTATCTCGCTTCGCCGCCGGATTCCGGCAGTCGCTTGAGATCGACCGTCAGCGAGCTACGGCGACAAGGCGTGCCCATAAAGTGCTCTGCCCTTAAAAGGCGCGCTGGAGACAGCTTACTTCTTCGGTCCTCCCGCCGGACGTTAGAGATTTCGGGTGGGAGCGTGGTTGGGGTGCTCTGCCTAGAGTTCCTGTATATAGCTCCCCTCGGGATATACAGAAACTCTAGTTCTGCCCACTAGAGACCGCTTGACAGCGTGGGGCGTAACACCCTCAGCGCGGGGTACTCAATGCGGACACAATGAAACTTTGCGACACGCAATCTTTCAATGTTCTGTAGCAAGGACGTTTTCGATAGGATGTTTGAAGTACGCCTAGGGTAGTGCGCAAAATCACGCGATGCCCAGTGACGTTTCTGTTATGTGTGGGGGCCCTGGTTGTATGGAGGCATCGTGGTGTCGCGCCACTACCGTCCCGGCCTCACAAGGCAATGTTCCCAATGCTGCTGCGCATGCGCACGCGTCTGTTCGAACACCTGGAAGCGGAGCTCGCCGCGCTGGCGGAAGAGGCGTTCCTCCTGCGTTGGTCGTGCCGCTTCATCAGGGTGAACGGTGCACGTTTTGAAATTCGAATTGTAGAATATTAACCTTGTAACCATACTAAAAACAAGATAGAATATTAGCCTTGTAACCAGAATAAAACACGATACATAGAAATCTGCAGTGTTCACTTTACCATGTGTGTATCGGTATCAATCTAAGACTGTAGCACTGCTACAAACATTCGTGGTGTTTCGACCCTGAAGTTTCTTTTCGCGTTTGTCGACAACTAAACTTTCCACTCTGTCTATGTCGTACCCTGCGCGGTACAAGTAGTTACAACCTGCATGTAGGCCAGCGGCAGCCATTTATGGATTGTTGTTTTTGTGCGTGTTTGCCTTTTGCAATGTGTATTTGCTACCTGACGCATAGTTCCATGGAGGCATTGTATGTACCTGCTTCGATGGACAAATAAACCTATTTACAGACAGACAAACAGACATACCGACAGACCAAAATTTCTGCGTTTAAGTAGCCCAAGAAAGACTGTCGTCTTACAAACTGAAATAAGGCCTATTACACACGCACATCTATTTATAATTCATGCTTTATTCCTTCCCCAGCATGCGGGGCATTAAGTTACTCGCAGGACTAATTACTCGAGGGTTCTGGAAAGTTTTCTTTTGAAGCCAACATTGGAGGTAAATCCTTGCTTTGCGTTCAGCATTTAAAAGATGGATATTCTAGGTTCCACAAAGTTGAAAGACACCGAGCGTAACCTTACGTGCAGCAAGTGTTTACGAATAATTGGGCATGCAGAAGTCTTCCGGATTTGAACAAAATTATCTGCCTAGGTTAAGATTAAAGCGCTGCCTTCTGTCGCCTTTCTAAAATGGCTTTACAAGGTTCTTGAAAAGGCACCTAATGTCTGGAATCGCCGAGTGTGTTTATTAAGGATGTGACCGGAGGGTATCCCGTATCAACAGTCATGTCGGTTCGAAGGACCTGTTCGTTGTTACGCCAGTGATGACTGAGGGAGAATCCTCCTCCCGAACAATGTTTTCTATCCTGTCGTGGTGGCATGCTCGAACCTTTCAATGCGCAGCTCTTAAAGGGGCCATGAAGGCAAAACACGAGTTTGGATCATTCGAAAGATTGCCTCGTTAGAATCGCACTGACACCACTTGTAACGCACACTTCGCTTATATAAGCTATATAATTATCTACATGGGTCTATATAAATATCTACAGTGCTATATAAGTATATAAGCTATGAAATATCTACAATGGGTATACAGCTACCATCATCCTCCATAGGGAGAGCAGTAAAATACCTATAAGAAAGGGTGTCAGACAAGGAGACACAATCTCTCCAATGTTATTCACAGCATGCTTACAAGAGGTACTCAGAACGTTGGATTGGGAACAGGTGGGAGTAAGGGTTAATGGAGAATACCTCAGTAACCTCAGATTTGCTGATGACGTTGCCTTGCTAAGTAACTCGGGGGACGAATTGCAAAGCATGCTTTCCGCACTGGGCGAGCAGAGTAGAACCGTGGGCCTGAAAATCAATATGCAGAAAACTAAAGTAATGATCAATAACCTCGGGACAACACAGCAGTTTGAGATAGATGGCGAGGCACTGGAAGTGGTAAGCGAATATATCTACTTAGACCAAGTTGTGACCCCAGATCCCAACCATGAGGCAGAGATAATTAGAAGGATCAGCATGGGGTGGGGTGCATATGGCAGACATTCTCAGATAATGAATAGCAGCCTACCATTGTCGCTGAAGAAGAAAGTGTATGACAGCTGCATCTTACCGGTACTGACCTACGGGGCAGAAACCTGGAGGCTCACTAAGAGGGTTCAACTTAAATTGAGAACGACTCAGCGGGCAATGGAGCGGAAAATGATAGGTGTAACATCAAGGGACAAGAAGAGAGCGGAGTGGGTCAGGGAGCAAACTGGTGTTAAAGACATATTAGTAGAAATTAAGAAGAAATGGACGTGAGCAGGGCATGTAATGCGAAGGCAAGATAAGCGCTGGTCATTAAGGGTAACAGAGTTGATCCCTAGAGAAGGCAAGCGTTGCAGGGGGCGGCAGAAAGTTAGATGGGCAGATGAGATCAAGAAGTTTGCGGGGATAAATTGGTCACAGTTGGCACAGGACCGAGATAATTGGAGAATAATGGGAGAGGCCTTTGTCCTGCAGTGGGCGTAGATAGGCTGGTGATGATGATGATGATGAATTAGGAAAAAAAGGGAATGGCCATGCGACCCACTCGCTCGTTTCCCGCAACAGAACCTATGATGTCATACCAGCCAGCTCTGCGATGGCGGAGGCCGGCGAAACCAAACGCAAATTAGGCAGCCTGGCAGAGCTTATAAGCTTGCCGAACGAGCTATCTGCGCCTAAATTTAGGGCACATTCTTTTTATATCAGTAAGGATGGGGCAATAAACTGGGGGAGTTACGAAAGCACACGTAAAAGAAGTACCGATGCGTACTGGTTGTTGGTACTGCGCGCACTATGCTTGTTTTAGCCACGGTTTTAGCTGCACAGCAGTCCGCGCTTTCGAGTTGTCTTACACGCACTGGCCGATTGGCGTAAGCGACGTTGTCTTACGTAACCTTGTTTGTCTAGGACATTCCATGTTTCACGAAATGATTACTTTCTACAGTAACAAAAACAAACCAGGTGCAAATACGGTCAAAAACCAAAGCAACGGCAGACAACGCCCCGTGCATGGGTCCGTGCATGAGTACCGTAGCGCCATCTGGGAAGACTCACGTCAAGTAGCGCTGTAGCCGAATCACGCAGTACAAGTTCGTTTATGACTTCATTGCTGACGTCCCGAAAACGCACGATTTGGCGGGAATAATCAATATTTTCACTTGAATGATTAATTTCTCAGTGAATACGGCATCATTTGCTGCCGTACAAGCGCTAGGAGCTCTATAAAACACGAAATCTTTCGAATAAAACAAACTTCTATTTTGTCCTCATGGCCAAGCTCCCGTTCGTGCAGAGCGAAGAGGGCGCGATAAAGAAAACGCAGAATTAAGGTACAGCGGATGGAGGAAAGCGGGGATAAGAATAGCAAAAGAGGAAACCCAACGATGTATATTAACGGAGGTGCGTCGGCGGCTGCTGAGAGATTATCGGATGCCAGAGTAGCGCGCCGTCGTTCGTTCGCCAAGCAGAGGTTTGTATGCGGCGACCGCTGTGAAACGCGCTAACGCACCACCCACGAGCTACCTCGCTCACGATGAGACCCACCCACACACACTGACTTCGTCACTTCGATACTTGCTTCTAATCCTCGGCCACGTTTCACATTGGTTTTGGAATTCCTGGCCACGCTGGCATTTGCGGAAACGCCCTAGCAAACGCGCTAACCCGAGTACCTTTCCGGGGTCGTCCCGTGTCCTGGCCAAGCCTGTGCCACCCGCAGACGGTTCGTACTCAGCACCGCGCTTCCCGCCTTTACCAATTACACGCTTAGCGCCTATACCGTGTACCCACCCCCGAGTTCCTGTCTAACTCGAGAGGCTGCGTGCCTCATTCGGCAGGCTCAAACCTATCCACTCCCCTCCCATCACATTTTTTGCCGCATCTATCGGCGCCCTGGCCATCCTTCCTGTCTCACCTGTTCTTCCTACCAATCCATCCCTCATTCTTATTGGGAATAAACCCCGCCATCTCTGTCCCCTCCCTCGCATCCATCCCTTCCTGGGAGCTCTGGTTGTCTCCCCCGCCGACAGTGGACACTCAAATGGGGACCTGGACCTAGATCCTGCGGAAAATAAAGTTTGTTCTCATTCTCTCTCCCGTGATCTCCAGATTAGCAAGGCAGTCGCGCAGTTTGCAGTGCACCGCTCAACACCCTCCAGCCGCACTGCTGAAAAAGGTATGCAACTCCACATACCGTAATTACCCGATTCTAACGCGCCCCCGTTTCTAACGCGCGCCCTATTTTCCTGGCAAAAAAAAAAAAAAAAACGAAAAAACTTGCACTTCCGATTGTAACGCGCACGGAGCTTTGTGAACAAGAAAAACGAATGCGAGATAAACGGGCGATTTATTTCTCGAAGTAATCTCACCCATCTCCCTCCTCGTCGCTCTCCGCTGACCACAACATCTCGTCCTAGGTGCCGTCAAGCGCGTTCGCGATGCCACACTTCATAACGAACGTTTAACCATGATCGATGGGTCGTGGCCCACGCCTCGCACGCCCATCCTGCGAACTTCTCCAGAGGTGCACGCTTCAGCCGACCGCCACTTGTACTAAATGCGCGGGAGCCGATGCTGCCATTGCTGTTATCAAGTGCGCAAGTGGAACGATTTGACGATTTGTGTGAACGCCGATAGAAAAGCCTGGGCGCCTATGCTTCCTGCGTCCGAAAAATTGTTGCTAAAAGCTTTGGCGCCATCTTGAGATGGTGATGGGCGAGACGAAATTTCCGTTGTTTCGGCAGTTTTGGTTTCGTATCCGATTCTAACGCGCATGCGATTTTTCGACCTATTTTTCCGGAAAAAAGGTGCGCGTTAGAATCGGGTAATTACGGTACATGCATGTCCCTCTCAAATTTTTTGACTCAATATATATCAAAATCAAAATACAAACAGCTGCGCTCAAATTTTGCATTGCGGAGTATCGTAATCGTCGGTCAATTTTTATCAGCAGTCCTGTGCAAGCTCTTGGTTGCGCCGTCCATGAACAAAAAATACCAAGAAAATGCCGAGCGCACGTGAGCGTGCGCCTCGTGCGGAGCGCCCGGCATTGTTCAACTCCACCTTCGAGAACACTCTGCCCAGCGTTCGTGGCCTGATCTCTCGCCGCAAGCATCAACATGGCCCGAACACCCGCAAACACAGGCCTGAAAATATGGCAGTGGAATGCCAACGGGTTTCGCTGCCGAAAGGCGGTCCTCCAACAACACCTACAAAGCATCGACTCACCTCCCGATATCATCATGGTACAGGAGACCCACACGGAGAGTGCACCGACCCTGCCTGGTTACCGAGCGCACGCCAGCCCTCCGAGCGCGAGAGACTGTGGCAAGGGGACAGCGCAGGGAGTGTGTACTTTCGTGAAAAAGGGACTCACATTCATCAAGCATGACCACTTCCTCGACCGCAGCACCATAGAACACTGCGCGACCGAGGTGGTGGTCGGCAAGAAACGACAGGAAACCCTCCTGCTCGTCAACATTTACAGCAATCCAACGCACCGGCAACAAAAGTTCAAAGCCCTATTACACAAAGCGACACGCACGGCAGCAAACGAAACAATAGTTATCGGGGGCGACTTCAACGCCCCACACAAAGAGCTGGGATACAGCCGCACAACCACCAAAGGGAGAGATCTTCTCGACGAAGCCAACGCTGCAGGATACACCCTCTACTCGGACCCAGAAACCCCCACCCGCATCGGGACCTCCACGACAAAAGACACGAACCCGGACTTGACATTCATCCGACTGTCAACCAAGACTAAGGGAGACGTCACGTGGACCAATACGGGCTGCAGCCTGGGAAGCGACCACTACATCCTGGAAGTCGTAATCCCAACAAGTGTACACCATACAACCGCACCACGCCGCCAGCACAAACTCACCAACTGGACACAATTCCGCAAGACCCTAGAAGATTCCCATCAACTGCAAGACATCACAGACATCGAAGAGTGGACGTCAGCCGTCAAGCAAGCGGCGACTGAAGCCACCACCGAAATCGACACCGACGAGGACATCATCCAAGTCGACAGCAAATTAGCCCACATGATCGAAGCTCGCAAATCGCTACAACGCCGATGGAAACGACAGAGACATAACCGCAAACTCCGAAAGAAAGTGGCCGAGATAGGACGAGCCATCGAAAAGTACAGTCAAGAACTGTGTACCCAACAGTGGTACGCCATGTGCAGCGCAGCCGACGGTCAACTACACAAGGGCCAGACATGGAAGCTCCTCCGCCACCTCCTGGACGAGACATCGACGAGGGGTTGCCAACAACACAGGCTCTCCCAAACCATGCACGCAGCACTAAAGGAGTTGGGAGAAGAAGAGACAGGCAAGCGCATCAATGCAAAATATCTGCCCAGTACCCCTGCAGAACAGCACGAAGATTACCAAGGAATCGACAATCCAAACCTGGATAAAGACATCGAGGAGTGGGAAGTCCGGGCCGTGCTACAGGAACTCAACTGTAAGTCCGCAGCCGGTCCCGACCAGATCTCCAACAAAGCCTTACGAAATTTGAACGATGGGGCCATCACGGCCCTAACGAAATACTACAACCGCTGCTGGCAAACTGGCAAGCTACCGTCGCAGTGGAAAACGGCCCGCACGGTGCTCATACCCAAACCCGGCAAACCCCCCAGCATAGACCACCTCCGCCCAATCTCACTAACGTCATGCGTGGGAAAGGTGCTCGAGCACGTACTACGAAACAGGTGGCAACGTTACCTCGAGCGAGAAGGCCTCTATCCGGACACCATGCTAGGGTTCCGGGAGAAGCTCAGTACCCAAGATGCTATGCTGTTACTACAACACGAAGTCCTCGACACGACAGTCCCCACCAGAGACAACAGAGCAGTGCTCGGCCTCGACCTCCAGAGCGCCTTCGACAAGGTGTACCACTCGGCCATCTTGAAGCAGGTCTCTCGGTTAGGAATTGGCCAACGCACCTACAACTACATCCGGGACTTCCTGTCCAGTCGAACCGTCAAGATCCAGGCGGGAAACCTGCAACTCCAAGAACGAGCGCTGGGCAGCATAGGAACTCCACAAGGCTCAGTAATATCGCCATTACTCTTCAATTTGGTCATGATTGGAGTGGCCAACCGCCTGCTCTCGGAGGTCCCGCAAGTCCGCTACACTATATATGCGGACGACATCACGCTGTGGGTCTCCGGGGGCAGCGACGGCCACATAGAAGAAACGCTACAAGCCGCCATCAACACCATTGAAAGCCACCTTGCAGACACGGGCCTTAAATGTTCACCACAGAAGTCACAACTCCTCATCATCCCACCACCGGGAAGATACCGGAAACAAGCCGCCCAAGGCGCAGAAAAGATCACAATACACACAAGCGATGGCACCGTCATCCCAAGAGTCACGATGCTCCGAGTGCTCGGAATGTTCCTCGAAGCAAGCAGAGGTAACGGAACCACAGTCGACAGACTGGTGACCAAACTGGGGGCGGCTGCACGCCTCATCAAGCGCGTGGCCAACCGGCATCGAGGCATGAAAGAGGCAAGTCTCCTCCGGCTGGTCCAATCATTTGCAACAAGCCACGTGTCTTACATCGGGGCCTTTCACGGCTGGAAGGCCCACGAACGAGACAAAATCAACGCTGCGATACGCAAGACCTACAAGGCTGCCCTGGGACTCCTCAATTGCGCCAGCACGGCCAAACTACTTGAGCTGGGCGTCCACAACACCCTAGAAGAAATTGCGGAGGCCCAGCGGACAGCCCAAATAGAACGCCTCAGGAGGACTAAGACGGGGAGGAACATACTCACCAGACTGGGCTTCTCAGAGGCAGAAACACCGCAAACACAAGCAGCCCCCTCCCTACCGGAAGGCGCCAGGCGACGACTCCAAGTCTCACCAATGCCCAGGAATGTCAACCCGGCCAACAACCCGGGAAGACGCGCAGCACGAGCAAAGACCCTTACAGACACATACGCTGCCGACACCGGGGCCCTCTTCGTCGACGCAGCAAAATACCCACATATACAAGACGCCTACGTGGCCGTGGTGGTCAAGGCCACCACCGGCGAAATCTGCAACGCCTGCAGCGTCCGAGCATCGTCGGCAAGCCAGGCGGAAGAGATGGCCATAGCGTTGGCACTCACGGATCCCCGATGCTCCACAATCCTGAGTGACTCGCGCTCAGCCATCAAGAACTACGCAACAAACACGGTGTGCAGCGAAGCAGTGAAAGTGATACGGTGCAGTGAAGTGCGTAAACCAGTGCGCGACGCAGTGCCCACCACCCATCTAAGGTGGTTCCCGGCACACACTACCACATGCAGCAACGGGTGCAGTAGCAGCAACCCCAACCGTAACGAGACGGCGGACGCCGCCGCGCGAACTCTCACCAGATGCGCGACGACCACCACCTCCCTCGTCTCAACGGCTGGGGCGGACTGCGAAGACTGTGAAAGGTGTGGTGCAGTGAACGCCGACACAGGCGACCGAGACGACGAACAAAACGATCCCATACAAGAGTATTCAGAAGTGCTGGGGTGGTACAGGTACGGTCGTCGGACCATGCCCCCACCCCACCCTAAACTCACGCGAGAACAAGCAGTGCTTTATAGGCAGATACAGACGCGATCAGTGCTGACTCCGGCGCTCGCGCGCCACGTGTGCCCGGAAGTGTTCCGCAGCGACGTGTGCAGTGTGTGCAAAAACTCTAAGGCGACCCTGACCCACATCTTGTGGAACTGTGAACTACACCCCACAGAAGCGGCAGCATTCCCTGGACGGCTGCCAGAAGACATAGAAAGAGCAGTGCATTCACACGAACTAGCAAGTCAGCTACTGGCAGTCCAGCGGCTCGAGGTGGCTCTCTCCCGGCAAGCGCGAGAGACTGAGCCTGCGGGTGGTCGAGGACACGTCCCCAACGGCCATCTGCGGGCTGGTCCAGCGTAGGCTGGGGAGGCAACATCCCGAAGACGCCATAAACAAAGTCGGGTGGCGGGCGACCCTGCGTGGTTCCCCAACCACCTCCGCAGGACATTTTCAATAAAGTTTATTTCTCTCTCTCTCTCTCTCGCCGAGGTCAAGAAGCCAGTCGCCGCCGGTTCTAGCACGCGCTAACGCGGCCCTGCAGACAACACACTCCGGGCCTGCCAGTTATGGAGGCCTTTCAGCGGCAAGTTCGGAAATCCATGGCACTCCGACGCAGGAAGAGGGGCTGCCAGCTCTGCTGTTTCTTTAGCCTTGCACCACTATAGTGGAAGCTCCGCCAATTTTTTTTTTTTTTAATTTTCCCGATTACGCTTAAAGTGCGCGTATTTCGAACATTGCCTTCGCGTGCAGTCGTAAAGGAAAGAGGAAGAAAGAACAAACTGCCGTGCGTCCAAAGATCCTAGGTTTAGGTACCAGTGCGTAGTGGTATTCAGTTAATCGGACCTGCGTAGTGCTCAAGTATGCCTCTGCGATTCCGGTGCACACGTCAAGCTAGCGCTTACTGCGCAATCTACATATTCACTGAAGGCTAGGAAGCAGAGCCAGAGCTTTCGGGATGTGATCTAGGTGGGAGATGAAGAAAGAGAGGCTGGGGTGCGTTCTTAGTAAGAACGAAGGATGGATGGGAAGGAGAGCATGTGGGATAGGACGGCTGGCGAGGGCGCCCATGGGTGCAGTGAAGAAGGTGGTGACGGGGTAAAATATGTTTGAGATGCCGAAGAGGCACGAAGCCTCTCGGAAATGGCGGTGAGGGGCGCAGTGCAAATGGAAGCGGCGGGAAGCGTGGGGCTGAATAGGGATGGTCGGCGGGGTATGCAGCGTTTGCCAGGTGCGTAGGCGCATACCCGGGAGATGTATTCGGCTTAGCGCATTTGCTTGAGAATTGATGCTGGTGACGCGGGACCAGGAACCCTTACCAACGTGAAACGAGGCAGGTTTAGAAGCTAATACGAAAGTAACGAATGTAGCAGTGTATGGGTTGGTAGCATGCTGAGCGAAGTTACGGAGGGCTGTTCGGCCTTCGGAGAAACCACACTGGCGGTAGCTGTGACGGTGATAAACGCGTGCTCCGTCGCGAAGAGAATGACATATTCTTCAAAGAAAAATGAATGCGGTGTAAAAGAAAGCAAACTGAGATGTGTCCGAGGAGGGGAATTGTAATAAGGAAGCAGTGCCTGCTATCTAAGAGGTGCGGGTGCTGGCGTTAGTCCAGTAAAGCACGGAACTCTTAGCGAGTATTGATTTGCACGACGAAAGCCATAAAGGCGAAAGCAGCAGCGAGTAATTCATACGAGCATGGTGTAAATGTGTGAAACGTTTCAGCGCGTTTCCTGTACTTTGATGGAGTGCAATAGCAAAAAAGAAAGTTTGGAACAGGAAATTAAAGTACATTGATCTAGGGCAAATATTACAGAACAAAGAAACGAAAGGCCGCCGCACATCCGCGGTTCAGCGAAAAAACAATGTATAGAGAAACTGAGAGAAGTGTTGCTCCTCGTCTTCTGAGCGATTTTTAGAGATAAAGCGAGATTAAAGCGAAGCTTAATTTCTGTGCCTCACTGATGATGTTCATCGCTTCACTGGTGCCATCCATCGTTACGTCGAAAACGCACTGCAGGAAAGCCAGCTTACACAATGGGTTTCCGCAAAGGCACATCAAGCGCTTCAAGAAAACAACGCTTCCCGCGGTCGGAATCGAACCTCGGTCCCTGGCGTTAGGAAGCCTACGTCTATCCAATTGCACTATTCAGACACCGCCAAAACAGTTTGGATTTTGGACTTTGACTAAACAAAGGTTGCATGGAAGAACTGAGCTTCGCGCGTTAGGCATCTTTCTATTAAGAAGTGAGCTTCTACTTTTTGGCTCTGCTCGATTGCAGCAACGTTTTTAGATTAGCGCAGCTGGCAAACTGCATCTTTGAGGCGGCACCTATTTGTCGCCATTCCGAGAGTTGGCGCTGGCGTTGCGTTGAGATCTGCTTAGAGTAGCGAGGCTCGCCCCGGCCATGTGTTTTCGCTGTGCTGTTGGTGCTCGCCTGTTCGTCACGTATGCATTCACGTATTAACTCTGTGCTGTAATCGTGCATACGTATTTCAGTGGATCTCTGAAGTGGCGGTGCGGTTTGTTGACGTGCTGCGCGCCGGGCTGCCGTTCAGGGTATGCTTCGGCAGCGGCAACGTCCGTGCCGCGGCATTTTTTCAAGCTCCCGAAGGATCCTGGCGGATTGAAGGCGTGGGAAAGCGCGATTCCGCGGAAAAAAAAAATCAAGGTTACGTCATAAACATACGTTTATGACATTCATTGTGAGCCTTCAGTCATCGTCAACTGTTACGTCGTGAACGGTCAAACTGTACGGATACCGCGAGGCAGGTGGACCCTGAGGGAGAGTGCGGTGCCCTATATTTTTGTATACTTGAGCATTTGTCGAAACCAAAGACGCCAAAGTTATGCAGAAAACCACCCAAAGGGAGGACAGTGGTTCCCGCCCATGTTGCGTCCTGCCAAAATGATGGGCCTTTCTGCGACAAAACTGGCGCAAGTGACGGTATGAGTGGTGTAAAGAGCACCGAAATCAGCACGTACGTTAGGAACTGGGCTGTGGTTCGCGGTTATGTCCAACATTCAAATCACAGAATGTGAAGGCTTCGTCGACCCAAGTTACCTTCTATAAGCTCGAAAATTCTGGGGGCATTGTGCTGATTGAGAAGGGTGTATACTAGTCTGGCAAAACTTGTCGGTTGAAGTTAGTTCGAGAGGTGTGCTTGTCCCGCCGTGCAGCTACAGCGATAAAAACGGGAATATTCACCCGCAGCTGACAAGCCAGAAGAATGCAGCAGCATTTCATCGCTACATAGTTGCCTTAAAGATCAGCCCTTTGAACAAGTGTTACCAGTTTCCAGGCATTTCATCCACAACAGCCGTGAAAGGGCAGTGTGTGTGTCACAACAACAAATGCACGCTGCTGTTAGGTCAAAACATTTACCCTACCCGGCGCGAATACGTCGCGCTGTTGTATGTAAGACGTTGTATGTAAGACGTACAACTTGTTTTACGCGGGTTCGATTCCCAGCCGCGGCGGCCGGTTTTCTGATAGAGGCGGAAAGCGAAAACACCCGTGTGTTTGAGGTTCCGCCGCACGTTAAAGATCCCCTACGTGGTCAAAATTATTCAGGAACCCTCCGCTACGGCGCGCCTCATTGTCTGTGAGCGTCATCGCGTTAAACCACCTAATCAATCAATCTGACTACTGAAAACTGGAAAGTGTTGCCTATCTAAGAAATATTTAAGAAATCACTCTCACACGCAGAATTTCCGAGTGATTGGAAATACGCAAAAATTAGCCCAATACCAAAAAAAATCAAATGAATCATTGCCCTCTGCTTATCGGCCCATTTCTATATTGTGCACGTGTGTCAAAGTGTTTGAGCACATAATATTCAAGCATATATCAGCCTATCTCGAAAACAATAGGCTACTCGACAATCGACAGCACGACTTCCGTAGGAACTTTTCTACGGTAACGCAGCTGCTCGAAACTACCCATGATCTTGCATCCGCTATCGACAGGCAACGTCAAGTAGATGTAATTTTTTTGGACTTTGAAAAAGCCTTTGACCGGGTGTCGCATCCAAAACTCATTCTTAAGTTAAAATCAATCTTGAAAAATGATTCATTGATAGCTTGGATTAAAGCGTATCTGTTATGTAGGCGCCAAGTGGTATGCATTGAAGAAGCAAGTTCCAAACCCGCCGATGTAGAGTCTGGAATCCCCCAGGGTTCAGTTATAGGACCACTTCTCTTTCTAATATTTGTCAATGATATAGCCTGCAACATGCCTATACAAGTAAAACTATTCGCGGATGATTGCGTATTATACCATGAGATTAAAACTTCCAGTGACCAAACAACTTTAAACTCCTCATTAAACCAAATACACGAATGGTGCTTAAAGTGGCAAATGACAATAAATTTTGAGAAAACGGTTGCAATGACTGTAACTCACAAAAAACATCCGCTCATATTCCAATACCATGTCAATAATCGATGTATAAAAGCAGTAACTACATACAAATACTTAGGCGTAGTCTTTACGTCTGACTTCCGGTGGAACGACCACATAACACACATTGTGAATAAGGCAATGAAAAAACTTGGATACCTCAGAAGAACCCTCGGAAAATCAACGCGCGAAATTAAGCTATTAGCATACAAAACATATATCAGGCCTGTGTTAGAATATGCAGCAGCAGTTTGGGATCCCTACATTGATAAGATAGAAAATGTGCAGAGGAAAGCTGTTAGGTTTATTTTTAACTCTTATAGCTGGCACACATCTCCATCAAGCCTTTTACAGTCAGCAAACTTGGAAAAATTGCAGGCCCGACGTTACCGAGATAGGTTAAAACTATTCTATCTCATATATTATGATAAACTCGGCATACCAAAAACTAAGTACATTGCACCGATCCAACCGCGCTCAACCCGGTCATACCACTCAAAACAGGTCAAGGAATTTTCATGTCGTACAGATGCCTTCAAACAGTCCTTTTTCCCCCGCACAGCAGCTGATTGGAATACTTTACCGTTTAACACGGTTAACTCCAACTCTGTACCTGCGTTCCTAAACGAACTGCCATAACCGTTTTTCCAGTTTGTATTGCGGTAAAAAATGTTGCGGTCTGTTTGTCTGTTGTTTTAGTTTCCAACGAGTACGTTGTAATCTTACCTAGTACATTGCTTCCATAAGTTTGTCATAACCATGGCTTGTAACTAGCTCTTCCGCGCATACAAGTGTGTATGTGTGTGCGTGTAAAACTATGTCGATATTGTATAGTATTGTCTGTTGCATAATCACGCGACCTGTCCTTCTCCTCACTGTTATTTTGGTGAATATTCTTGTACCACTTTCCCCCACTCCTGCTTAAAGCCTGGCAATCAGGCTAGCAGTATGTCAATAAATAAATAAAATAAAATAAATAAAATCTGTATATTGCAAAAAGAAACGAGCAGGAAAAATCTATGCAGAAAAAGTTAGGAAGACAGCACAAAAGATGGCTCAGCGGAAAAGACTATCAGGGTAAACGCTTACAATAATGGGAATATCCGGGCTACGAGAAGATAAATGAAAGTTTCGGTGGCCCTAATAGACAATCCATCAGATTTACAAACCAACAAAAAAAAGAATAGCCCTACAAACATTCTCATCCGAGAAAAATGTTTATTTCTTTTAAGAAACCATACCTTTAAAAGAAATGAAAACGTTTGAGAAACATTGGTTTAACAATTTGCTTAATTTTTCCTTGTTAATAATAAATCCAACTACTGTTGCAGCACTTAGTTTCCTATCGGCTCACTTGATCAGTTTTGTTGGGATTGTAAATATGTTCCTGTGAAAATGTACCTACTGCATTTGCTTCCACGGCCTAAATAAAAATGTCAAGGCATCTTTCTTTATTCCAAGCCGGTGGTCGACTATTGTAAATTTTCCGGTAGTTTCAGCCCGGTAAGACGTGTTCGGGTATGCTTTAAATATTATTGAGCTATAAGGGATCACGTACTGGGGAAAACTAGGCGGCCGTTTGAACGGGAAGCAGCTGAAGGCAAGCGCACTGTGCAGACTTTGCCTTGCCTTTTTCTCATCTTAAGTACAACTTGTTTCTCGTCATAATGTCGATAAAAATGTAAAGCTCCTGTCACTAAAGCGTAAGATTAGAGCGAAGTTGGATTATGCATTTCGAAGAAGAACGTTAACGGTGTGGGGTGGTCGTTCACCGGCGCCTTTCCAAGCAAGGAGTATACCAAACGACACCACAGACGACACGCCGAGACTGATCTCAACTAGAGTTCCTGTATATGCTCCCTACGGGAGCATCTAATCTCAACGCTACCTCAGCGCCACCGCCTGGTCGGCGGCAGTATAGGCCCGCGCCGCGGTACTGGAAAGCCGCGCTCTTTGCCAACTAACCTCATCCTAAAAACGTTGGCTGAGGATGACTTTTTCTTTTTCCTGTGAAAATCATTCATTCTTCGGAATGAAACATATATAAACGACATCATAATCAGATGGTTATACTATCAGCCGCTCATATTAGTAATCATGGGTATAAACAGCTGCAATATAACGAACTATTTTTTCTAACCGCGGAGAGTCAGCTAGCGGCCAAACAACGCTTGTGGGCGGAGCTGCACTCTTACCCTGTCATCAACTATAGTTTAGCAGACGACAACCACCGCAGCCTACCACTCGGGATATGCTGCAGGCAAAGAGAAACCTCCTTGGCTGCAGGCCACGAGCCTCGCGCAAATTCGAATGGGCGTCTTCTTCTTTCTTTTTCAATGTCCCCGATGAGGCCACATGCTAAGTCGGAAAAGGATGCAAATCTTTTGCGCCATTTGTGTTACTTAAATTTAAACACTTTCGTTCTGTTTCTCAGCATAAGCAACATATGTGCGAAATGCACGGCAGGAGAACACACATTTCTTCTATGACGTCGCTATTGTTTGTCACGCCGTTGCCAATCCATGCACTGTGATAGCTGACGTCATACCACGCTGTGCGAGCTGGTTAGAAGCGGAGGGAGGTGGTGGCAGAGGCAGCAGCAGCGAAGAAGACGGAGCAGCAGTCGGGAGAACGGAGACTGGCCCCCGGGTGCCCACCGCACCACGTCTCGGGAAGGAATGCAGCGGCCCAACGCCGAGTCATTCCCGAGACTCCGCCGTGCTGCAGCGCGAGGAAGCCCTGCAGCTGGAGTTATCCGCTGGGCGGGACGATTCCAAAACGCCGTCAGCGGGACCCGTGCTACGACGGGGACCGCACAGGGCTTCGCCAGAGTCGCCTGCCACTGCTTGGGCGGTCGGGATAGAGGCGACAACCTGGGCGCTGCGCTCGACGTCCTGCGCCAACCGGAGGACACAGTGTCAGCAGCGACGCCGAATGCCATGGCTGAGCCTTGTGGTCCCCCCTGGTTGCTGCTCCTGGTGCTGCTCATCACACACGAGAACAGTAGGAAGATGCTGGCGGTGATTTTAAACAACTGTGGAATAAATAGGGCGCGAGATAGTGCATGATGATGGACGAACTGAAATACGGCAACATCCTGTTCGTCGAACCACTCGGCCCAACCATGCAATGATGAACGCGCATGTCGAGACTTGTCATCGGAGTCGTGAACATTGTGTTTTTTGGTTGTTTATTTATACATACTGCGTGTGTCTTACCATTTTAGATTTACTCAATAGCCTGCAGTTGATACAGCTCGAGACAGCAGTCTCTCGGCAGACGTAATAAACTATGATACTTGCTACATAAGTTGTTAATACCTCATACGATATGTGTACTGCAGAGTTTTTTGTAATTAAAATGTCTTGCCTTGACCTTTTTTGCTTTATTTCGTCCATTTCACCTGATTTGTTTGTCAATGATGGGAATATAGAGAGTTGTATAGTTTTTCCTTTTTTCGGTACAACTGTAGGTTCAGCAACCAGTGATGCCATGAATAAGTCGATGATGTAGTACTCGATGCGTATGTAATGAATACAAAATATTTCTTCAAGCGCATGCGCCGGATAATCAATGTTAACATGTCCTTCAGAAATAGCTTTTTAAGAATGCCTGACTATGTTGCCAGGATTTATAATAAACGTCCTCAGGGTCATCGAGATGCGTCAATATTGAGGTATCCTTGCAAGCAACTACTTGAAAGGTTTATCTAAAGCAATCAGAAAAGAAAAAAATGCGCGATAAATATCTGCCTAAAAACAAGCGAAATCCACCGAGTCACCAATACTCCCGGGGGGAACAGCTGTGCGTGGTCGCAGCGGTGCTGGGAACCCGCCGTGGGAACCCACCGTGGTGGCTCAGTGGTTAAGGCGTTGTGCTGCTGAGAACGAGGACGCAGGTTCGATTCCCGGTCGCGGCGGCCGCTTTTTTGATGAAGGCGAAAAGGAAGAACGCCCGTGTGGTCGCGATTTCGGCGCACGTTGAAAATCCCCAGGTGGTCAAAATTATTCCGGAGCCCTCCACTGCGGCGCGCCTCACCGCCTGTGTAGCGTCGGCGCATTAAACCCCACAATCAATCCAATCATTCCCATGGCGTTTCATCGCCATGCACCAGTCGAAAGAATCAGCTGTTTTAAAGACAAAGCTAGCTCATGAAGACGACAACTATGATGATGATGATGATGATGATGATGCTATCGATGAGTTAGGCTGTTGTCGATCGCCATGACCAACACAACTCTACGTCGCAGGGTTCTAGTTTTTGATGATTAACCGGGCATGTAGAGGTCCTTCATATAGTGGTTGCAAGGGGAGGAGGGGGGGGCCCATTGCTGACGCTACCAACCCAGCAATGCGGGACCCCACCTCCGTCCTGGTCATGCTCGAAGGCATCCCCCCCATCCCCGACCTTCGACACAACGGGTTACTTTGGATCCCTAACTGTCGCTAATGTACACGATCTGAAGAGAAGCAAAAATCAGGTATGCCAGGGTCTGGCATACCCGATCGGGTATGCACGATTTAAAACTATATATCCCCGTAATTTAAATCGACAAATATGCCTTGAACGGCAATTTAATCTCGCTGGGGAATGTTCTAGAAAGAAAAAATGTCTATATCTTTTCTTGTTCTCAACGGCCGCCGTAGGGAAAGGAATTTCCTGTGTTTACTGTGTTGAATTCTACTGCGGAAAAATAGTAGCTTTCCCCCGGCACTCCGACCCGATTATTGGCGCCATCTGCTTCCCACCTAGGGATTACTAGGGACTAGCGATCGGCTGCCGGCGGCGCGCCGTTGCGCGCACCGCCGGCAGCCGATCGCGGAGGCCATGGTCACGCCATGGTTCAGAGAGAGAGAGAGAGATAACATCTTTATTGGCCGGCTAGAAGTTAATCAGGGGTACCAGCCTCCTGAAGGGGAGGCAGCGCCCTCGATTGCTGGCGTTGGAGGGCCTCCAGAGCAAACTGGACGGCCCTTCAGGTGCTGACTTTCCCCGTCCGCTCGGACGGTTGGTCTTCCCTCCTGAATACAAGTCCCCGGGGAACTTTGAATGCGACAGCTTTATTACTTCCCCTGGCGATACTTGTCAAGGATTGCTTCACTGCTGCACCGTGTGTCTGTTTTGCTGGTTCCATGAATCTATACCGTAATGCAGATTCGTAGCTTCGCAATGCGGAGCTACGAATTGTCTGCGGTATGGCAAATAAACGACAAGGACGAAGAAAGGTAGGATAAAGAAAAAAATCTGAAAACACGATGTAGCAGTTCTCTGAATCACGCGCTATGAACCGACGAGGTGTGAACTCTCGGTTTGGTCGTGCCTGCCATGGCTTTTACACCGAAGCTGTCTGTGTCTGGGATCCAGCAGATCATCTCCGGCAACAGACCAAACGTAGGCCAACAATTTTCAGCGCATAGAAAATTCATAAAAAATGACGGAAAGGTCCTAGGGCATATTTTGATATAAGGCGTAAATTTCTCCTGAAAGCGTCTCTGGTCCCTTCCATAGCACCGCCATGCCTTCCTGCGCTACATAGACCCTGAGCTCAAGGTGAGGCTGCCAGAGATACTTCAGCGCCGATTAGAGACGATATACCACCGACTTCGTCTCAACGCAACGCTTACGAAGTCATACCTTTTTCGGCTTGGTGTCACCAAAAACCCTTACTGCGACAACTGCGGATCGGCGGAAACCGTGGAGCATCTGCTGTTGGAATGCTCCGCATATATCAACACAAGGTGCAGACTTTTGCAGGAACTGGAGCGCTTCAGCCCAGGACCAATTACCTTGAAAGCACTCCTTGGTCCATGGTCATCCGCACCAGCTCAACGCAAAGTACTGGCGGCGTTGTTCGCCTACCTGGACAGGATTGGCGTCATTGCAGTGATTTAGAGTTAAAAAAAAAGACTTTTAAATCACACTACAGACACGAACTGAGCGTCATCTTTTTGTTATTTTTTTCTCTTTTATTTCGGCTCATTCTTCCTCTTTCTTCTGCGCTGTAATCTATCGGGCACTTTCTTTCTCCCTTTTCCCCTTCCCCCGCCGAGTAGCATGTCGGGGTCGAAATTGCGGCAAACATCTCGGCTTTCTCTAATACAGAGCCTTCTCTCTCTCTCTCTCTCTCTCTCTCTCTCTCTCTCTCTCTCTCTCTCTCTCTCTCTCTCTCTCTCTCTCTCTCTCGCTCGCTCGCTCTCTCTGCTCCTGAAAATATGTCTTCCAAACAATGCGTTTGTGTCGACATGGGAAGCCGACAGTTATCTTCCCGAGGTTTTTTCCCCGGGGCTTCTCCTCCAAGCCTCAGAAGTGCCGAGAATCTGACCCCAGGGATCTTCAACCGACAAACTGAGCTTCCGACACAAAACTGTGCATTTATTTACATTACACTCGTGCGGCTAAAAACCAGCGCTTGGTGTAGCCCGAAGACGACGGGACGAGAGCTCCGGCGCCCGAACCGCGTCTGTCCGTCTTCATCTTCCCTTCATCTTGCCGCTGAGGACCGGGCGAAGGGGGAAAAGCGAGTCCTCTCCGTCGGGTTCCAGCCCCACGCCGGTGGCCGTTCGGACATCCGGTGCAAGCAGGCGCCGCCTTTTGCGGAATGTGCGGCGTCTGAAAGCGCCGCGCGACACGACTTTTCCGTGTCCGCACTGCTCTTCCCAGGGACCGCGCCAGTTAGTGCGTCGAAATGCCCGACACCGGCTTCAAAGGAAGCTTGGTATTTGTGAGCTGGCTTTCCCACATTATGTGCTGCACAGTGAAGCATGGCCATCTCGGAGGGAGTACGGTTGCAGGCCCACTCTAATGCAGAGCACTTTAGGGGGCTCGCCTTGTCATCGTAGCTCGCTCGCTGGACCCAAGTAGAGCCACACGGCGTTCCGTCGTAGCGGCTGTCGTCACGGCGTAACCCAGAGGCATCGAAAGCCAAGCAGTTTATATAGTCATAAGCGTTCGAAACTCGTGAACCTCTGGCGCTTGTCATGCATCTCCCCGTTGTTTAGCGCAAAGAAAACTG
Organism: Haemaphysalis longicornis; assembly: GCF_048455015.1. Taxonomy (NCBI): domain Eukaryota; kingdom Metazoa; phylum Arthropoda; class Arachnida; order Ixodida; family Ixodidae; genus Haemaphysalis; species Haemaphysalis longicornis. The sequence continues at coordinate 148,555,313 of NW_027526203.1, forward strand.
TAGGTACATTTGAGGCAAAATATACGTGATTTACCAGCAGCGCCCGCGTTCATTTAGTTAGGAAAGCTCGTTGGGTTGGTTTTTACGGTAGTAAGCGAATAAAAGTGACACTGCAACGCCGGCACGCGCGGGAGGACAAGCAAGCACAAAAATAATAGAACTCCCGCTGGCACATTTTCAGGCAGGGGGCGCGCGAGCACTACGAAGGCGGGAAATATGAATTGCATGGGGTGGTAGCAGTGAGCGGATACGGCGCTGCAGCCCATTATGGCGAATCACAGCTCTGCACTTCCGACAGCTTTCAGGTTGAGTGGAAGGGCTTTAATTTTTACGCCTGTCCATCGCCGCCACCTCTTTTCGGAGTCGTGTAAGCTCCTCACCACGCACGACGTTTCTCTTCCCTTGACATTGCGCAATGCCGCGCCCTCTTCGGCGGCCACCTGTGCGGCGCACTAGAGACGTCATTGTCGCCAACCGCCAATCCTGTGTGTCCTTTTCGTGTGTCGTAGAGATCGCACCACTGTCCTGATAATTCAACATAGCAAATATACAATATAACTAAATCCCAACACAGCAAATCCCAAAAATTAGCGTTGAGCGTACGCAAAGGCAACAAACGCTCTACTAAAACTCCCTAGTGTAGCGCGTAGCGTTAACATCTGTGTGTCGCAGAAAAGCTGGTGTCGTTCATCGTGCACATCCTGTAGCGCCACCCCGCTGCGCACACCGAAACCCTAGGGATCGTAAGGCGCTGCCCCAACAGATGGCGTGCGAGGAGGAGCGGAAAGGTTTCACCGCTCGCTGGCGCCGCTAGGGCGTAAATGCGCAGTAGCGCACGCTAGCTCTTGATACGCGTGTGAAGGATGCGCTGCCGTATATCTGTGCCGGGCGCACTGCAGAGCCTTCCTCATCGCCGAGCGCGATGGCGTTATCGCGTTCTACGCTCAAAAGGTGGAGCTCCAACGTTCTTCATTTTCCGTTAACTATTATTGGAAATCTAGAACGCAAGATGTCGAACGACAAAATGCGGCCAATCTAGGGTCCCTAGAGAAGGCAACAGTAAAGGTTCAAAAAAAAAAGATAGTGTGCAAACAATAAATTAGTGACCTAATACGTGCAGTATGAACGAAATTTTCCTATCAATTGCTGTCATTTAATCCTTTTTTTTTCAAAGGGAAGGCCATTCGACCAAATTTGAGAAGAGGGGGAGAGGCATGGAGGAGTAGCCGAGTAGCAGAAATAGTGGGTCCATGAAGGCCATAGAAGAGATCACTGCAGTCAGCAGAGCCAGGCTAGGGTTGGGATCATATGAGTCACGCAGAGTAAACTATTACGACCGGGGTAGACCCCCGTTTACCCTAATCTTGGCGTATACCTGAGAAGGCCAAGACTGCGTTCCCCACCAGTGATTCAAAGGCGAAGTGGTGGCGCGAATCGTCACCTCAGCGCGCAGTAGTAGAAGGCCAGAATGTGAACCCCAGCTAGGCAGGAAAAGCTAGTGGCGATCAGCTCTTGCGCGGACTTGGTTGCGGGGTCACTTCACTCCGGAAGTCGTAGTTTGTTATAGTGGCTGGCGGAATTGAGGTGCCCCTGAACAAAGTTATGGGATTGTTTTACAGATGCAGCAGCCAGCGATAGCGGACACGAGGACCAGTCTTGCCAAAAGGAAGAGGCAGGGCGTTCGTTTTCCGAATTACAGGCAACGACTCTAACGGTGTCAAAAGCAACTTGCTAGCATGATAGTGCGGGCAAACAAAAATACAAGACTTGGGGAAACCCGGACGTTCATCCATCTGTGAAACCATTCATATTTATGTTGTAATTTTGTAAATATAGAGCTTCTACAGCTCGTTTCTTAACATTTTTTTCTTAACACCAGGGATATACTGGAACCTTACGCATTACAATAATGCCTCACGAAGACGCGGGTACATCGCACAACGCCGCGGAACGTACAATGGACACCTCTAACGCGAACGCCCCTGGCGCCATTGAGCCAACATACCCTCCTCCCATGGATTGCGACGTTCCATGGACTACCGTTGTGCGACACCTCGCACAACGCCGCCGGACGTGCACCAATCGATACCACCAACGTGGAAGCCCCCGGCATCCTACCAATCCTACCATCTGCTACGACGTCCTCAGCGGACGCACTATACACGCCCCCCAATCTCATGGTTAGAGGCTGTGGCCTCTCGCAAGTCCAAACACCGCAACGACAAGCTGGAAAGTACTCCAGAGTACTCCAGAAAGTACTCCAAGGCCGAATGTATGCATGGCTCTGCAATTATCTATCCGACAGGTCACTGTACATGTCTACTAGGGATGGTGACACTGGACTACACACTGTGCGTCGAGGTGTCCCCCAGGGAGGAATTTTAAGCCTGACGTTGTTTAACATTTCCCTAATTGGAATCGAGCAGTGCTTGCCGCCATCCGTTCAAATTTCTCTTTATGCTGATGATATAGGCATTTGGTGCTCAGGAAGCAACCGGCGGATTTTGCGCGCAAGGCTTCAAAGGGCCATTAACTCAATGGCAACCTTTCTGGCAGCACGTGGCCTCGAAATATCGGCGGAGAAGTTTTCGATATCGGCGGAGAAGTGCTGCGATAGCTTTCACCAGGCGTGATCTCTCCCTCTATCTTCTTAAACTTGGAGGCGTTCCTATATCTTACGTTGACAGCCACAAATTTCTAGGAGTGACTTTTGACAAGAACATGACGTGGTCCCCACATATACGACAACTGAGGCACAAGCTTGAGGCGTACGCATCGATCTTCCGCATGATCTCCAGCAGTGCGGGAGGTTGCTCGGTGGAGTCTCTCATCAAGCTCTACAATGCACTCTGCGAGGGATTGATTCGCTACAGCTTGCCTGCCCTCGAGCCTCTTACAAAAACGAACTCACGGCTTCTAGAAGGCTTACAAGCCAAAGTGCTTCGTGTGTGCCTTGGGGTACCTAAAAATACTTCAACCCTTGGGACTCTCAGGGAGAGTAGGCGCCTCTCTCCAATGGTTCTCTGCCAGCAAGAATTTCTTCGTGCACGCTTGCGGTTTGTGACCAGGACTGTCGACCGGAAGCCGAGGTATACGTGCCGAGGTATACGTGTCTTATTACAAGCAGTGTATGAGAGCCCACCAGAGCATACCCAGCCACCATGGACATTTGCCTCCTGGAAAATAACATTAACCGTTCCCGGCATCCAGAGCAAAGCTAAGTTGCCTCTGCCTGCTCTTAAATTCTCTTCATTGGAGCACATTGCTACTACCTACCAAAATTACACTCACATTTTCACGGATGGATCCGTGATGGATACGTCATCTGCCATCGGAATATGGATCCCATCAACCCGCACAAAAATTACCGCAAAAATAGGTCACAAAGCTTCGTCGATGGTCACTGAACTCACGGCCCTGCGTGCTGCATTGGAACACATTTTAACTGCTCCAGTTCAGGCATGGGCAATCTTCACCGACTCTCGAGCAGCCCTTCAGCACCTCATGGTGCTGCCACAAGAGCAGCTTGTTCAAGAAATTAATGGCCTGCACACGCAGGCAATAAACAACCACCACGCCGTTGTTCTGCAGTGGCTTCCATCTCACTGCGGTGTGGCTGCAACGACGAAGCCGACAGAGCTGCTGCATCAGCGCATTTCAGCCCAGTTATTACTCCAGCGCCTTTCACAACGCGAGACGGAGCGACTCTGGCGTCATCGCTTGCCAAGAGTTCTCTGCGATTGCTGTGGACCGACCCAAATGATACCTACAATCCGTTGCACACAATAGACCCAGAGTGTCGATTTCGGATGCCAAGCGGTCTGTGCAAGCGAGACGAAGCTGTCCTGCATCGAATACGACTGAATGTGGCTTACACTAAGCATTTCCTTTTTAAACTACGTCGAGTTTCCTCACCTCTGTGCCCCACCTGTACAGTTCGCGAGGACCTGAAACACGTTCTCTGCGCATGTCCTCGCTACGAACTTGAGCGTACCACGGTAAAGCTTTCTCTGGGCCTGCCCGCATCCGCCCAGATCTCTTCGAGTCACCTCCTTGGGCCCTGGCTTACAACCGGCATGGCAAGTCGCGCAACAAAAGTGCTCTTAACGTTCCTCCGGAGCACTGGACTTGTCAGTGAGCTGTGAACTCTCAGACAAATGACTATATCGCCTGATTGTGTGTGTGTTTTTTATGTGCGTCTGTGTGTTTGAGTATTCATGTGTAAGTGAGAGTTTTCATTAATTTTCATCACACCTTCACCCCCATTTGGTGTAGCAAGTCGGGCGCCCAGCCTGGCTGACCTCACTTGCCCATTAAAGATGTTTCGCTCTCTCTCTCTCTACTCCAGAGACTCCCAAACCCACCCCGACTAAGCCCTTCATACCTCCACCCAGAATTCCATCAACCCATCACGTCACTTTTTCCGGCCGCAAAAACGGCACAGGGCTCAAGATCTCTCCAATCACGACATATCCCATGGCCTCTCCCAAGCCAGTGGAATCCAAGACAAGCAATTTCACGCCCTCATCACAGTGTAAGTACTACCTCAACAAAACTTGTTTGTGATAGGCACACCAGACCTCCATGTCGCCGACAGGCTCGCGCAACTCAGAAGCATCCCGCTCCGTACAACGCAGATGGAAGTCACTGCGTACAAGAAGCCACCCCCAAAGACGTCAAGGGGGGTCATACATGGCCTCCGCGACCACAATACTCCCGAGACGCTTCTGGACTACTCAGATCCAAACCACCCATACCTGATTCATGCACGCTTTATGGGCCGCTCCAAATCGGCACTCCTCACTTTCAATGGCACCCGGGTGCCTTACAGCGTGAAATTCAACTGCGAACTTTCAAGTGTCATTCAAGTCTGCAATCAATGTGGTGAGATGGCTGTACGTCTGACCCTCATCCAGAACAACTGTGCACTAATTGACATACGTTAGATCCAACTGCGGACCACACCTGTCAACCACAGTGTAAATTGTGCAACGTGACCCATAGCCATGCAACTAAGGACTGTCCGAAACGCCACCTTCCTGCCGCTCCTAAGCACTGCCAAGATGCAGCCACTCAACACTCGAAGCACAGCCCCACCCCCTCCAACTTTCAAGCGAACTTTCCGACCCTGCCCCCCCCCCCCTCCAAGCAAGAGGGACACCGTCTCAAGCACCCCAGCCAGAGACGTAACCGGTAAGCTGGTCAGCCAAAGTTTTAAATGCAGAGCATTTCTTAGGCTGACCTCTTCCTGCGTCGGACGGTGTCAACAGCTCCGCGTCCGCAGCAGGTGCGCCTCTCCTCCTTCCCTCCTCTCTCTCAACAGCAGCTGGCGCGCGCATGCGTCGTAGTCAGCCCGTTCGCTCCGTCGCGGTCTCGGCCACGGCCGGGCTGGAGGAGCGGCGGGCGCGCTCGCCGCTCATCCAGTCCAGCCGTGGTCTCGGCGTAACAGGTGCGTGATAGCAGCGCGGTGGGGCGTGGAAGGGCGCGCGCTGCTTGCGCATGCGCGCTCTCCCCCCCGTACTGCTCTCCCTCTACTGCGCGCGCTGCAAATATAAAGCGTCTAGCGGTCGCTCGTGCTTCAGTCACTGCGTTGCTCCTTCCTTCCTTGGTTGACGCTCGCCCCCACGTTTACTCGTGTCTGCTACTCCAGCATCACGGAAGAAGCGATGGAAGCAACACTGCCTTCAACCAGTACTGAGGCCCCAATGCTCTGCATTTACTCGTGTTCCCCTCGCCACAGGAAGGCGCGGGAATTTTTTTCATTCTTCTTCCGCTCCATCCACTCCTCTCCCCCCCCTTCACTTTCACTCAAGTCACTGCACACATCCAGCAGAAAACCAACGAGGTCCTGAAAACTCCAAGCAAATCCAGAACCTTTCCGCGAAACTCCCGCCTCCTAACCCAACACCATCCATCGACCTTGAACGAATACTCGCCAACGTGGAAGAGAAATTCTCTCAAACTGTCAAACAGATGCCCGAATCCCACACAGCAATGATTACCCCGCTATGCGAAGGAATCCAGACTCTCACTGACAGATCGGCCAAGCTAGAACTAGCATTCCGAAGCATCTCAGAATCACTTCACTCCTCTCATCCCCCCCCCCTTCCCCAAGAAGTCCAAGCATCACCCGTATTATGACTAAACCGCCAGTCGACCGACTTTCGATACTACCGTGGAACTGTCGCTCCTACAACCACAAGAGATCTCAGCTAGCACTTTACCTCACCTCGTCTCACTCCGGTGTCATAGCGCTGCAAGAAACACACTCCTCACCCTACTGTTCCCGGATACCGAGCCTAAACGCAAGACACCCCCCAACGGACGGTACTCCTGGCTGGTACACAGCCCCCTTCCCGCCTAGGCGCACTTGCTTGATCAGGAAGGACATCCCCAACACGTTTGCCCAACTACCGCCCTGCAAACCTCTCCACCCTAGCACGCCGTCTTAAGCGTCTATAGGTAGTATTCATAGAAATGTTGAGCTGTCAATTCGTTCGCTTGGCAACACTAAAAACGGCCACAGACATGGCCCCTGCGCCCGTACGCCGAAGAAAAAAAAAAACACCGGCGTGCATCGTCTGCTCCGTTTCAACCCGATTCTCAACTGTGGGGTTGACACAGATGTTTTTAATCGCACTCACAACGGACTCGAGGCATTACTTTGAGTTCGCTTTGGTAGGGTTTGGAACGTCCAACAGGTATCATGTGCTTAGCATGGACAAGTACCGCCATCTCGCGGAGCCCGACGTAACCAGTGACGGCGCACTCACATGGCAGGTGAAGCACGCCTGCATGCGTGCTTCACCAGAAAATACAATGCCCTCCCAAACAGAACTTCAACGCTATCGAGGAACTTCTCCACGCTGCCACTCGCGCATTTCGCAACGTGGTTCCCTTCCCCGTCCAACTTCAACACCCCTCACCAGGGCCGGCCTTACCTCATTCGGTGCTATGTGCGAAATGATGCCAAAACGCCCCCCCCCCCCCCCTCCCCGCACCCCGCCCGTCAAATTCAGTTTTACAGCGAAGCTGTCTATGGCTGGGATCCAGAAGACCATCTCCGGCTTGTAGACAAGAATACCGCGCGAGCGTAGCGACATTTTGCGGCGCCCACTGAAATCCCTGGAATCGGAAAACTCGGCGCCTCACCTTCAGCGTAAGAAAAAAATTATAACAATTAATAAAAACGTTCCAGTGCCTCCGTGTTTTGATATAACACGGTTTATATGCCCCTGAAACGGTGTTTTCTTAGCAATAAATTTGTGCTTAGAGGTGAAGGCGACTATAATTGGCCCTTAATGGTAAGCTGGCTTTTCCACATTGTGTGTGTGTACAGTGAACTGAAGGAAGTTGGTTTACGAAAGAAGTATGATTATAGAAAACCAATATAACTCCTGTTTCACTGAAACTCAATTATATGACAATTATACGCTAAGACGGCTCTACCATTACGCGAAATTTCATTTACGTTTCGGAGTTACGCACTTCACGGTGAAGTTGTAAATTTTGGGGAATTCCCGTCTGCTTTCAATACATGGGCTTTTACGGGAGGGAAACGGACAGCCCGTGTTTTTCCTCTGGAATAAAACTCTGTTCCGTCCAAGTTTCATCCAGACAATTAACTAGGGAGTATGCTCAACCGCAAATTGGAAACAGACGTGTATTGTTTTGTGCACTCCTTGGACTGCACCCCGGTAAAAGAATATTGTCGCTCACGTGCACGATAGCTTCGTTGGTCATCCTTGTGCACAGACAGGAAGGACACTGAATTTCTCTTAAAGCGAAAACTTCCTTGGTGGGACCGATGGCGTCCTGTCAAAAATCTCATGCATGCGCTCCCCATACACAGGTTAGCCGACCGAAAAGCTGTCATAAAAAGGTCTAGAAAGGCCCTAGGACCTTCATATTTTGATATAAGACGGCCTAGATTGCTCCTGGGAAAATGTCTTACCAGCAATGTATTCGTGTTTAGAGGTGAAGCCGACTTTTTAAAGTATTCGTGTGTGTCTCGTGTATGTCTATCTCTCTTCCTTTGTGTCCGTGTTCCAGCTGCATTGTCGTCTCCTAATTGGTATAACCAGAGTCCTTCAATGCTTTCCTTTTTGAAGGACTCTGGTATAAGCTTGGTTTTTGTCAGCTGACTTCCCCACATTGCCTGCTCTGCAGTGAAGCATGGCCATCTGCGAAGGGAGTGTGATTACAGAAAACGGCTCTAACCCTTCTTCACCAAAAGTATCCCGAAACCAACTACACGACAATTAGCCGCTCAGACGACTGACTGTACATGCGTGAAACCGAGCTTCCTTTATGCTGAAACGGTCAGTTGAAAATCGCGAAAAAGGAACGCTTCTGAATGAGACAATACATGCATCGTTCATGAAGGAGGAGTACAATAGTATCTCATAAATCACGTATAGGTATACATTTACATTGTTCGTAAATGCGTTGTTTAGTGCGCAAAAAATCGTCGCTTTCATGCTTCGCTAAACTTTCTTTAGCAAGCGATGCTAGATGTTTTATAATTACCTCAGTTTTAAATGCGAATGCATTTCTTAGTCGAGCCATGTCAGGCGCCGTGCGGCGTCCACGCGCCCGCAGGTGTTATCTCTCCGCTCTTACCCCCTCTCTCATAGCAACAGCTGCGAGCGCGCGTGCTCCTTCTCTCTCCTAGCAACCGGAGCAGGTGGTGCGGGCGGATCAGCGGCGAGTGAGTGGAGAGGAGGAGCGCGCTCGGGCGTGTGAGGGCGCTCGCATCGCGGGAGCTCGCCGGAGCTCCCGCGTGTGTGGGAGAGTGTAGGCGAGGGTAGGCGCGGTGCTTCGGTGCTTCTCCTCTCGACGCTCGCCCCACTCTCCCACGCCCGCATGCTTCTCAAAGACCCTTTGACTGTGCACTTTACCGACCACAAGGCAGTGATCGTGGCCGTCAAGTACAACGACAACACAAACAGGTGTTAAATAAATGGTTACGCTACAAATCACCGTCTCCTCATTAATTATAAATTCCGTGCACTCTCGCGCAAAAGAAATGCATTCGCATTTCCTCACGATTCCCTTCGGGGAGGTGGGGTGAATTTTTTTGCGATTCTTCTCGTTTTTTTTTTAGGACGATGTCTAATCGAAAAAAAAAAAATTGTCTTTGACAGTTCATTCGCGCGAGCTATGTATTTCGGTGGTTGAAGCCTGCAACGGTGACCGCGAATTAATGCGCCAGCCAGAATCAGGTTCCCATGCATGACGCCGCTTAAGGTCCGATCAGGTCGCAGACCGTCTACATTTCAAGCAGACAATGCTGCTTAAAATGCACGAACGAAAAGAGGCTTACCAGTAAAAAAAAGCTTAGTTGTATTAACCAAAATGACAGACAACTGCAGTTATTCCTCAAGAAGCTAGCCCGCACAAGCGAAGCCCCAATATTGTCTGATTGGGTGTCTGACTTCGTCTGTCTGATTTTAAACCTTCTGTTGACTGTGTGATTTTAAGCCTTTACAAGCAGCCAACCAGCACTAGAGGCACAAATACGACGACCATTTAAACGAAACTACTAGGGCTATAGCTACTCTCAGACAGCAGGAGCGGGAATAAGATCTCCGTACTGAAGGGACCGATAAAGCGTCCGTTTTTTTTTTTTGCTTTTTTTTCGTAGAATACGCCCGTAAAATTATGAATTTTTCTACAGTACGACGTACGTGCACCTTCTCATTGTTTACATGTGCGGGGCAGAGGACCAGACTGACAAGGAAACATCGGCGACACGCGGAAGTGGGGGTCTTGGTACTGCAGAACTTAAACAGTGGTTGTGCTAGCTCCAGGTAGGCACCTCAGGTAACATATTGACAGAAGGACAACGTTTCAGCGGTAAAAATTGATGACAATGGAGTGGGGGTATCTTCTGGCTTTTACATAGAAAAATCACATACAGTAATGCCTCGTTAACTCAAAGTCGTAAAATCCGCTGAAAATTTCGAGAGATGGCAGAGTTTCGAGTGAAGCGAAATGCCGAAAATTTGTGGACAGGACAATAAGAGATAGGGCTGGTAGGAAATGCTGCAGTGCACAGGGGAGCTTTCGCGATAAAGGCAAAATAATTAGAAGGAAAATCGAATATAAAAAGGTGCAAGGTTTCTCTGATTAAATTCAGTTTGAAGTCAGCTCTCGTCCCGTCGTCATTATGAGTCCTAGTTTCTATTCGCGCTGTATAGCTATTTTTAAAAATGAGCTGACCAGCCCTGACCAGGCCCGCCAGAGGGCCTTGGTTTCCCGGGCCCGGCGAAGAGGCATCCTCGACTAGGGACGCTTCACCAACACCCTCTTGCATTTTTCTTTTTGCTTTAATAAATGTTTTCTACTACTACTACTTCCCTGCAGTGGAAGTTTTAATTGTTACCAGCACTAGCTCTCATTTCAGTGAATTGCGCTTAACTCGAAACTCCGCTTATCTCGAAATTTTAAGCGGATTTTACGACTTCGAGTGGACGAGAAGTTACTATATATATCGAATGGAATGGTTTTTAGGAATGGTTTTCAACGTTTAGCCGGGGGGCCGGCCTTTGTCAGAATAACTGACGAAGGCCGGTCCCCCGGCCGAAACGTTAAAACTTTAAAACCATTCCTTTTTCGACGTGTGTCCTTTTTTCATAAATTTTACCGGTGTCCAAGAAACTGTTTCTTGCAACTATATATATATATATATATACAAAAAGGTCACTTAACAATTTAGTACGATGAAATCAGTTGCAATATCAGTTTCACTAAAGAAATCAGAGTGAGAGGTCAAACTTCACAAACAAGTTAGTTGGCTGATTTTTCTTTATTGGTTAGAAGTTTCACTGGAGAGGCAAGTGCCTCCACTTGGAAGACGTTCTGGGTATGAAAGAATTAAGGTGTGACGTAGTGCGATAAAGAGTGACGCTGCCTTGTAAAGATGATTCAATCGTGAAATCGAGGGTTGGACGGAAACCCGTCTGGTCAGGAAAACACATGACAATAAAAACTGGCACCGACCAAGGATGTTTAAAATCCAAAAAAGACGTTTCGGCTCCCGTGCGGGTGCCTTGTTCACCTTGTTCACGATTGGGAACAAGGCACCCGTACGGGAGCCGAAACGTCTTTTTTGGATTTTAAGCATTCTTGGTCGGTGCCAGTTTTTATTGTCATGATTCAATCGTGAGAGCGGACAGCACGACCGAAGCCTGTCTGAGATGTCCGTTCGTCTGGTATATTGAATGTTTCGTCCGACACCGCCGACGGAGCATTCGAGGGGTTCAAGACGTTCTACGGTTAACTTGTTTAATTTCCAGGTAATAACATTCGCTTGCAATCCAGGCAGCCGTATCCATGCACAGAGCCAAGAAAGTGCATTCGGGAGAGCACTCTTCAGCCATCCGGGGAAACGCTTCTAGCATTCTAGCTCCAATCAGCTTCGTCACCTCTCAGGGAACGAAGCTCACGGGCAAATACAAAGAAGTTCAAACTTCAAACTTAATTTTGATCACCTGGGGGGCGGGGGAGGGTAATGGGCCTCGTCTAAACACAAACCGCGCGTGCAGTTTTCCTAAAAAAGGGCCTCGGTGGCGGAGGCGCCACTCTAAAAAAAGGCAAAAGAACAAACAGATCGACCACTTCGCTACCTGTATCTTGAAAAAAATTGACGTGACAATTTCCTACGCAATTCTACAGTTCTTGATGCAACGCATGATTGCATGGAAGACGTACTTACCGTGCGTCCATAGTTGCGTAATAAAACGAGCTGCGCGTTCCTCTGCTGCTTCCACGGCGTTTGCAAGCAATGAAATGCGGCGTATTTCAGTTTTCTCCGGAGAAGCGTTTTATTAAAAAAAAAAAACGGTTAATTTGATAGGAGCGGGAGCCATGAAAAAAAGTGCGAGAATCTAACTCAGCATGTGATTGGGTTTGAACTACTATCTTATAACGTCCGTAATAGGATAGTACCGCACTATCGGTATCCGCACTAAGGGTTCCCTAAACGTATGAAAAGATGGTTAACTTTTGCAAAGTCCAGTCTAAAATGAATCCCTACTTGAGGTAAGAAAATGGTTACATTTTGATCGTTCAACGTGCATTAAGTATTGGTCGCGCATTTCCGATTTCCCGGCTAACTGCAGTTCCCTCACCCGTCTTCCTTTTTTTTATTTTTCGAATGCCGTTCGAATGATAGACGCACCTGCTTCCCCGCAAAAAAAGAAGAGAATTGATTGATTGATTGGGGGGGTTTAACGCGCAGACGCTGCACAGGCGATGAGGCGCGCCGTAGTGAAGGGCTCCGGATTAATTTTGATCACCTGAGGATCTTTAACGTGCACCGAAATCTCGAACACACGAGCGTTTTCGCTTGTCACATCCATCAGAAAAGCGCCCGCCGCAGCCGGGAAAAAGAGCAAAAAAGCAATTAGAGATGGAAATAAAGAAATGAAGGGAACACAAGCGGAAATTTATCGGAGCGTTCACTAGAAGTGGCCGTGGCAAAATTGCCCAAAAATGAATTTACCTAGTTACCAATTTACCTAGTTACCTAGCATTACGAATCGGCGTAAGAGGCGCGGCGTTGCCGAACGGGCGTGGGCGCGCATGCGTGCGCACACAATCGGACACGCGAGAAGCAAGGACTTCCTTAGGAAGGAACAACGACAGGAAACGGAAGCGAGGGAGTGGCAATAGCAACGCCGACGCCCTTGGACCAAGGTCCGCCTCCGCGAACGGCGGACAGAGGGAAACGAGCGAACATCGCAGGCCCAGCGCGGTCCTCAAGGCCACTGCGTGACCTCGGCCTCCGCGGCCGGCCGGGCAGAAGCCGGTCAAGGCCTCTCGGTCAAGGCCTCACCTTGAGCCACTGGCCTCGCCGCCGCCGCCGCCAAGGAAGGGCTGCTAAAAAAGGCCAGCGCCGACCTTGGCCTTCTTGGCCCCCCGAGGAAAGCGAACTCGGAACAAGCGCCTCCTCCTCCCCGCCGCTCGCGCCATGAGCCCTCAGCCCTCTCCCGAAGTAGTTCAATGCCAGCCGCGAGCGTAGACCCAGGAAGCCCGGCTCGCCGAGAGAAAGTGTTGCGCCGTCTTCCTTCCGCTTTCTTTCCGCGGCCCGGTGCATTCCCCTCGGTCGTTACTCTCCGCTCGTGCGGCGGCCGGAGACTTCTTCCGCGCGCCTACACTGGGTGCCAACGTTCGCACGGAGCTGCGGTGCGCGCCAGCTGAGAGAAAGGGCCCTAAGCTAACTGTGCGATCACCTCGCTGATAACACTCGATCGAGACTTTTTACGCCGGAAGGAGTGATCGTTCGCGATGACGAATTGCACTCTCTTTAAGTGCAAGGGAAACAACGCGTTATTAAACCAATTTAAATCTTTGCCTTGGGCGACTAAAGTTTCTGTAGAAAGAAATAACCGTCCGCGCCACTCGACCACGACAACCCAATTGCGTGCACTACATATTGAAGTGGCCACGCGTACATGTTATATCGTCCCCCTGCCGACCTTCGCTACACGGAATCGGCAAGCGGCCGCTCCCCGCCCCGCAACATATGCCGACCTGCGCGCTCGGGTGTCAATGGACCGAGGCGTCCTTCCCCCTCCCGCCACCTGGCGTGGACGGCGCCGAAATCTTGGCCCGCTCCCTGAAAAGTCGGCCGGCCGGGCGAGCTCATTTCGTGCGAGGGGGGGTTCGCCAATGGCCTTCTCCCTCCCCCTTCCCCCCCCCCCCCCCCTTCTTGGAGGAGCGCAGAAGACGGCGAGGAGGTGTCACTTCCCCGCTATCGGCCACGGTGGGGAGCCGGGGCTTCTCAGTCGGCTCCTGAAAAGGAAAGCGGTCGCCAAAGAAGAACAGGATAAGAGGGGGCAGGTTAAGAATGGGCGGCCGGGTACGCGCCAGGGCGATGCCACTTCGCGGGTTGAGAGAGCGGGGTCTTTGCCCCGCCACGTGGCGTCCTCCCGGGTGCTACGGATGGGCCGTACGACAGGCAGCCCCCGATCTCCTTCTCCAGAATGGAACAGTCCGCCCGGCTGGCCTGCTTCGTCGGGGTAAAGCTGGGCTGGGCTGTTCGTGAACGTTGCTCTTTGAAGTTGCGGCTGAGAGAACCTTCGGAGTGAGCCGCTGTCGGGGGAATAATCTGGGCCATTTCGTGCCAAACGTGCCAGACTGGCGCTCGGCCATTTTTGATGCAAATAAAAAAAAAATCACGGCTGCTCAAGCAACCGGCGTAATTTTATGTCAAAAAAAAAAAAAAAAGCCGTCCTAGCACACACGCGTGTTTAACTTCGGAAACATCTTCGAACTGGGTATCATTTAGCATTTCTGCAACAGGTGATGTTATTCCACCAGATTCTATTTTACGCAATACCCGGCGCCGTAGCTACCACAGCAAGCAGTTGACTCTGCAAACGCTACTGCGTTGCGAAACACTGCTCTGGGCGCAGCGTATTTCCGTCTCCAAAGCACTGTTATATCAAAACTTCCGGTGACGTCACACAAAAATAAAAAACAAAGAATAAATACGCAGAAGCTGTTTATGCATTAAGTAGTAATAAGGATGATCCTAAAAAGTAAAAATATTGCTGCGCATGCAAGCATTTGCATCAAAACATTTCACGCATGGACGAAGGTGGGGCGGATGCGCCACGAGCGCCTTCTAGTGGTAGCAGCAGTTATCAAAAAAATAAAATAAACAGCGGGCGAGCGCGATCGTACAGGATTCGATGGCGCGCTGCTTGTGTTTGCATTTTCGAGTGACAATGGTTGTGATCGCATTGTTTTTCAGCAGTATGCCACGCTTTTCACATGGACCATTTATTTCAGTGCGGATGCTTGCCACGAGGCCCGTCGCCGAAGCTGTAATTACAGGTGTAATTATTAATGGTATTGACTAATTATTAGTGTGCGGTAGCGGTTGGGTAAAAATGCGCACAGATTGCCCTCACTGCGAGTTGTGAGCCGGGCACGCTGTTTTGGAGTTACGCCTCGACGGAACGCTAAGCAAGGGCTTTCTCGACATCCCCGTCACCTTTTCTACGTTTGATAAAGACCACATCCTGCATCTGTAGTAACTATTTTAGTCAATTCACGTTTAGTTTGTAGTCAAGTTCACGAATAAAAACACAGCCTCCAAAAAAAAATGTAGTTCTGAGTATTGTATATCTGAAAATTAAGGGCGGAAAGTACACTGCACGATGTCCTCTGCTTATTACTTTCTTTCTCAGCCAGCTAACAAATGGTGATATAATCGCAGGAATAATATTGGAATAATACTGCAGTATCTGATGTTGAGACCATTTTTATAGGGGCCGTGCTCACATTTCTCGAAATTTTTATTTCCCCAGAACACGTATGTGTCAAAATTGGAAGGTTAGCAGCAAAAGTAGATAAAGAGAGCGTTAAACCTAAATTGCACCTCTTGACTGTCATTTGCGAACGGTTTTGTTTATTGTCCGTACCAGTTAACACTGGTTCAGAGACCAGAGTCACGTCACTTTGTTGGTACAGTGACAGTACAGGTATGGGGCATCTCATAGCCCCATTCCCCAGTAGGCTGCATTGCAGGTGCTTAAAATATAAATTATAGCCTACATCTGAGAATGTAAGTCCCAAAACCTGTGTCACCGAAATCATGCAGGTGCTATTGATTGATTGATGGAGTCTTTTTATTGGAGCAAGGAGGGCGTTTGCCGTACAGTGGGGAGAGGGATGGAAGGAAGGGGATTACTAATCAAGGTCCGTATTCAAAGAGGGGATTCGTGTTATGGGGGCCTGAAAGTCTTCACCGGGGTCGGCCTCAGTTAGACTACTCGCGCCAGACCACTCTTAACTGCAAAAGCGGCAATTGTTCGTAATAAAGATGCGTCTAATCCAGTATGTGCTTCATGTGGTAGGGTGTCGGCATTAATTTTTTATTTTTATTTTTAATGTTTATGCAAGGAATATTTATGTACACTTGTTGCCGTGGGCAGCCGACACCACTGCCTGCGATGAGTCACGTACCGTAAATCACAACGGCCGGCCGGACTCTCGCGCTCCGTTTTTCGAAGGAGGTTCCTAACCTCGAAGAAGCTACCTAGTGAAGGCTGGAGGGTGTTCGCAACTCGCCTGCAGAGTTATTTTAATTGCTACGTTGAAGTAATGCAAGGAATATTTATGTACAGTTTATTTTTTATTTTTATTTTTTAATGTTTGTTAAACTCTCTGGGCGATGTTTGGCAAAGTGTGGGCACGTCCACACTAGGTGGTGGAGATCTGATTTCACGTCAGTGTTACAGTAGGGGCATCGTGGGTGAGTGTTGGGGCATCTTGTCCATTTCTGAGTAATGTGAGGAGTGTAGGCGGCATCCGCGCATAGCTTGTTAATGAATACTTCCTCGGATCTGCTGCAGGAGACAATGCTGGCAAGATACCCAGGGGGTGTAACCTGTTGGCAACGTTGTCTTTTACGTTTCTTTAGTCGAAGAAGAGCAGGGCTGGAGGCTGAAAGGGGAACCAGTGGAGGCGTAAAGTTCGAACACTCCTGTGCCGCCTCGTGGGCGGACTGGTTCCGTTGGCCGGTCTCCTCGTGGCCTGGAATCCAGTCAATTCTGATGTGCACGTTGTGGCTTTTGAGGAGTTCTTTGTGTAAGATTATAGAGTTGCCGAGCGGGTTGAGGGAGAGTAGCTTGCGAAGTTCCTCAATTGCTTCGAACGAGTCCGTTAGAATCCGTATTTTGGCTGGTGGTCGGGTATTGAGGTCGTAGCAAATATGATTAAGGGCACCATTGATGGCATGCAGTTCGCCTTCCAGTGCAGTTGCACCATCGTGTCTGAGGGAGAGTTGACCTCCAGGGGATGGGTTTTCTGGACTTCTCCAAGTGAATGCTACGTTTAGATCTTGTTGCCGTTCTAGAACGGGGGATAGGTTTGGTAAGATTGCTGGTGATGTTTTCCGAGATTGTCCAGGGTGCTAAAGGGATGGGAAGGTCGATGACCGGGATAGGCTTCTGCTCGTACCATGCTGTGAGAAGGAGCCCTTGTCGGGTGAGCCGGCGTTTGGTGTCTGCCTGTTCACGAGTTTCTTTCATGATTACGTCTATAGGAGGGAGCGCAACTGCTCGCTCAAGAGCTTCTGTTTTTGTATGTTTTGGGAGGCCTGTGATGGTACGCAATGTGGCTCTATGGAGCACCCGAAGGTGTTTTGTGTTCGTTTTGTTCAGGTTGTATACTGGCGCTCCATATGCGAGAGTGCCGATTGCAACTGTCCGGGCCATGGAGAGGCATGCCTGTTGACTTGCGCCCCCATATTTGTTAGACAGCCTCGCGATTAATTTAAGCATGGGTTTCCATTTCTGTCGTAGTTGTTTTAACCATATTTTACCACTATTGTTACTGCCAAGTGGGAGACCGAGGAGGCGTACGTTGCCACGTGTAGCTTGGATAGTTGTGTCTCCAATGTACAGCAGAGCAGGGTCCACGGGGTGCGTTTTGGTATCGCTTGACGCCGTTAGAAGTTCTGTCTTTTCTGGGGTGAGTTCTAGGCCAAGTTTCGGTATGCATGCTTCGAGGCTGTTCACCGCCGCCTGCAGCTCAACCAGCATGTCGGATTTTGATGAGTAGTCTCTACCTTCCGTTCATATCGTAATATCGTCAGCATAGATTGCGAAACTGGCTGATGTTTCTTGTTCTATAGTTTTGGCTAAAGGCGCAACCACATGCGACGTTTTGGTCGCGGTTGGAGAGCGTCCGCGGAGACGCGCGTTCAGCACGCGCCTCCAAATACACAGGAGCGCGCTCGGAGCGCCGGTGTCTGCGCATCCCAGATTTTCGCTCCGTTTTCGGCGTCTGCACCGGATGTTGCTACCCTCAATTTCCGGTCCCCCTCCGCACGCAACATGGCGGCTCTCGGATGCGCGACGGCCATGGTAGCCACTGTAGCCATGGCGACGACACGCGATATAGATAATGAAAAATTGATTGGCGCAATAGAGGCACGGCCAGCCCTTTGGCAGTCGAAACACCCGGAGCATCGCAACCGGTTCAGGAAGGGGGTGCTTTGGGACGAGATTGCGGCTGCAGTGCTGCCCGGCGCACCCGCCGCCGATGCAGGTAAACAGACCTAGCCTCTCGATTGTTCTACTTGGCGTGTGCTGCACTGTTTCAGAAGTGAATTCAGTTTTGTACTCTTTGCTCTCACAGTTCGCTGCCTGCAGAGACGGTGGAAGTATCTCCGTGATAAATATCGCCGCGTGCTAAACGAGAAGCGGCGCAGCCACAAAAGTGGCAAAGGAGCCGAAGATGACTACGACGTGAACGACGACGACGACGATGTCGATGCGGCTACCTGGCACCATTGCGCAAGAAATAAGCGCAATAAGTTTGACACTCCAATTGCAACACAACATAGCACTTTATTTAATAGAACATCAATTTAACGTGTTTTGTTTGTTGAAGTTTTGATTATTCTTCAGTTTATTGGGAACGACTTAAGCAGAACGATGCTGCCTTTACCAAAGTAAGTCTGGCAACTTGGATCGGAGAAGCGCTCTTCGCGCGTCTATGGTCCCTAGAATAGCGCGTCTCATGTGGTTGCTCGCCCTCTCCAATGCCCGTTCCGCGTCGGCGCCAGGCGCCGCAGACGGCCGCAAGACGCGACCAAAACGTTGCATGTGGTTGCGGCTTAACTTTGCCATGACGATGTTGAAGAGTACTGGTCCGAGTATAGATCCCTGGGGAACACCTTTGTCGTTGTAGTAGGTATTGGGTGTCCATTCAGGGAGCGTGCTGCTGAGTTGAATGGGCCGGTTGTGGAGAACGTTACGAACCCAAACTTGTGCATTTTTGCTTGGGAAGGCTTGGGCCAGTTCAGTCAAAATTGTCGTTTGATCTACTCTGTCGAATGCTTTCCGGAGGTCTACAGTAAGGACGTAGTCAGGAAGTCCGCGGTTATTCGGGGATCTGTTGATTACCCGTCGTAAGAGCCAGAGGCAATCGTGTGTCCCTAGGTACGGACGAAAGCCAGTTTGGGACGGGTGAAACCATGGGTTCACATATTCAAATTGGTATTGTAGCCGGTTGTTAATCAGTCGTTCGATCAGTTTGCATAACGTGGATGTAAGAGATATGGGCCTAAGGTTGGAGATGACAGAAGGGTCTTTTCCAGGCTTTGGAATGAGGTTAACCTGCAGGGAAAGCTTCAGGGTGTCAGGAATTTCCCCTGTGTCCCAGGAATGATTTATAAGGCCAAGAAGTTGTTCTAGCTGAGGCTCGTCGAGGTTACGGATGTGTTGCCACGTGACATCATCAGGTCCTGGGGATGATTTCACCTTGCTTTGTCGAATGGCGGTGCAAAGTTCTGCCATCGTAAAATGGGTGTCTAAAGCTGAGTCGTTCGAGTCTAGTTCGATGATAGGTAGGTTGCGTAGGTGGCGGGGTTGCGTACTTGCTGAAGGGAAAAGCGTTGCTATAATCTCCCGCTCGACTACCTCCGGGGTGTTGTGGAGCGTGAGCGTCGAGAAGAGGGGAAGACGTTGTTTGCCCTTTCTTTTTAGATGCGACGCATCTCTTGCTCTGAGGCATGTCCCTCCTGCGTCGGCGTCGGCGGCGTCCGCACGCCACCTGCGCATGCGCGACTCTCCTCCGCTCTTCTCTCCGACAGCTGTGTGCGACACTCTCACTCCGTCTCATTATCATAAACAACAGCTGTGTGCACGCGCTTCGCTCGCTTCGTTCCGCTCCCGTCGCGCAAGTGCGCGCACGCGCGACTCTCCTCCGCTGTCTCCTCTCCTTCAGGCGCTGTAAATATAAAGCGGGTAGCGTGCTGCGGCGGTTCAGTCAGCGCTCGCTCTCGTTCGACTCCGCGTGACTTCGATTGATGACTTCGTGCTTGGCTTGATTCTTCCGATGAAGACATGATGGAAGCGACGGTCCCTTCAGCGAGTGGATTGACGCAATCCAATACCAGCGTCACCCCAAACGCTCAAGGCAACGTTACGACCATAGAGAATCAACCAATGGACACACCAATTGAACCCCCCGATGCGTCGCATCACATCAGGGTTCCCCTCGCGGGAAGATGGGCGTAATTTTTTCACTTCCCTGATCCTCTACAACTGCAATGCCGCTATCTACCACCAGCTGAGCTCCAATTTCTAAAATTTCAATAATTGGCGACAGTGCCAGTGTTTCAGTAAACTACTTATGTACTTTATTGCCGCTTTCCTGTTTTCGCTACAATTTGCGTAGACTTTTTTGGGGGCAACGGCCTAATTAGTGTCGCATCATGGTGGCTATGGGAGAAGTTGATTTTACCCAATCGGCCAAAACGCTTCCGCTCACTGACTAGCCAGAGTCACTGTTAATTATTAACAATGACTCTGGCTAGTCAGTGAGCGGAAGCGGTTTGGCCGGTTGGGAAAAAATCAAGACAGACTGCTCCCATCCAGTACAACAATCCTCGCTGGTGTCGTTTCGCAACTGCAAGTGATCAGTCTGTCTTGATTTTTCCCAACCGGACAAACCGCTTCCGCTCACTGACTAGCCAGCGTCGAAATCAATAATTAACAGTGACTCTGGCTAGTCAGTGAGCGGAAGCGGTCGGTCCTGTTGGGTGCAATCAACACAGACTGCTCCCATCGCCGCCATGATGCGACGCTAATTAGACGGTTGCCGACTTTTTGTCCCATTAATTGCAATTTTCGAGGTGAATCTGTGTGCTAGAAGTACCCTTTTCTTATATTGATTTGATCAATCGTGTGGGGGCAGAAACCAAAAAATTGCACTTTCCAGCCACCTCATTCCATAGAAACGATTTCCTGTACAAGCTGGGTCAACTTTTCAAGCGTTGTAGTCACACAGCAGGAGCATCTTCTAATGGTAACAAGGGCCGAGCGCCAGGCTTGTACCTATTTTCTCAATAGGTGCCCGGCACCACCAAGGCACACGAATGCACATGGTGACTTCCACAGCTACGCTGGACACTACTCAGTAACTGCCTGTGGTAGTACATGCCTCCAGACTCTTCCACCCTTTGGTAATACGGTGTTATCGAAGGCCGGGGCCCCACCATATTGACAAGGGTCAGAAGCCCCTCGCAAGGGTAAAGGCAGCTTTCCAGGCGTGAGTTACCCTTTCAAAGGTCATCACTCGACCAGGGACACCTCTACCCATCAAAGAAACTAGTGGGTACCCGGCGGTGCGCGGATTCGAACCCAGTACTTCCCCCATATGAGACAAGTGCAGTACCTCTGAGCCATCGCTGATGAGGCATAGCCACATTACGTTTCTGCAGTGTGCTACAGAAAATTTGTGTCCACGTAATCCAGGAACACATTGACCGCCAGGAAAACCGCAGAGGGTTTTCCGACACCAGTCCTTAAGGCGGTTGCAGACTGCCTCCGTATCAATTATAAAAGGCAAAACAAAAGTGCAGAGGCCCGATGAAAACAAGGTTAAAGTGATGCCGTATCTTCATAAGGCGTCGCACAACATAGATAAAATTGCTTCATGGCACGGTGTTCGAGTAGCGTTTTCCGCACCATGAAAGCTGTCCAGGCTGTGCACGAACATTGAAAACGCCAATACTGGGAGAGCTGGCAAAGGTGATGGCGGAGGTGTGGGTCCAATACAAAAATTACGCTGGTGTGTGTACATGAAAAATACCAACTTTACAGTCTGAACGCCAGGCATGAATACATTGTACTACATTGCATAAGCATCTTCGACTCTCACCGCAGCCTAATGGCTGTAAACAAGAGGTGTGCTTGAGAAGCAGCGGCTTTACAGCCCGAGGGCCTCACATGAATCCATTCCAGCGTACTACATAAGTCTGCAATTCTTGCCGTAGCCTTGTAGTCAGAAGCAACAGCCCACCTCGGCAAAGGAGCGACATTAGCACCTCGAAGGACTGACATCAAACCATTGCAACCTGCTGGGCAACTGGTTCCTATTCTTACTGCATCTGTACAGCCAGAATATGCTTGAAAAGCAGCGACATGAAGGGCTAGGGTCCTGAACTATTCTGATATGCCGCATCATTTCCTATTCTTACCGCAGCTGCATAATCAGATGCAACTGTGCATGCTTGAAAATCATTGTGACACAGCACTCTGAAGCCCCTCCAACTCGTCATAGTTGCTAGAACAATAATAACTTCCAAGTGTGTGGAAGAGGTGTTGAGTCTAAACACGCTAAAGATTTATGGGAAGTCTGAAACAATTGTCCCACTTGGTAGAATAACGGCTCTATCATTGCAAGGGGACGCAGGGCACCTGAGTGTTTGCCAATACATTTTGTAAACTCCCTTGGAAAAACTTATACTCTACTGTTAAACTGCACAAGCACCAAAAAGCAATCATGAAACTTCAGCCATCACTATGAAACACAATTTCAGAAAACACATTTTTATTGCTCACTAAGGCCATTCTACAAACTATGAAGAAAAATAAATGAAGGATAAATTGCTGGGATCATTCCTCAGAAATGCACTGCACAATTCCAAAATAACTTTAATAGCTGACACCACTTCAGACAGGATCCAACACTGCCAACAAAATAACGGCAATTTGAGATCAGTACACCCTTAGTCGGCTCCTTTCATGCCACCTTAATTAGCAACGGGAACAACGAACCAGCAGCGCAGCAGGCGACTGCGTGTATGTGGATAAAACACTGCGTGTATGTGGATTTTCGAAATCAATTTATCAAAAACACGTGAAGTAATGCCGCGGGGCCACATACTTTCAGCTTTCTGCAATGACGGGATCCAAAATCCAGCAATGTCTTTGGTACCTTTCTCATAACTTGTAAAGAATATTACTGTAGTGTCCTATGTAGTGGCGCTGTCGTCCCATACTCCGGAAACAGAGCCGTGTGTGGAAACTGCGATGCACAAAACTGCCAATTGTCTACCTGTGCAGCACGCGGTCGAACCTGCTTCACGTGTGGCCACCTCGAGGTCACTTTTAACAGTACTGTCGAAGTTTGTGGCATTGGCGTGGAAGACGCCCGGCCCGAGTCGCCGAAATCGTTCCAGAGGAAGACGCTGAGAGGGTCATGAACATTCTTACTGTTCACACTAAGAATTAATCGTACGGGTGTCTACTTTGATATTGGGGTTCTACCTGTTTCTCTGGAATCACCCCCGCGCATCATAACATTTTTAGTGGACACTGGCTCAGCTTTATCGTTAATGGGAGAACAAAGCTTTCAAAACCTGTTCAGAAATCGCAACTAACATTGCTGGATTTTTCACGTCGAAAAATTCCTGTGCGTGGACATTTCCCTGCCCTCACTGGGCAGAAATAGGAAACGGCTGTAGGGACCTTCCCCATTACCCAAGGTGGAACATCACTTCTGAATATTGATGCCGTACAAGCTTTTGGTCTCCAGATCATGCGCACAGAATTACGCTGCCTTACTATGGCAACACGTTGACACAAGGCCCCAAAATGCATCCACAGCACTCAAACAAGCTCTCACAGCCCACCACGAAACCACCCGAGTCGGAAGAAATAGTGTCTCTGGTGACGTCTGTACATCAAGATGAACTGAGACGGGAGAGAGTGGAGGATAACACTCTCCAAGAAGTTTCCCGTTACGTGCAGACATCGTGGCCACCCCGCAAGAATTGGGCCTAAGCTGACTCCATACTATGAAGTCCGAAAGACGGTTGACAGTGGTTGATGGCATGCTCTTCCGTACTGAGTGCATCGTAGTTCCTGCCAAGCTCACAGCGACTTTTGAACAACGCGTATACAGAGAAGTATTGATGGCCAGGGTTAAACAAACATGTTGAAACAGCTATCCGCAGTTGTATCATTTCTCAGCGCGCGGACAAAAGTGCCAAGATCTCGCCCACACCACTTCAACCAATTCCTCTTCCTGACAAACCTTGGGACAAGATAGCTATTGACATAGTTGCTCTTTTTGAGCGTGCAGCCGCAGACTGCCGATTTGCCATTTCAGTAGTTGATTATTTTTCAAAATGGCCAGAAGTGGCTTTTTGCACTGACGTTACCACTCACACGGTGACGAAGCTGCTTCTTGCACTCTCTTTGCACGTGAGGGTTACCCGACCGAAATAGTGTCTGACCACGGTCGACTTCACATCAAGGGAATTTGTCCTTCCTTGAAGACCGTGGAACCAACCACATCTTTTCTGCCGTGCCCCACCCACAGGCAAATGGTCTCGTTGAGAAATTTAATGGTGTGCTGAATTCATACATTCAACTGGCTCTGCTGGAGCAGTGTCCAGTGAAGGAAACTGTGACTGAGTACTTGGGAGTATACAGAGCCACCCCTCACAGCACCACCGGTCTCTCCCCGGCCGTTCTTCTGCATGGCCGACACATGAGAACTTCTTTTGACGTCATTGGTCAGCTGACAGCTGACTTCAGCACAAATCCTTCACGGGAGGTGAGTCCGCTCGGAAAAAGAGTCGCAGAGTGTCAACGAAAAAATAAGGCGTATACGCTGAGCGACAGCGAGCTGCAAGGGTCCCTAAGTTGATTGATTGATTGATTGTGGGGTTTAACGCGCCGACGCAACGCAGGCGATGAGGCGCGCCGTAGTGGAGGGCTCCGTGTTAATTTTGACCACCTGGGGATCTTTAACGTGCGCCGAAATCTCGTACACACGGGCGTTTTTGCTTTTCGCCTCCATCAGAAAAGCGGCCGCCGCGGCCGGGAATCGAACCCGCGTCCTCGTGCTCAGCAGCGCAACGCCTTAGCCACTGAGCCACCGCGGCGGGTGGTCCCTAAGTTCCAAGTTGGCACCTACATACGAGTGAAGAAACCAGTTCCTGGACCGTAGGGCACTCCAAGTTATGGGCCACTAT
The DNA here is from genome assembly GCF_048455015.1 of Haemaphysalis longicornis. NCBI lineage: Eukaryota > Metazoa > Arthropoda > Arachnida > Ixodida > Ixodidae > Haemaphysalis > Haemaphysalis longicornis. Next base: position 148,580,109 of record NW_027526203.1, read on the forward strand.
TAAAAACCCTCAAAAAAATTGGCCGCTGATCCTTCTTTCTGGAAGACGGTTGAACTTGGAACGCTTCACAGCTATCAGCGGTACCAGAAGAGCCTAGGCATCTAGAGGGCAAGAAACTAACAAGGACAACTCTTGCAAGCACAACATGCCCCCGTTGACGGACTACCAAAGTAGAGCTGCATCATCGAAGACTTAGATAACTGCACCTGGGGATCCGCCACAAACACAGTCTGCGAGTTCATCTGCAGATCAACTTGAGTCTTCACACGCTGTACCACCACAAGTGCCACCGAGCCCACTACAGCCGCAAGGTTCGGAGCCACAAAGTCTGGCTCCAGGCTCTGGCACTGAGGAGTGCAGTCTACCAGTTGAGGGAAATGGACTCGATGCTGGGGGCACCGCCTGACCGGCCCAGGAGTAATCGCAGACCTCCAGTGCGTTTCCAAGATTACGTGCAGTGGTTTGACAGCTGTGAGGGCTCATACAGACAGTGACTGTATTATATATATATATATATATATATATATATATATATATATATATATATATATATATATATATATATATATATATATATATATATATATAGGACACACGATCCTTCAATAAAGAGTTCCGTTCCGTCTGGGCAACGATGTGTAAAGCAGTGCATCTGTACGGCCGACATAACTACTTATGCTTAAGAACAACCATAACCCATAACAAACATGAAACACTCTGTATATAACGCCAGCGCATTTGATTACCTGAACAAAATTCCCCGCATTTCCCCGAGGGGAAGAATGTGAAAGTGCGAATGCACGAGTTGAATTTGCGCGGTTCGGTAATGTTCGCGAAAGAGAGATCACACACACACACACAACTACAAAGAAAGAAAGATGCATTTATTCACAGACACCTATTTGTGTTGTCGTTGTACTTGATTGCTAGAGCGGATCTCAGCTTTGAAATTTCGTGTCAGTACTCCTTTAAGCAGGTGCATTAGCCCTTCTCATGCCCGATTCTTGGCCAATCCCCCACGTGGGTATGTGCCATGTCAGCGGCCAGGCAGCGCGCGCCCATCTCCCCCCGTTGCCAAGGAAGACGAGGAGATTCCTGGCCAATCCCCCACGTGGGTATGTGCCATGTCAGCGGCCAGGCTGCGCGCGCCCATCTCCACGTGCGCGGACATCGCCGGTGGACGCAGGTTCAGGGTCGCTTAAGAAGTGCATAACACTTAATATTAGCGCCCATTCATACTGCTTTGTTTGTAACAGTCTCAGACGATTGTGTATGAACGTTTTGTGCTTCCCACATCTCCTCAATGATGCTGTAAGCATGCCTGTTCACGTCAGGATAAAAAATTACGCCCACCTCCCATCGCGGGAACCCTGGTGTGATGCGACGCTGAGGGGGGGTTCAAGCGCAAGCGGAGAGCAACCGTCGACCGAAAGGCCGCCGGAGAGCGGCACACCGGTTATATGCGCAGCGCGCCCGAAGGAGAGGAGACCGCGGAGAGAGAGAGTACTGCACATGCGCAGCACCGCGCGCAGCGCCGCCCACCGGCGGAGTGAGAGCGCGCTGGGCCGCACACCCGCAGATGTTGAGAGAGAGAGTTCGCTCTCACCTGGACACGCGCCGGCGCCAGTGCGTCTGCCGCGGCTATGGCGCAGCACAATCCAACACAATCCACTTTAATCAAATCCAAATCCAAATCCAAGCTAAGCCAAGCCAAGCCAAACCAATCCAATATCCAATCGAATCCAATCCAATGCCCCTCGCTAGAGTGTACTAGAAGTTTTAGAGTGGCCCGACCGGACGCCCGGAGAGGTGCTCGTTTTGCGCAGAAAATAGCGGCGGCGCTGTAGTCAACGACAACTGAAAGCGAAAGCGGCGGCTGGCCGCGCGCGGGCCAGGAAACGCTGCTTCTTTACGCGCGGAGCGCTCGAAATTTGTTCTGCGGGTCGTCCAATTGCTTAAATATACTGTAGGTACAGTGGACTGTGGGTAACGAAATGAAAAATAAACGCTGCACCTCATCTTGCGTTAGTTTTGCCTTTACCGCTCGACAACAATGAAAATTGCGGATTTTCCTTTGCAGCATTCGTAGCGGATTGTAAATAAATTGCAGCGACATTTTCGCTATTACAATTTCGCATAAAAAAGTATTTTGCGTGAAATTGCCTGGTATGAACCAGTTCATGATTGCTTTATGATTGTGTTCTTATTGTGCTGCTTGATGGACATAGTTGATCGACGCAAATGGCATGAAAAAATATATGAGGACTGGGATGATAGCTTCTCAGAATAATTTTTTTATTTATTGTCTTGCAATTTACGCTCGGACTGCAGTTATGTGGGTTAATATCATAAGTTGCGTTTGATTTTCATTGCGTGAGTTGTTATTATAGCAGTATTTAAGCAGTGGCCCGCTTGGGATAATTACGGGTCACCGTGGTGGCCGAACAGAGAATGACACCCGCAAGCGAGACATCTTTTTAACTAAAAAGGGGTTAACCCAGCGGTTAGCTTAATTGTCCCAATGACCGTCTTTCATAGAACTATTCCCGCAACGTTCTATTAATCGCACCACCTTTCACCTGATTCGGTAAACAAAGGAGTTGAATCAAATCAACACAAATTTATTTCACAAGTATGCTGATGGTACAATTACACGCACATAAAACAAACGCAAAACATAGTTTAGAAAAAATATTGACCGCGACAAAAATGAAATATACTGTCTACTATAGAGGTAAAGGTTCAAGAACGCTAACATGGAGGTTCAAATAAACGGAACTGGAACAAAATACACATTTTGTTTTCATTTTCAATAGCCCAGAAAACGAAATGTAACCCGGGAAATCCTGCAGAAGGTCTACACCGGTAAAGGTTTAGGAATAACGCTAACATGGAGGTTTAAATTGACATTTTTGGCCAACGCATTTTCATAACTCGCCCTCGATCATTAGCGACGGCTAAGTTTAGGGTGTTGCTCCCACCTTCGCATGTAATCACGGAACTTGATTAAACCTTTTATATAGAAATAAATCCGTGTCACAATGTATACATAACCGAACCACATTTGCTGTCAAGGTCTCAGGTGCTGGTCGCAACCAACGCCGTTAGGGTGTTTGCTGTGAATAAGGGCTGCGGCACATCCATAACGCTGTCATGGTGGAGCTTCTTGTCGCTGAAGCAACTGGTAAAAACGTCCTAGAGATCGCTAATAAACTTTCAAAAATGTACGGAAGGATTCAGAAGCCCCCCCCCCCCCTCCCCCCCCCCCCCCCTTAATACAAGAGGTAGTAAACACAGCGGCATCTTCCCCTGGCATGCAGGATTGGTCATGCCGACTTGGCACTTCATTTTCAGTACACAGTTCCTCACCAAGTGCCTGCAATATGCGACATAGCAGGTTAATAAAATAAGAAAGCCCACTAACGACAGTACAAGCATCAACGGTAGGGGTATCCCAGTAGAAGGCTCTTGGTATTTTCGTTCCAAATAGGAACGTAAAAAAACAGTAAACTTTTTGCAGCCTATATAGAATTTGCGCCCGCCGCTTTTGCTTCATGCGCAGAATCAAGAAGGGGAAGGGAAAAACAGTCCTGGTGCCTGCCCGTCAAATTAATCCCTCGTTAACTCGAACTCTCCTATCTCAAAATATCTTCTCGAAACTTTTTCTCACCGTGTGTTTACCTCCCATAGGCGATCCGCATTTGCCCGCTTTATCTCGAAACGTTTTTTCGGAGGACCACGGATGTCTCGAAATCCTGGCAGAGAGGACACAAGGCAAAGTCCGCTGCTGGCAGCTGATAAGGTCCCCGTTCGAATGATTACTCCCGCCGAACGCGGTCGTCAAGTGCAAGTTTACGCGGACTGCGCGTTCCCGTTACCGGAATGCTGTCTGGCGCGTACATCATTGCTGTGAACGACGCAGCTGATCATGCGGACGAGGAGGAGCCTCCAGAAGTGCGTGCGTACAACGGCAGAACCAACATACATGCTGCGTCTGCTTTGTAACAAGGTAAAATGTAGCGGTGGCGACCACCAATCCATGCGATGCATTGAGAAGCTCGGGTACGCTTTTCTGGGGTGCAGATGCGAACGCGAAACAGGCGAGCGCAACACAGTTCTTTGTTCTGCAATAATAAAAGTTTCTTTTTCCTGCGAATTATTTTACCTTTATTACCAAATCTCCCCTGTGTAATAGTGCTTTTGTTTGCACCACTAGCTGTTATTTCAGGGACCTGGTTGCAAATTTTCTGCATTTGACTTAATTAACTCGAAACTCTGCGCTTACTCAAAATTTTCAGCTAATTTTACGACTTTGAGTTAACGAGAGGTTACTGTATATCAACAATTAACGTTTTCAGAAAACGCATAAAAAATGAGAAAGTATCGTTGGGGGGGGGGGGGGGGGGAGGGGGCCAATAATTTTATGTCGGGTCCTACTAGTTTAAAGTTTGCTCAAGCGGAGTCACAACGTTTCTGCGGCTACTTTCAGAATCAGCTGACCAAAGGCGCAGGTTCCATTCCCGGCCGCGGCGGGGCCGCTTTTGTGATGGAGGATAAAAGCGAAAAACGCCCGTGTCTTCGAGATTTCGGCGCACATTAAAGATCTCCAGGGGGTTAAAATTAATCCTAAGCCACCCATTACCACTTGCCTCATCGCCTGTGTAGCGCCGGCGCGTTAAACTTCATAATCCAAAATAAATCAGCTTCGCATGCGCAAAACACCGCCGCGAGCAACGCAAATATTGCCGCGCGCAGGCTGGGAGCTGGTGCCGGGGAGCGCCGGCTGTTCAGTTGTTGACGACAGCAGCGCCGCCGCTATACCGGTTTTATTTTCTGCGCGAAAGTCGACCCGGCGGAGCAATAGGAGAGGCCGCCGCTCGGGCCACTCTAAAACCTCTAGTACACTCTACCCTCGCGAGAGAGTCTTCGCTATCGGAGAGGAGAGGGGGTGAGCGGAAGAGAGTGAGGACGCCGACGACGACGGACGCACGCAGGAAGGACAGGGCCGCCGACAAGAGATGCTCTCAGCGTCGCATCTAAAATGCGTCGTTGCTCCGATTGTACTACCGCCCAGAGCAACCTGCGAAACCGCTGCGTAAAGGATCCCTTCCGTTATCAGTAGAGTGAACTAGAATATGAGTTGTAACACCAGCTACGTAGGCCTCACTTTTAACATCGGGTGAGTCCGTGTTCACAGCCAGAAAAAAGAACCCTTTCTGCTTGTCACCGCTGCTGTCGTAGAACAAAGCTACTCAAATTCCATCAGGGAGATTGCGTTACACAGACACATCAAACCAGTAATAGATAAAGCCTGGACGTTCTCGGCAGGAGATAGGTGACGACGTTACGCGTAATAACAGCTCACCACGAATTCCTCACGTGCAAATGACGACTTGGCAAGACACACACGGCCCAGACGACTTCAGAGCCTTATGATGCACTACATGCGTAACAGTTCGAACACAAATCTCACACATCGGAAGACGCCATTGTGTCTTTTTTTACGGGTGCTTTCTACCACTAGAAGGTGCTCGTTGCGCATCCACGCCACTTTCGTTCATGCGTGAAATGTTTCGATGCAAATGCTTGCACGTGCAGCAATATTTTTACTTTTTATGATCATCCTTATTACTACTTAATACATAAACGGCTTCTGCGTATTTGTTCTTTGTTTTTTTTTTGTGTGTGACGTCACCGGAAGTTTTGATACTACAGCGTTTTGGAGACGGAAACACGCCTGGGCGCAAGACAAGACAGCCTTCTGGTGTGTTCTGGTAGACGGAACTAAGGACAGGAATAGCTGTTTACTGAGAGTAGACGAAGGATGAAACTGCCCCTAAGCGCACCCTCGCCTCGTTCGTCAAAAGGGGACATTCATGAAAAAGGGATGCCTGCAGTGTATATACGCTCGACAAGGAGTTCCAGTGACGAACAGTGACCGGCCATCCGCCATGGGGGCACAGAAACATAGCGCGCCAATACGCCCTGCAGGAAAGCCAACTTCCTCTGACGATGACGATGAATGATCGTGGGTGAAGTGAAAGAAAAAAATGCTTACATGGCCGTAGTCGAACCTGGGTCCCTGTCACGAATTCGAGGCGGTATGATAGCCGACGGAATGAGGGAAGGTTCATTAATACGATTAAGGACCAAGTTCCCAGCCCCGGCACTATCCGAAGCCGACGCCTCGGATGGGAGGGGCGACAAACTCCCTCTCTGCATGCGGATCAGAAGATGTGGTTCGGACTTGCTAAGCGGCGGTGGGACCTCCCCTGATCAGCCACTGGCACGAGGAATGAGTCGTGACGCGGGATGCCCGTTGCAAGAACAAACACATTTACTCTGACAGCTAAGACAGGAAATATACTCACGGGTCATAGCACGTACGCTACGTGCAACACATCTCAGTTGACACCGCGTTGGGGTCCGACCCGACAACAGCTGACGAGGAAAAACGGGACTCGTCGTTACGAGCCCAAGAAGGAGGCGACAGTAAGAGGAAGGGGGTAGTAAGCTGTACAACAGGCGCGGTTGGGGGCTTCCCCAACTGCTACCAAAGGTGCTAGGCCCGCGAGGAACACACAACACGGTGCACCAAAAAAGGCGGATAGAGACAATAAAGAAGACGATTAGAGAGAGTCCGAAGAAGACTGGAGAAGGGGAGAACGGCTTAGCTGCGGTCCGGCTGATGGTCTCGCCGGGGTGACGTGTGAGGCTGCCGGTCGTTGTGGCGGGGCGCCGTTCGTTTGCGACGCATTTTGGGAGAACCTGGGCCGCCCACGTTTACCTTCGGGCGGCCCGGAGTTCACCGCTGTCTTCACACGGGCGCCCCGCACCACAGGGGTGGATCCAGGGGGGCATCAAGGGGGGAGGGGGGTCACTACAGCTGCATAGTAGAGAGCGGGAAGGCACGGAGAGGGAGACGAAAGTTGCCCTTTGAAGAAATGCACGCAAATACTCAATTTTTTCCGTGCTGACACGTGTACGAAACCTGTGCACCCCAAGCATGCTTATGTAAAGGCGTAGAAGAAAAAAAACTTTGCGGCACTACATAATGGTTTTGAGAATGCGCTGAGCTATTTTTGTGCTGGAGAAACTATATAGGGAAAAGAAGTACGCTATGTGCACGTGCGACTGATCAGTGAGAGTCGCAGTGGCCTAATATGTTTGGAAGACAAATCCAAACACGTCTTACGTAATTTCAGGCGTTAAGTTCTAGTCATAGCTTAAAGTACAATCTTCCGTCACACTTTCAATAAGGAAGGATTTACTGTATATATGCCATGTAAAGGACGGAAATGTCGTGTATGAAGCAGAAGTCAGTGTACACACTAAACTTTTTTAGCTAAAAGGGTGTAGCATAAGTGGAAAAAGGGTGTTGGGAGACCTTTACACCCTTTTTCTCAAATCTCAACACCCTTTTCCTAGCTCTACACCCTTTTTGTGTGAAAAAGGGGTGTTGATCAACTTCAACACCCTTGGTTTTTCTTACGGTGTTGAAAGAGTGTGGAAAATGTGTTCAGCTCTTCATTGAATAACGCCATGCTTGGATGCTTAATACCACTGTAAAGAACAAGACATCCCCTCATATACTTCTCTACTCGCAAGAAATTTTCAAACGCAAAAAGAAAAAAAAAATTGCTCGTACGCAATGATCGCTCGTTTCCATATGCGGTGCACCTCAGGCCCCAAGTTTAGCTTTGGCACGTAACACACCAATTTGAAACTTTAAAATTAAAAAAAGACTATAGTCGTGTGGCGAAAAGGGTGTTTACCGACTGCAACACGCTTGGCTTTCTGTAGGCCGGGTGTTGAAACGGTGCGAAATAGGTGTTCAGTTGCAAAAAAAGAACAGCGGAGCTGGGGGTATAGATCTAGTTTCTTCCGGTGTTGCTAAGTTATGTTATGTTTTCTAAGCTGTGCAATGTTCTAGCTAAGCTAGGATGACCGCTGAGGGGTGAGGCCAAGTTTAATCGGATTTTACAAAGGCTGTTCCAGTGTGTCCCCTCCCCCTCCACTGCCAGGGGATCCACGGGGGAAACAAGCTAGGTCAACCCCCAGCTATTCTGTTTCTACAGCCTTGCACCACTATTGCAAGCTGCGCCAATTTTGTTTTTGCCTTTTAGAATCCAAAAAAGACTAGTACCTTTGAAATGGTGTAGTAAGAAATGCGCATACGCATAAGCCCCTTGTGCTCACACTCTAAACAAGCTCGAAAGCCGACTTCACTGTTACAACACCCTATCTGCGGTGGTGCATCGTTTACAGGTGCCACAGTTCCTTTTTCTTTGTATGTTTTTGCTAGCGCCACCGAAACTAGCTCAAGCCTAAACAGCTTCACTGGTAATAAATTATGCCCATTCGTATTCCTTTAAACATCGTGAGGAACAAAACGCCGCCCGCTGGTAGAAAATGTTCAGTCCACCCGTGTAAACAGGTACAAAATGCCTCCAAAGTTGGACGTCTCTTCACCTTTTTTCTTACTTGGCGGTCTTTTCTTACACCATTTTTCTTTACGACCTTTTTCTTAGTTTCGAACACCCTAATTTGTAGCTTTACACCCTTCTGGGAAAAAGGGTGTTGAAATAATGAACACCCTTTATGAAGGGTGTTGAGATGGCGGGGAAGATTTATTTGGTATTTAATAAAATCTATAAGTTATGGAACACAAAAATTACCTCGTGATTAAAAAGTTTTTGCAAATCCGCGTGTTGTTCTGCATATTCTTATAGTAAAATCTACACTTCCAAAATTCGCGCTAAAATATCTGTTTTTTTGCGACAAGCCCACCGACTCGATCGGGGGGCTTTTCTCTGCTGGATATAAGAGCAAGAAGAGCAGATGTATTACTAATTAAGTATGCACTCCCTGTACCGCTTGCATCCCGTTCGTTTTCTTGCTAAATTCAATGTGATTTGTGCGTATTGACTGTTTGTTTTGAATGCTGCGTGCTCCGCCGACTCACATTGCCACGCGTAGCTGCTGCCCTGGCCACACCCTTATTTTAGGGTGTTGAACAACCTTACACCCTTTTTTAGGGTGTTCATACAAACACCCTTTTATCATTCGTACACTTTTTTTTCGCCAAAACACCTTTTAAAGGTGTTCGCCATGGGACAACATTCTTACACCTTCTTCGGCCAAGAAGGGTGTCAGAAAGCTTAGTGTGATACATTATTCTGGTAATTTATTTAGTGCAAAAATGTCCGTGACTGGAACACAACGCCAAAAAAGCGCAGACGGAAATTCCGGTAAGGTACATGACTTACTTTCAGACAAACATGGAATTGTTCAAGAACCGGACAGCATAAAATAAATATGTATTGTGCCTAAATAAACGTTTCAAACAAATTTCTCAGCTTCTGAACACGCAAATCATTGATGTGAAGTATAAAAAGGAGGCAGAAACTAACGCACCCGACCCAAGAAAGTCAATCTATATAGTCATTCGTATTTCCCTTATAGACGGATCACAACTCCCTCGAGCCGTAAAAAAAGACTGCAAGTCAGTGCACTTATCAATATATGCCGACGACATATGCATTTGGATCTCAGGTTATCAACACAAGCGTTTGGCTATGATTGCTGAAGGAGTGATTCGTATCTCTCGTCGGTGTCTCCGCGGAAAAGTCTTGCTTTATTTTGTTTCCCGGAAAGAAACGGGAAGCGACGCGCCTCAAGTTAACTTTAGGTGGCTTGCCAATCCGGCAAGCTACTCGTGTGAAGTTTCTCGGCGGCACCATCGACTATAAATTATTCTGGAGGCAGGCCGTGGATTCTCTTGTCACGTCCATGGCTCCCCGCTTAAAGGAGCCATGAAGAGAAAATACAACTTCGTTTAATTTCAATGAACTAGGATTCAGTATCTCACTCAGCTTCATTACAGCCCCAAAAGATGTTTTTTAACGAAAAAAAAAAAAGCTGGAAGTATTTAAAAACTTTCAAATTTCGCGCCACAGTGACGTGTTATGAGCAAGATGACGTCATACGGACCAACAATAAAACATAATTATCAGTGCGTTAACCGCACGTTAGCATTCAAGTGATGTGGCCAAATGGAACTAGAGGCCCAATTACAGACGTCCAGTCATGTGTCGTCGTGACAGGTCAGTTAGGCGGTCGCCAATCGCACAAACAAGGTTCCGTGACGTTATAGAAGAGTTGCGGGAAATTGGCTTGGGGGTCGCGACTGCTTCACACGTTTTCTTTAATATCTTCGTTATTTGTTCGAAGATTGCTATCATATTGGTATCATTGTTATCGGGACAAAGCACTCTTTCTAATAAACCCAACTTGTATTTTGTCTTCATGGCTCCTTTAAATGTGCTTCGACGAATTGCTGGATCTAACTGGGGGAGTCACCCATCTTCTATGCTTAGGCTCCACTCGGCGCTCATCTTGAATCGGGTTCTTTACCAGCTACCTGTTTGGTCTTCCTCGGAGTCCCAGTTGCTCGTCTGGAAGCGCTGCACCGACATGGCGTTAAGATATCCCTAGGAGTTCCCCAGGCGGCGGCAAACAAAAAAGTCCTGGAAGAGTCCCATTTTCCACCTCTTCGCTTGATGGCGTCGCAACGGCGGAAGATCTTCCGTGTTGGTTCGAACCAACATCGCTTGGAGCCACCGTGGTCTTTCGAGAGTTTGGAGTGTCAGCTCACCATCCCGGGCATCCGGGCACCAGTGGCGGAAGCGAGAATATTAGCACTTGAGCACTTGGACCGCTCGTACAGAGATTGTGTTCATGTGTTCACGGACGGATCTGTCGACAGAGAAGCAGATGCCAGCGCAGCGGCCTTTGTGATTCCCGGCATGAACGTTTCCTGGGTGGCTCGCATTGACCAGTTGACGTCATCAACAACGGCAGAGTGCATAGCGATCGAGGAGGCCTTGAAAAAGATCAAATCGCTTCGGGTGCAGCATGCGGTAATTATCACGTATGCCAAGTCGGCCCTACAACTCTTTCAGCTTGGATTTCCCGCAGATGACACTTTCCAACGCTCCCTGCATCTTCTTCAGCAGATATAGGAAAACGGATTTAGCGTTCGCTTCCAGTGGGTTCCTTCCCACGTAGGAGTGCTTGGAAACGAGGCTGCGGACCAGTTGGCTCGTGAAGCGACATCGTGCACTCGTCTTCTGAAGGTGGCACCAGAAGAACGGCGCATTTTAAAAACAATCATACACGATCATTTCTGCTCTCTTTGGCGACCACAACATCGACCTTGTGTTACCAAAGGGATGAAGAGGACAGAGGCAACCTTACTGTTCCGCATCCGGACCAACTCAGCGCGGACACCGGCGTGGCTTTATAAGCTGAACATCTCTTCACCTCTGTGCGGAACGTGTGGTGCTACAGGCGACATCGGTCATTTTATTATGGACTGCCGAGAGCATGCGGAGGAGCGGTTAGCTTTATTTAAAGAACTGCGAAAGGTAGCCGCTCCGCATGCCTCTTTGAACTATTTAATTTTCCCGGAAGGCCATTGGATCACGGGGAGGGACATCTTTAGTTTGATCCAGCAATTTTTAAGGGTCACAAGCCTCAGCGAATCATGGTGAATTCCCGCGCATAGCGGTAAACAGGTGCTGATCGGGTGAGCAATTGCCGGCATACCACGCAAGGCTAGGTCGACCCGTCAATAAACATCACCACCACCACCACCACCTTGACAAGAGCAGTCAATCTGCAGCCATTCTTTTTCGCATTATAGGCGGATTATAGCAGCAATCTGGCGTCCCCACCATGAGAAACTGT